>NC_134700.1:174224845-174594845 GCF_043290135.1 Rhipicephalus microplus
ACTATAAAATAACAAAAATAAGCGAGATTCAGTAAGAATGTTTGCCCTAAACGGAAGGATAATTTACCAGCAACTACAATATTGTAAAGATGCAATATTAGACTGCTAAACTGCCTTCCGCTAGGTCCCTGAAAACGACCGGTGTTGGCTGTCTATATCTGCCATAATTTACTTAAGCACTACAAATAAGCATTGCTGATCCTATTATTAGTCCAACTGCACAAGGTAGACACTCCGCCCGTCTCATACACTTATCAATAATCACTCAAAGAAACAAGAACGTACACTTTTTAAAATTTTTTAGAAAACTCTTGAGTGCCTTTTTTCACATTTCTCCCGCACATGTCATTCAGAAGTAAAAAAAAATTGAATTCTCTATGCAATCATACCGATCACACTTTTCTATGACAATTACATTTTCGTTTTAGAAATATAGTGGTGCTGGTCCAGTTCTTCAATGAAAACATACCTTCTCTGTGCAGCACAGCGGAGACTTGTATTTATTTTCATTTTTACATATTATTCTGCTCACATTATGAGGACCTTCTGTCTACTCAGAAACGTAGCACTTAATTGGAAGCTAATTATTGTAAACTCAAAGTCAATAGAATAGAAAAAAGAACAAGTATTCTTTATTGTTTTTCAGATCACGCATACACGCAGCGCAGTGAAGTAAGGTAAAGCACTAAAAATCCAGGGCTATCCCACCAGAGATGACACGGAACGTGCTCAGAAACATAAGTTCACTTATGAAAACGTCGGCCAGACTTTCAGAAGCTCATACTTATATATACTGCACACTGCTTTCATATTTGGCCCCCCGCACTTACAGTTAATTGCGATGTCGTTGGAGGAAATGCTTCCCAAGATCGATCATGCACACTTCTTTTGAGTACTAATATCATAAATGATGCCGGAATATATTACACTCAACAGATAAAAATGTTTTCTTATTCACTCCCACCGGTAGTTAGCTCCCAAAGTGACGACCATGTTGCCAGAAGAATGTTTCTAGAGGCCACTCGAAAACGTGACTTTAACTTGTCCGCGTCCGCTGAGCTCGAGAATGCAGCTTTCATTTACAGCCACAGCACCCGCATTCTGATAGGGAGAACACATCCATGTATTTTTATTGAAACCCACGTTAGAGAACACAGGGTGTTAAAAATTATAGTGTAGTACTGAATACTTTTACGTACTTATTAGAAACACGATGGCTGTAGTAGATGAAAACCAAGAATAGTGTCATATGTTATATTTTGATGAGTGTTTACTGCATGAACCGCAAATAAAAGATTGGCAGAACCCATGCACAGTGATAATAGATGATACGCGAAGCATGAATGAAAAATGTTGATATGTCACTTCAGAGAGGGAGAGAGATAAAGATGCAAGGAAAGGCAGGGAGGCTAACCAGACGCACATCCGGTTTGCTACCCTGCACTGGGGAAGGGATAAAGTGGAGAAAAGAGGTTGCAGAAAGATGAGAAGGTACACACAATCACGAGCACACTCGGGGAGCACACACAGTCTACAGGCGGTCGCTCAGGTTTGTTGACTTTAGGTAAAGTAGCAGTGGTTTAGTCGCTTTCTGCGCAACTGAGGCAGATGCCCAAGGTCCTAGTATCTTATGCACGCAAAATGTCCGGGGTCAAGTTGATTCAAAACCATCCGGAGCTGGCATCGCTGTGTGTCGTAGCAAGCGCAGCTGCACAGGGCCTGTTCGATGGTCTCTTCAGCTCCGCAGTAGTCGCATGTAGGAGTGTCTGCCATACCAATCCGAAAGGAGTACACCTTTGTGAATGCAACACCCAACCAAAAGCGGCATAACAGTGTCGCTTCGGAGCGGGAAAGTTGCGATGGTAGCTTTATCTTGAGCGAAGGATCCAGTTCATAAAATTGACACCTTTGGAAGCTGGTAGACGACCAGAACGTGCGTGTGAGATCTCGAGCCAGCAGGTAAAGTTGTCTTGCTGCATCATTCCTTGATAGAAGAATCGGCACTACACAGGTACCTCAATGGGCTGAGTGGGCTGCATCATCGGCTAATTGATTTATGGTGACACCGATATGTCCAGGCAGCCATTGATATATAATATCATGCCCTCGTGCTAGAGCTTCATGACGGCAATGTCTCATTTCTTGTACCAATTGTTCATGACTCCTCCTACGCATGGCAGCCTGCAAACTCTGAAGCGCTGCTTCGAATCACAGAATATGACGCATTTTCCTGGACGTTCTTGAACGAGATATTGTAAAGCAGCCCTTATAGCAGCAAGCTCTGATGCCGTAGATGTAGTCATATGCGACAACTTAAATTTGATTGTCATTGCTGCAGCCGAAACTACAGCGGCACCTGATGAGCTGCTGGACGAGACGGACCCATCAGTGTATATCTGCGTTCGGTCCAAGTCCAACTCATGTAATAATAGCAGTGTTGCTTGTTTCAATGCTACTCTGGAGCGATTGCTTTTTTTTTTTGATACCCGGAATTTCTAGACGTACTTGCGGCTGGTCGAGGCACCACAAAAGACATGCCATTCTCGTAGCTGGCGTATATCCTGATGGAATGCTGTTTAGGTGCTTGGCTATGACGTCTGAAAACTTGGCACGTGGTCTTCCGGAGGGTATAAGGGCCAAGTGGTGGTCGGGGACACGCCTAGCATGTCGAATGTGCGCTCTGAGGCAATCCACAACTCTATATGTCCTGACAGGATGGTCTTTGGCAAGCATGATTGTGGCATAAGTAGAAGCGCATCGGGGTACTCCTAGGCAGATACGCAGTGCCTGACCGTGCAAACTCTCCAATGAATGAGTATTGGATTTGCAAGTGTTAGTCAGTACCGGCAAGCTGTAGCGCAATAGACCCAGAAATAGGTCCCTATACAGCTGTAGCATGGAGGCCCCAGAAGTGCCCCATGCTTTCCCGCACATGAATTTTATTATATGCACAATAGATAGCAGTCTCTTCTTCAATTACGCCCAATGCGGGCTCCACGAAAGACTTGTGTCGATTATTATGCTCAGGAAACGATGCATCCGTGCATATTTGACACTCTGCCCATTGAGGTAAACAGGGTATGGCGTTACCGGTTTGCGTGTAAACGCCATCAACGCGCACTTCACAGTTGATATAGTTATGCCTTGTTTTCTGAAGGTAGGCTGTTGTGAGGGTTGCTGCCCGCTGTATTCATGCACACACCTGAGGGCGAGTAACTGCAGCACTCCAGAGGCAAATATCATCGGCGTATATGGATAGGCACACCGACTTTGGCAGAACCTTCACCAGACCAATGAGGGCAACAATGAACAATGTGGGGCTTAAAATACCTCCCTGAGGTACTCCGCAGTAGGTGTAATGTTCAGCAGTTGTACACTCATATGCTTGCACAAAGAAACCCCTGCCAGTTATATAATCGTTTATCCATTGAAACATTCGTCCACCAATGTCCAATGCAGCGAGAGAGGTGAGGATGGCATCGCGAGCTACAATATATCATATGCACCCTTCACGTCAAGAAAGAGTGCCACTGATATGCGCTGGCGACTTTTTTTCTTGCTGAACAAATGTCGATAGGTCAAGGACACAGTCGATGGAGGAGCGGCCTCGACGAAAGCCTGCCATGCAAGAAGGGTATTTGGTGTATTGTTCCAAGTACCACTCGAGACGAAATGGAACCATTCTTTCCATCACTTTTCCGAGGCAGCTTGCGAGGGCAATAGGGCGATATGCTGTCAAGTCCAATGGTGATTTTCCCGATTTCAGAAGTGGTATTAATCGTCTTATTTTCCATTCTCGGGGAACACTACCGCATTGCCAGGAGTTGTTGAAGCATGTTAAAAGTTCTCTTCTGGCTTTTTGTCCAAGGTGTCCCAACGCACTATAAGTAATACCATCAGGACCTGGGGATGACATGCGCTTAGAAGCGACTAACGCACCTTCCAGTTCTTCCATGGTGAATGGAATGTCCATTTCTGGTAATCGCGTCTCAGGAAAGATCACGGCGTCGATGTTCTCGTTCATAATATTCCCGGTAACTCTCGTGCAAAATTTTTCAGCCACCTCGAGTTCTGTTTTTCTATAATGGAGTGCCAAAGCTTTAAAAGGATGCCGTTGTTGCGGAGAGGAGCGAAGACCACGAACTGTTCTCCACGTATATGACAGCGGTTTATGAGGGTCTAGAGATTCGCAGAATGCTTTCCAGCGTTCGCTTTCCAGCTTGTAAATGTGTCGTTGAATCTTTTTATGAAGCCGTCTTGCTTCCCTCAGGTCGTAAATTGATCTTGTGCGTCTGTATCGTCGTTCGGCACGCCTTCGTATAGCTCGTAATCTTTCCAGTTTGATGTCAAACTGGGTTATTTTAGACGAAAATGGTAATTCACATTTGGACGTTTGCATAGCTTCCGCTATGGTATTTTCCAGGCTGCAGGCAAGGCCTTCTTGGCAAGCATCCTCAACACGTGATGTCAACATCGACCAGCCAGTGCCAATTACAACACCGGAAGAGGAATTTTTTTATGATACCATCGATCATCCTATAGGTGGGTATGTTATCACTCCCATGAGTCTCAATATCGCAAAACCATTTAACTTTGTGAGAGAAGCACCGTGACACCAATGTCAGGTCAAGGCAACTGCCATACGTGAGACCCCGCAGATATGTTGGGGTACCATCGTTCATGATAGAAAGGTCGTAGTCGGAAGCGAATGTAACAATGTTCCGGCCCCTGGCATTCATCCTAGTGCTCCCCCAAAGCATGTGATGGGCGTTGAAGTCACCGGTGATGATCCAAGGCCCATCGGTCTTCATTAGGGTGTCTTTTAATCTGTCGCAGTCAAATCGCGATGACAGAGATATATATCCACCAATAAGCATGAACGAAACTGCATTCTTCTTTACACGAAGAAACACGTACTGATTGTCGTCATTTGAACTTATTGGGTGCGAAAGATAAGTCATGTCTGTGCGAATGTAAACAATTACTTTGCTTCGTTCTTCACAAGTGGCTGAACAAAAAGCTTCATAACCGGACAATCTATAAGGCGTTGATACGTTTGGTTAACATTTGAGAAGTATAGGGAATTGATTGGCCCGAACCAATTGGCGAAAGTCCGAGACACGGGACTTCATGCCTCTGGCATTCCACTGAAAAATCGACGCACTTTTAACTTCAGTGCGGAAGATCAGATTTTGTTGAGCCATTGTGCTTATACGACGTTAGCAAGAACTGGATTCAGTGCATCCAGTATTTGCAGTGCACTCTTAGCAGACGCAGATTGTATGCTGCTTAGTAGCATGCGAATTGTGGCAATTAATGATTGGACGATTGCAGTCACTTGCCTGTCTTGGTTGGAAAGATCTCGAACCGGGATCGCGGACTGGCCGTCATGAAACACCTTCGGTTCGCTTGATGCTGCTTCCCTTGGAAGTGCAGGCCACTCTGTCGAAGTTAGGGTATGCTCACTGGCTTTGTCCTTTACAGCCTTTCCCACAGCATGTGGTCTGGGAGGCAAAGGAGGCGGTACTGATGAGGAATCTGGCAAACGTCTCGAGGATGTAGCGGGTGTCCTTGAAGACCGACGTCGACGTGAACGACACCTTCTGACTTTAGCTGCGGCTTCTCGATGAGATGAGTGATCGCGCACCATCTCCTTCAATATGGCAATTTCCTTCTGAATCCGCGGGCAGTCCTTCGATGTGGCTTCATGGGATCCATTGCAATTAGAGCATTTTTAGATGCGGAGCATCTTATACTCGCGCCTTGTAGTGCGCCGTCCGCGCCATCCGCACCGCTTCTCGAACATTCGACAGCTGACGCGCGCGCATGCGCCGTCACGCCGTCGCCCACTCTTCCACCATCTGTGCATCCCTTCCTCCTCTACACACCGCGCGCGCTTCACTCCTCCACCATCTGTGCACCCTTCCTCCTCTACACACCGCGTTCGACATCTACAATTCTCCTGATTCTCCAGTGGACGCGCATGTGGCGTCGCGCTTCGAGAACATTCAACAGCTGATAGTGCATGCGCCGTCGTGCTGTATATATACTCAAGGTCGGCACTCGCTCGCTCAGTTGCCGCTCGTCGGTTGGTTTGTACGGCGCGTCGACGTCCAAGGTCGCGGTGAAATGAATTCCAACGAATCCACAAACACAATGATCGACGTCCCTTCGACCAGCGCCGCCCTTTCGCATACGTGTGTACGTGTTCACTCATTTAACACCCCCTCCTACAACCACGTTAACCAATTTAGCCATCGGCCCAAGTAAGTCGCAATTTAACACCCCATTTCACAACCACGTTAACCAATTTAGCCATCGACCCAAGTAAGTCGCACTTTAACACCCCGTTAACCAATTATATGGTCCGCATCCTCCTCAGTGTTCCCCCGAGGGAAGCTGCGGACAATTTTTTTGACAGTTGCGACGCACTTATCCGCTTCATAGGGCTTGGCGCAGCGGTGGCATACCACCAAATTCTCGCAGACGCTGCTCACATGTCCAAGTTTCATGCATTTACCGCACTGGAGAGGCTTTGGAATGAAAGGCCGTACAGCATGTCTGAAGTACCCTACCTTCACATGAGAGGGGAGTGATGTGCTCTTAAACGGAATCTTCACACAGCGAGACTTGCCCAGCCGGGTGACATCAACGATAGGAGTATCAAATGTTGACTTGACAAGAAATTGTAATTCATTATTGGAAATAGCCACATCTATGTGGTAGATCACGCTGGTTACTACATCACATGTCACTTCAAAATCAGCACAAAGTTACGAGGGGCAGGTAAATGATGCCGTACATGACTTCCGTGTCTAGATTATCATGTTTGGTTTTGTCATTTACTTTCGTCATTTATTCACGTCAGATGATACCAAAACTAGTATATGCGGAGCTAGCAAAACGGCCGCGAGCACGCTATGAGCGTGGTATGTTGTCAGGTTCTTACATGACACGCGTGGCAGGATAATCATGTTTGCACCAGTCATATATTAAAAAATTCATTGACGTCACGTGACACCAAATTTGGTATAAGCGAAGCTAACAAAACGACCACGAGTGCATCATGAAGGGCCTAATATACTCCAATGTAGCGATAACGCTCGCGCACGCTGGGCACAGCGACGCTACATTAGCAAAACGCGAGCACTCTAGTCTGACGCCGTAAGCGCGACCAGCGCGACCAGCGTCCGTCGGCGCGGCCCGACGGCAACCGGCGCAATATGCGACATGCTGCATTTCGCGCTGATGCCATAGAGTAACATTACTCTATGCCGATGCGTTACCGAGCCAAAACGGCGTCTCCCTTTTTTTGTGACGGAATACGCTGGACGTGCTGAAATGCGCATGCGTCAAAGCAAATAAGCAGGGCACGCGCCTGCAAGTATATGGCAGGACCGGCGCCTGGCGTGGCAATGCCGGTGTGACGCGACGAAATGAACGCCGGTGAGCACGCGCACCGCATCATGTCGAATTGTATTGGCGCCTTGACTGTGGCATGTAGTCATGTTCTCACATGACACGCATCTCATGATTATTACGTTTGCACCAGTCACATACCTTCGTTCTCCCTTGGCGCCACGTAATACCAAATTTCGCATATATGAAGCTAGCGAAACGGCCGTGAGCGCATCATGAGTGTGGCATGTAGTCATGTTGTTACATAACACATGTCGTGGTTATCATGTTTGAATGCGTCATTTACCTATGTCGTCCATTCGCGTCACGTAATACCGAGTTTCGAACATGTGAAGCTAGCGAAACGGCTGCTAGCGCATCATGAGCACAGCATGTAGTCATGTTGTTACATCACACGCATCTGATGTTTATTATGTTTGCACCAGTCACATACCTTCGTCATTCATTCACGTACCGTAATACCAAATTTGGTATATGTGACGCTAGCGAAATGGCCGGGATCGCATCATGAGCGTGTCATGTAGTCATGTTGTTACATGACACGCATGTAATATTTTTCATGTTAGGGTCTGTCGGTTGCGTTCGCCATGCAATCATGTCATACCACTCCAGTGTTGCAACATGTCATGTGACCGAAACCATCATAAGAGCTGCAGGACAATAAAATGTACACCATGGCACTCATGACATACATATAATTATTTTCATGTTATGACTAGTTAAGTATGTTCTCCATACAATCATGTTATGCTGTACGAAGTTTGTTATTGATACTACTATCGAAAGGGCCAGGAGAGCTAAATGTCGTAGGCGGCTAGATAGATAGATAGATAGATAGATAGATAGATAGATAGATAGATAGATAGATAGATAGATAGATAGATAGATAGATAGATAGATAGATAGATAGATAGATAGATAGATAGATAGATAGATAGATACGCTCAAAGTTGCCGAAGTTAGCTAAGAAATGCTTCAATTTTAAAACCTATGGAGGCAGCAACGCGTCGCGGACAAGTAACCAAATATGTATATTGGTATCACGTTAAGGTAACGTTTAAACAATGTGTTCTAGGTATTGTAACATAGAAGACCCACCTGGAACACCTGACTGAGTTAACAAATGTACAATAAGAAGTTTAATATATTATACATAAAAGGCTTTGCTTTCAGCGAAAGCGTGGTCATGTGAGCTTATACATGACTGCGTAATACACAATGCATGATCCTGCCTCTCGTGCCACCGGAGAACACGACCGCACTTCAAGAACGAGACGAATGAGTGCCATCCGCTTTGTCGGTGTTCATTACGACGCATTAGGCAACAGAGTGAACAAAGGATCTGAAGTGGACACATGTTTTGCAATGTGCGACGCGTGGAGCAGCAACGTGCATTACATTACGCTAATGTAAGCCGGATACAAGCCCCTCTCTAGTATAACGAGAAGGCCTCTCTGAAATACGCTCCTAACATAATGGGCTAACAATGGGCAAGTATGCATGTCCCAACAAGTTAGTCACACCATGCCCCGTATAGAGTTTATAGTTATAAACTGAGCTACAACGTCAGGCATGCTAGCCTTGACCATAATCATGCATTATCGTGATTACTGTACAAAGCTAGCTTTTTTTATGTGTGGCATAAATACTATACTAATGCAGTACATAAACATAAGAATACATTGGAAAGTAAGACAAATCGAGTCTGATACAGATTAGGTAGATGGGTGTCTCTAACTCAATTTCGGAGGCTATCCCGTGGATTCTCCCATGTAACGGTAAAGCTAGTTAGCAAAACTCTGGGCAGCTGTCTAAGCAATAAAAGCCATTTATGATACTCTATGTATGTTTAGCAGAGGTAGGATTTAATTATTTCGAACATGCTAAATACGGCCGTAGTAGTGTTTGCTATCAGGCTAACTGGTACATGACTCAAGTACAATTGATGGCCTGAGTTCTCGGGCAAGGACGAAGAAACACAGACGCTGACAAGCGCAAAATGGCGAATAACGTATAATCTTCCAGCAGCTCTGCTTCACAGCCCTCAGGCATGTGCAAAACAGCAAAATGTAAACACTCACAACTATAGCAACATCTCTTAATCAAATTCTATCATCCAGACCACAATACTGATTCGGAATAATGATCACAGAAGGAACGCTGACACAACAATTACCATATTTTTGTATGTACATAGCCTCAGCCAGTTTCCGAGACACCTTCTTTTTATCTCTTCTGCGAAATGCATGTGTTGCCAACAATGGTGTACGCATGCACTCCTTGCAATGATGCGTCAATTGAAGTCCTGTCGCATTTTTGATAGACAAGACGTTCTCTGCTAAAACTAGATTAATGCGACGGACAAAATCGCAATTAAATCCCGGAGGTCTTGTGCTACGTCACCATATCACCTTTTTCTTCGCTTCTCGTCCGGTCCGCGGAGAGTGATTCGTGAAATGGCGGAGACAAATCGCACATGGGAGCACTTAGGATTTTCGGCGAAAGATACAAAACTCCTGGAGGCGAAACGCCTTCTGCCGGCAAACACGGTTCTTTCCAATTCAGTCAAAGTCACTTGTACAGTTCGGGATAACTGGCGAATATAGTAAGCTAGAACCCTTCTGGCGAGTATACTCGGCGACGACTTTTTATTAGTTTAGTGAATTGTCTGCACATGTAGCACTATGCGAAATCTTCCGATTCTGCGCGCACCTACCAACGCCGTGAAAAGTGACGGAGGCGTACCGTCACCGTTTCATGCAGATGCAGATACCGCTTAGCCTTTGAAGTACACGTATAAAGGCGGGACATTCTCACACGTCTGAAAATGCTGCAAAGTTAACTAAATACAATTGATTTCACGGTGTGGGCGGCGTCTCGCCTCAAATAGCTCCACGTAAAAAAACTGACACAAGAACTTTTATACTTCACGTTCAAAATATGAGTGCTATTGAGGAACTGCTTTCAGTGGCTGTGGGATGCACGCGATTTGGCTCTGTAGCCTTCATGTCATAGGCAAGAAAAGTTGTCGCCAAGTGTTGCTCATTGTGAAGCTGGTTTCGCATCGCAAGAGATTTCTTGGTAAGCCACAGCTTAACTCAGATAATTCTGTTGTATTGAAGTAGTCCACTCTCATTTTGTCGTCTACTGCATCGTCGACAGCCACCGAGGCAAGGCCCGCGGCTGCTTGCACAGTCGCCTACGACCCCGGGGGACAAGGTATAGCCGATCCATCCCCGCCATTATCCGCTTATCTCCGAAGGCATGTGAACGCAAGCCGTGGATAAATCCGAACACGTTACATGTCACGTGACTTATCCGTCCGCGATCACGTTCGTCGTGTGAATATCTGATATGTGTGGTTTAACGTCCCAAAACCACCATATGATTGTAGAGACAAGCCGTAGTGAAGGGCTCCTGAAATTTCGATTAGCTGGAATTCTTTAACGTGCATACAAATGTGAGCACACGGGCCTACAACATTTCCGCCTCCATCGGAAATGCAGCCGCCGCAGCCGGGATTTGATCCCGCGACCTGCGGGTCAGCAGCCGAGTACCTTAGCCACTAGACCACCGCGGCGGGGCGTGTGAATAGCGGGTTAGCTGTGAATAATGCACGTGCCAGTTTGGTCAATGTTTTTCTGGCCGTCGCTCAGAGGAGCCGTGTATGCTCAACGCCAGTTGAATCCGTAATTTGAACTTGAAGGCATTATTTCTGTAAGTATATTTTTCATAGGTATTAGAAATTGAGCATATGCAGTGAATATTTGTAGCGTTATTGCTAATGTTAATTTTAATATTATTATTTATATTATTCTTTTATAACTTTTAATAGGTTCAATAATATTTTCTCCAGAACTGACTACAATATTTAATAACTGAACGCTTTCACATTTATTAGCATGACGAAAACTGCGCATGTTTTTTCCAGAATTGAAGTCAAGCTCTGAAATCGATGTTTCTATTTACTGCTCAATTTCTCTACTGTGCGCCGCATCGAAAACCTTTGAGCTGGCTTTTCACAATATATAATATGTTAGCGTGTAAAATACAGGATTTTTAATAAACACGGATTTCTCGCTAGCCGCTCAACTACCATAACTAATAACGTAGGACGTAAAAACTGATGGTGTAATCGACTGGCAGATTTGGATCAAGTGGCTGACGAGCTCTGCGCTGGAGCACTCTGGCGGAGAGAACAGGAAACAATCCACCAATGGAACGCATGCACTTCCTCTGGAGCAAATGGCAGGGTAATAATGGAATACGATATGCGCGTCTCTCTTGTTGCATGCGTGGGCACACTGCGTACAGCGACTCTACGCCAGGCCTGTGGAAACATGCCACAGGCCTTTTAAATTCTTGGAAAATGTTTTAGCGGATACCACGCTTCTCAGAAGAATGACGAAAAATAGCACATCGAATGCCGGCCTACTAGCCAAAAGATTATTCTTAATGCCCCAGCTGGTATCAAGCAAGTGTGGGCTTGCAGTAGTTACCCAATTATTGTTTAGAAAAGGCTCTTAAAGGCCGCTCTTCTAGCTTTCGCTGCGACTGTGCTGCGCCTTTCTAGAAGGCTTTGCGTTTTTTCTGAAGGTTGTTTGTATTTTATTGTTTATTTGGAGTGTTTTATTTCTGCGTGCGCCGGCATAAAGATAATACGTTTGCTCCTGGGCAAACTAAATATTTGAATGATTGATTGATAGACCAATTATTGACTGATATATGGATTGTTTAGATATTCTACACAGCTTCATTACCAGGCAGAAGGTTAAAGTCAAAATTCCACAGGCGCCCGCCTGAAGGAGAAAAAAACAGAAGGAAAACAAATAAATTAAAAAACCAGATTTCTCTCGAGTATTTCTGCGTCTATGAGCTCTCCGCCATGTTTTTTCTTCCGCTGTCGTGAAGCTCTGCAATCTGACGCTATGCGATCCCCCCCACCCTGAGCATTGGTTTTATTTTCTTTTTTGTCCAAGTGAATCTAAGTGCAAAGCAAGCCTATACGACAAAGCAAAAAAGATACACGAAACGTCGAAGGATTACCATACGGGCTGAGCCGTCGATAAACAAAGCCTTTGCATTTTCCAGCCCTTTTCAGTCCCGCACTAAAAGGTTCTATTTGGAGCTTTCATCTTTCGCTGCTTTATAACCCCGGGCACTACAAAAGACAAACAGAGGAAAGCCGTTTATAGCTTTGAATACCTGCGGTGATCGTGTGCGCATCGAAGATTTCCTCTTTCCACTCGATGCAATGCATTTTGCAACAACTACAACGAACTGGTCTCTCAAAGCAGTTCAAGATGAAAGTATAAAGAACAGAAAAGGAACAGTTTCGAATGTCTGATGCATCGTGTGCTGCGTGCGCCTACACTTCTAGTATAGGTTTGGTTATTCATCACCTCTACCTTACTTCACTCCTTTTGGTCTCCACACTCTCCTCGTGGCTCGGACTGTACCGTGAGAGGTGATGCCAAAAACAGCACGAGCAGCAGAAAGAGCCGATCGACGCTACTGCATCCCCGTCACAAGATGCTATAATGGATTCAGCTCACTTGTTTCCAAAACGACCGATATCACTTAGTATGAGGCCCTCGGGCACACAATTTCTTGTTGTTTTCGCTCAACTAGTCGTCAACACACATGTACATTTGTTCTCCCTGCTCGCGCTGTTGCACTGCAAAGAAATTCGGCAATTTTGTCAGCTGTATCTGCTGTAGAACCTAAAACAATTTAATAGTTTACTACGTTGTACAGATTTATGTAAACTAACTAAACTTTATTCTTTAAGACCATACTTTCATAGAGGGACGAATGCACCATTGTATACGCTACCATGAATAAAACTGCATTTTCTCTCTTTACTAGGCGTGCTTGCTATTTCTGTCACATATCTGTTCATTTTAACATTGCAAAAAGACCCTTGCTTCATGCACCCTAGCTTTCAATGCGATCGCGTTAAATAGCTCGTTTCACGAAAATTCCGATGTCAACGTCGGCGTCAATGTCGGCGTTGGCGTCGTTGGTTGTAAGCGAAAAGCTATTGTCAAGTTCGCCAGCAAAAATCGCGATAGATGTAAATAAAATAATATTAAAAATGAATGATGCCATCTGCATGGCAAGCAGGATTCTACCACAGAACCACAGCTTTGCTTCAAACTACGTCGGAAAAAAGATCCCTCTGTGAATGTCGCACGACAAACGGAACTTCCTCAACACATGTAAGGTAAGGTGGGACAAAATAAACAGACATATAGTCACATTTATTCTGGCCCAGAAGAATCTTTGCCCCAATTTAGAGGGGCAAAACTGTGAGCCACTCCAACGTTGCGATAGGAAGGCCAAGCCATACCGCCGCATCGGGGGCCTTCTCGACAGCCCGGAGTTGGTCAAACCAGTTGTGCTTTTGAAAAAAAATAATAAAATTTATTCTCTGTCAATCTGTGGTTCGTGTGGTGCTGCAAAGAGGGATACTCCAGAGCATGAGCTTAAAATCAATAACTGCAACACAGTCTGGACATAGAGGGGCGACCTCCGTGTACCTGCAGGACGCGCAGAGTGTTGGATATGACTTTGTCTGCAGCAGATGAAAAGTGACGACCTGGCGACCTGGGGCCTCGCAATATTTCGATGTGGCAAGTGTAAAACACTGCAATTCATCTTGTAGTGGCTAGTGATCTCGTTGAAGGTAGAAATATTGCCTCTCAAGCGGGGTGGGTTGGTATTTGAAAAAACTGGACCAAGCCCGTCACCAGCCCCACCCGGCACACCGGTGTCCCAATGCCCGGCGCGGCCAGCAAGATCTGGCTCCGTTGCATGGGACAACTCAATAACGTAACAAGCCTACCCACTTTGGCACCCTCTTGCGCCGGGAACTGTGTAATGACGCGATGATTAAGCACGCTTCCCTGAAGAGCTCCAGCAATCTCCTCACAGACCGCTCCAGTCGAAAAAACTCTAGGGGCTGACCTGCAGTCCGTAATAATTTCCTTCCTGTCTGACATGAGGAGCGGCAGAGCAATGACCAGCAGCTTCGCCTTGGAAGCCAGGCGCCAATGATTGACATGACCTATAATACCGGGCACTTTATCTCTCTCTCTCTCTCTCTATAAATATATATATATATATATATATATATATATATATATATATATATATATATATATATATATATATACGTTTCTAACAAAGTGGCTGGAGTCGCCTTCGTACTGGACAGCGTCTAAAAGCCATGAATCAGCTTCGTGCACGCGAGCTATTCTAATGCCATATTGAAAATCGGATGCATGTTCCTCTGAATAGGACAAACCATAATAGCCTGCCGCACATTATTTGAAAGTTTAACGCTCTTCTCTTTTATTGTGGTCTAATTTATCGCAACCTTATCCAGGATACCACTTCCCGTCGCAGAAGTAGAGAGTCTGGCAATATGTGTGGTCTGCTGTGCTTCGATCAGTTTCTCTAATGGGTTGTGAACGCCGAGGTTCGCTAAGTTCTCTGTGCTTGTGCGCATTGGGAACCCTATGACTCGTTTAATACTCTTCCTGGTGAGCGTGTTCAGCTTGTTAATTTTGTGTTTTTGTCGTCTGTGCATAGGGATGACTTAATTCACATGGCTCATTAAACACTTGAAAAATCCTCATTACATTATCTTTCTTAAGTTCTCTTTTCCTGTTATAAACATCGGCAATAAGTGTGATTACTCCTGCTGCATACCTTGTAGGTTTATCTATAGTACGACATTGCTGACCGTTAGCTTCAATAATCATGCCTAGCATCAGGAGATAAGGAACTCTGAATATCTCATACCCAAATGACATTTACACTTTCATATTTATCTCCTCGGGAGGCCTCCACCCTCTAGGATTGGGTCCCCTTCTAGCTGGGTGATACAGTATAATCTCATTTAGAAGGTTAGAGTCGGAGACACAGGTTACTGACGTGTTTCTCTACGCAATGCACTGCGTCTTGTATTGTGTCTTTCACATAACCGTCCGACCCGCCATAGCACCGCATGGTGATGTTGTTTGAATATATTGCGGAGCCAATACCCGGCATCTGTCGACGGCCAAGACCTGCATCAGTACGTCAAACATTAGTGGTGAGATAACTGACCCCTGTGGTGTATCACGTTGCTTAAGATCATAAGGCTCCAACCTAAGGTCATCCAATTTCGTGGCCCTTCTGCCTACAAGATGGACTGTACAACAAATCTGTAAAACTTTTTCTCCATATCAAGGCAAGAGATACGAGTCTAGAATACACCTGTCGGACAAATTGTCGAAGGCTTTCGGCAAAATGCAACACAAATTCGAAAATGGGGGATGTGTATTTTTCATTTCACTAGCTACCAATAAACGTCAATGCAGAAACTTCTCTTTGGGCTCCAGGTGTTTTTTACATAAATATGATAATGCTGCCACTAGAGCACTGCAGTGACCTGGCCCAGCCCACGGGCTGGGTAAAAAATTGTTAGATTGGATTAGGGTGGGCGTGGGCTCGTAGGCTTTGCCCTCTGGTCAAACCCGTAGTAAGTCCGGTTCTTGTACATATCGGTATACGAGAGTGCGTATGCTGTTTGACTTTGTTGTTTGAACTTATTATTTGAACTTATCATAATGTTTTGACAACTGAAAGCTGACGCCTTTAGAAATGAGACCTTCTGAAGCAGTAGAATATGCTCTATCTGCGGGCGAATTCCATTGACATGAGCGCTAGCCCTGTTGAAAGTTGGATTCTTTGCCTTCTACCGTTTTTTCGCCACTATTGTCGCCACTTTCACCATTTTTTTTTCGTTATGCCACACATCTCATTCCCCTCCATTGTAGCTGCCAATAGCTGCAAGCCGTCAACTACAACCGAAAGCCACAGGCACTCGGACTTCACTCCCGTATTTGCACCGAGGCTTTCGGCCATTGGTGATAAAGCAACCAATTCTCCCGGTTCCCGTCCATTCTCGACGTCACTTTCCATGTCGAACGGGGTGAGGCGTTCGTCAAGAAGCGCTGAAAAAGCCACCAGCTGATCAACACAAACGCTCAATTATACAGTTTTTTTTGGAATCTAATAATTTGTTTTTGTTTTAAGACAAACTTAAAAGTTGGAAGGCTCTCAGACAAAGGCGACGACAGAGGCATCTTCAGGAAACAGTGAGCGCGGTGGCTTGCTAGCAAATGGGTGCTGCTCGCTTTGACAGATCTGTGGTAATGCGAGGTTGGCGACTCGGGGAAAAAGGGTGGGTCAAAGAACTTTCCTGTTCTGGGCGTGAAAATGTACTGTACGTTGGAAAGAGTCACCTGTTGCGGAGTGGACACGACAGCTTCAATTTATAAAACGCTGCCCAGCCTGGCATATTCCTCTCGGAAGCAGCTGGAAGGCGTTCTTTTTTGTTTTCTTTTTTCGTTGATTTGTGCATTAAGTCAAGTTTGCAAGAGACTTGATACTTCTACTCAATAGGCGCCACGCATATTCAACCTATAAAGACCCAGACTACGAGTGTCGGTCATTTGTTTCTACTTTATGTGGTCTACGTAGACGAGAAGCTAGCTATGACTTCATTTACACCTTGTATTTCTTTGTAATTATTTCTTTGTAACTAACCAAAGTGTACACACAGCACCCGCGCACGTAAGGACACTAAAAGAAGTTCTCAGAACACCAGCATATATTTTGTGTGCGATAGGTATCTTCGCAATGACCGAAGTTGGGACAGCGCCTAGTTTATGCTCAAAGCGTAATTGGAGTAAATCGGCTGGTCAGGGCTGGGCCCAAACCTTTCAGGCTGGGGCTCGGTACGGGCCACATTTAAAACACCAGTACGTGCTCGAGTGGGCGGGAGCACGCCCTTTTCGGGCTGAACAGGACCCACGACGGAAAAAAAAAATGTCCCGTGCACTTGTCTAGTTGTCAGTTCGAAAATGTATTATAATGAGAAATAAGAAATGCGCCGAATATCTCACTTTGCCCCAATCCCCAAACCAGATGGGAAAAACAAAACAGCCAGGGAAAAAATTTCATCTCTTCTGTTGCCGCAGTACTAGCACTTGAACTTCAGTCCGTGGGCCTTGTGCGCAGTATTTACAAGCCCAGTACTTGCACTCCAGGAGCTGAGCCCAGGCAGACTGTGGCACTGTGTTGCTTCAAAACGCCTTGCAGATGAAACGCCGTCAATCTTTTTTTTGTCAATTTTCTTGAACGCTTGCACTTCATTAGATTATTAAACGACTGGAAACTAGATATTTTATGACGCGTCTTCTTCGCCTCCTGTTGTTTTCATGCAGAATTCCACGGGCATTTCGGGGATTTCAACTTCGCCAGCTGGCACATGTGACGTGATAAACTTCAGATTTTCTAGCGCTTGTCAATTTTAAAATTTCGGCATAAGGAAAATGTCTTCGAAAGTCGACAATTCTCAGAACATGTTGTGAACGAATGGAGTTAAAAAACTTTTGAATTGTTCATGCGCTTCTTTTAGAGCATCTTTAAGAGGGCGGGACAGCTTCAATACACGGTCATCAGAGTGTAGTCTGTTCTCAATGAAATCAGTGCCTTCTCATGTCGTTTTTCTGCCATCAAGCTCTATTTGAAATTCTCTTCAATGTTCGAACCCTCCTATACAAAAAAATATAATATATATTTAGTTTATATAAATGGTTTCGCAAGACACTCTCTAAGGCAACTTCATGTCACTTTGTCCCGTTTTGCTCCTTGTATATTACCGAATACCGGGAAACTTCTGCTTTTGGCACACCAAATGAACTAAACTAACTTTTCGTGTTATGTACTAGAAGCATAAACTAGCATAATAAATACTTATGTTTTTGTAATAACGCCGCCATAGCTTCGTATATAGATATAAAAATTTGGTCGAGCAGAATTACATCCCCTTTTTGAAGAGGTCACTAACACACTGTACCAGCCGCGTAATCTTTCCCGCGCGAGTGCTGTGAGATATCATCAGCATTTACACATAAAAACGTGAACAGGCTCCAAAACCTATCGCTATAATAAAGAAACAAAGAAAGGGGCCTTTTGTATTAGCTACAGAGGTTATCAAATCAAAATGTCACATTTTGCCCCACGTCTGAGTTTGCCCCACCTTAGAATAACATTATTTGGCAGAAGCGTAGAATTGCGCCAGGAGTGAGAACATGTGAACGGCACATTGAGTTAGTGTTTAAAGGCACGCCCTTCACAAAGTACTCTGACATATTTTATGATCATCAGGAACAGAATCATCAACAAACTGAGCAGCTGCATAGGTTGCCTTGTTGCCTTATGAACGCGTAGTCGGCCGTTGAGTTATTAGCAAATGAAGGAAATATGGAGTAGTGGGCGGGGTGCAACCACATTTGCAGTAGCCACTATAGTATAGTGTGAAATAGCTAATGTTACGTGCGCAAATGTTTGTATCCTCAAGGCATGTTTGAGTCACGCACCGAGATCAGGAGCTAGACTAGCGCATGGGGTTCGATACGCTGCCATTTTCAGCTCTTGAAGTCGAAGGTGAAGCATCCTGCAAGCTTTTCGTTTAACAGAAAAGTGTGTTGTGCCGAGGAATTCACCAAGACTTCAGAGACGTACATTCTGAAAAAATCCCACGCCTAACTTCGCGCTAGACTGCAAATTGAAACGTGATGCGCATTTAAATGAGTTGTGAATGACGTTTAGAGCACCACGTAATCAAAAGTAAGTATGCCGTTCCTTCCAGTCAGCGTGAGGGCAAGCAAGTCTGCGTGCCGTGGTTTTGTCACGTGCAAGCGTGAGTGAGATATGTGCGCGTGTGCAGCGGATATCAAGCGCTCACGATTGGCCATCATTGCCATGTTCGCTGAACGATCGCAGCGCCAGAGTCCCCTCTAGTATATTTTAGGAAATTGTATGGATGTAACCTCTTTGAATAACACCCCACGCTCCCAGCTCCTGCTCGGCTCGCGAAAAATTGATGACTGTCAACAGAGAAGGCTCAGCGCGTGTTCCTTTCCCATCTAATAGGGCAGTGGTATTCAATAACTCTAACATACGGTGAGTAGGTGACCATAGCTGAAGTTTGGCGTACAATTTTCAGCCACACTCCCCTCTTGTGGCTGTCCTACCCCTTTCTTTGGTTTTCCTCTCACCATTCACCTACCAGAGGCATCCACGACCTCAAGGACATCAATAATCAGTCAATAATCATGGACGTTACTGACGTTAGTGATACATATTGGTATCGATATGTATCACTAAGTTTCAACGTGGATGCATTTACGTTAAACGATGCTTCAGTCAGACAAAAACGGCCATTGTATTAGCTGTCTTATATCAACGTACTGAAAATAATAAACTATTTCTGCAAAAAGACGTTCCTTTTTCGTGTTACACCTTTTATTAAGACGGAGAAATCAACACTGTTTTTTTCTTTATTTTGTGTTTGAAGTATCTCTCCTACTCAGAACTTGTTTGCGTACCAAGTCTTCGTCGAAATTTAGCAATATGATTGCTTATCTAGGTAAGCATCTTTAATTTAAACGCCAACTTGTGAGGGTTTTCCTGATGTATAGCGAAATGTCTCGAGTTGGTTTAAGTAGCTTTATTTATTATGACGTCTTTTGTTGCGCTGTATTGTGCCCAAAATACATTCTCTGTTTCGCGTGCTCCAAGAGCATGAAAACTAACAAGAGGTACCTGTTGTGTAAGCACATTGTCGTGCAAGACACCGACTCATTTTTCTGTTTTAGATGGTCTATGGTTACACGTAGTATAGAGAAATCAAATGTGCCTTTATTAACACCTGGAAAACCAACAAATGAAGAACTTATCAAAAACCTAACGAAAAACAAAGCGGTAATTGTGAATTGTTGCGAAATCGCCACAACAAAACACACGTACGTTTGTAATGCGAACGCTCGCCCGCACTGTTAAACATTTAAGTATATAACTAAGACAGAAGTCTACCCATGCTAATCTGCCATCATGAATAAAGAACTGATGTTTTTATATCTGCTTAAACGGAATTCTGACCAAAAGTATAGTTATTTTTATTCCAGGTACAAGGCAAATGCACATTTTGATTTTGTGGGTCGACGTGCTGCTTCATGCTTAAGTATAAACGCCTATCCCACGCATATATACTTTGTGCACATATATGCAGTGCATATACTGAAAGCAGTTATATACATTGTTGCTGCAACATGCCAGTAAGCGAAATAAAAAATCTTCCTGTCCGCCTTAGTAATAAATTGAAGCCACTTGAAGCTTTGTTGATGTGAGCCCAGGTTGAAAAAAGGTAGTAAATAAATAATGCAACCTGGCGTGCTTTACCTGCTTCATAAAACAGGGGTGTTTTTTTTATCTTTCCATTCTCTTTAGTTCCTTGAATACGTCGGCTGGCAGCATAAAGAGGGCGTGATCGTACACCAAGAAAGAGAGAGAGAGAAAAACTCGTGAGTAACGAACTTCGGCTATGAAAATTGCGAAATATTTACCCTCTTTTCGCCCCCACGGTCAGAACGAAAAACTGAAAGAAAACGCTTTTCGTCCACGAAGTTAATTATTCATTAGCTTCTCTCTCTCTTTCTCTTGATGTACGATCACGCGCTCGTAAAGTTGCCGGCCAACAAGGGCGGCGTTCACATGTTTTCTTTGTCGTTTCATATTTGCTGAAGCAATGGTTTCCCTTCTCCACTTTTGCCTTTTGCTCGTTCATGTGGCTGCGACTTTTATACAGCTATTTTACAGCGTTTTCTTGTTGTTGTACTTGTACTGTTGTTGTATGGTGCCCTTGTCGAGTGTCTTTATAAAATGCTCAACATCTTAAGGCATGCAAAGCGTTCAAGAAAGTGAGGCGTAATTTAACCGGCATATATTTTGGATGCGCTTCACAGTGATTTGCAAGAAGCGCCGAGGAAGTAAAAAAGAAGATGATGGTGACGAAAGATCATATTCTTCACGCGCTTCGCATCACATATGCTGAGCTAGAACGGTGTTTACTTGATCAGCATAAAGCAGCAGTTGCTGCTGCAATATGAAGGTGCGATTCAGTAACTTCAAATAAAAATACCATAGCCAGTCTTACACGAACGTGTGGGTGCAGATACGTAGTAATTCAAGATCGAGTGTAGAGTACCGAGTACTCTAAATCGTTAGCCACAGTTTCTAAACACACAGTTCAAGTGTTTTGGAAACTTCTAGCATTTTTTCAAGATGCCGGTTTCCGTAAGTAATGCACTCCAGAGGTACAACGTACGCAATGACGGAGCGAGTGTCACTTAAACGAAGAAATGATTTTTACGAAATTCTTAAACTTAACAATTACACAGATTCACGTGCGCCGCAACGGCCACCAGCGTACCATTGCTTCTTCACCGCGTCACTCTCTTTGATTAAAATTGATTATTGACACCTGAAATGAAAGAGTGACAGATCGTAACATTACAAAAAATTTATTGTACCGTATTATTGGTTAGATTAAATCACGTTTCGCAGTTCCAACACGTGCCGTACCATAGCGGCGCCTGAACCGCTTCGATGCTCACGCGCGGAGGAGGTTCCCCCTACTAGTTGCTCCTCTCCCTATATCAATGTTTCGCAGAAGCTTCATGACCAGTAAAAGTATTGAAGGACTCTGGTGATACCACGTGATGCAAGCGTACATTGGCATCAGGCGTCAGAACATGGGAATGCCATAACAACTTGGTGGTTTAAAGTAGACCACCAAACCAATTACAAAAAGACACACACGTTACTGCGTGTATTTCTTAAGAGGACATAGTGGGTGTACAGCAAGATTTAAAACATTTCACGCGCTTAGTTACTAGTTGTTTAAAATATGCTACCCAATAAACATAATGTAGTCATAAGCGAAAGCTTAGACAACACAAGCCATTTTAAACTTTATCGATTACGGGGTAGTGATCCACACTTTTATCTTTCAGGGTAACAACGTACAATAAAATGTATACACTAAGTGGTTGAAAACGCATCAGGGACAGGATATAGCAATTGCGTTCAGCGTTAGGGTTTCCTCAGAGTGATAATGTGAGAGAAAGTGCAATATCAAAGAGTGAGAATCAAAGAGTGAGAAAGTGTCATTCATTAGGCCCATGCCGGGGCGTTTGAAAGTTCCACGTTTGGCATCTGATTATGCCTCCCTTTTCTTAATTTCCGGGTCTATCTCTCTAAAGGAAATTTTCCCTTTAACTTGATTCTTTTAGATGCACACAGAGGTCCTCACGGCATTGAATGAAAATATGGCAACATTCCTTGCAGAATGAGATAATATAAGACCTAAATTACATATGTACAAAGTGCCTGAACATTAAAAAACACGAATTAATAATTGTGTAAAAAATCGGTAATACAGAGTCTGTTAATTAGGAGTTACAGTTAATTCAAAATGACACCCTGGTCTCAGCACAGTCCCTTACATTCATCTTTACATTCATCTTTACCACCCAATTTACTCATTACATTCATCTGCGTTAAACAAGCGCAGTGATTGATTTACACGTATGTTGTGATTGTAAAGGTTGCCTTTCTGCCGATATTGGTGTGTGGGTCGCATGGCCAAGTCAGGCAATGCTTGCCTTTAGCTGTGCACCCTTGGACAACTTTTTCATTGTTCTTAACAAACTGAAAAACACATAACGTAAGTTTGTATTATGTTAAGCCTGCCATGCTATTGAAAGTAATTTGAAAGCACCAATGTATTCGTGTATTTTGGCATTATTGCTCACTGCTCACGTGACTGCATGTCGTTGCCTGTTTTTGGTTTGTCACTGACTCACCAATAAATTCAGTTCGCTGGTAGAGCATGGACCTAGTTTACGAAATCCCCATCTACAAACATGTAGTATAGCCTGATTTGCGGCAGCGAGTTTAGAGGTGGCTTCCCTGGATTCTATTCGCACCGGGTGGCACAATGTTCGTTCATTCTTTCAATGGTCTTCCGATTCGAACTCCGCCTATTTCGAGCAATTTTATAGTACCCTTCGAATTCAAATCAAGCACCTTTTATTGTATGACTAGACTTGTAGGTAAACATGAGGTAACCTTAGCAAAAAAACTCAGCTGTAGCTATAGAATGCTTAAGATGCACTGATTTACAATATTAAGACAGAGATATAGAGAATAAGATTGAGTGAGAGGCATGGAGGTTAACGAGAAAAAAATTTCCGGTTTGCTACCATGCACTAGAAAAGGGAAATGGACATGAAAAGGCAACGGGGTAAAATGGACGGAAAGGAATAGAAAACGCACACACACTCAAGCACGAGAATGCCCCCTGTTGTTTTATAATAATAATAATAATAATAATAATAATAATAATAATAATAATAATAATAATAATAATAATAATAATAATAATAATAATAATAATAATAATAATAATAATAATAATAATATATCATAATAATATAACTGTAAGAAGAAGAAGAAGACTATGTGGCAAACGACACGATTTGTGCAAGTAATCCTACTGAGTTTCCCTAGCTCTATCACTTGACCGTCTTCTGGTACCTTTCCTTATTTCTTCACTCCATTGTCGAAATAACTTTCTTGAAGGCGTAGATTGTGAATTATATCTAATTTCTGCTGTTATTGAAGTTCGATTTATTGTGAACAAACTAACGTTAAGTGGTTGAAGATGTTCAAGCAGCTCTGTATTTTTTTTTGGTAATCCCTAATACCATTGATGATTCATTGATAATGCTAAATAATTGCAGAGCATAACATATCTGAAAGTGCTCACTGTCTCTCCGCGCACGACGCCCTTGGCAAGCAGCAAGTGGTGGCCTGACGCCTCCTTCAAACAAACACGCATCCGTACGCAGTGTCCTGCAGCCGCTACTGCCCGAATCAATATTGAGACACGCCTAACGTACGCAAGATCAGATCGCAGTTTGTTCTTTCTGTGTCCCTGTCTTTATTTGCAGACACCAGTTTACCTTGATGTAATTTGTCTTTAAGAGGCAAAGAAGGACGAATCCCACTTCATTCAGACCCTCCTGGGATGAAAAAAAAAATCACGGATCGATGTTGTATCTTCTTTTCCCGACAAAGCATTGGATTGTTTTTCGTCTGTAACGTCAAGGCATAATTAGGTACCACACAGCTAATTAGATGGCACACACCTCTGCCACCAAGCACACAACCATAGCCTTTTCCTTTATTTCACACTAGGCCTGCAGTGAACCTTGCTGATGTCGTCATACCCTACACGATACTGCTTGCAGAAAATCAATGTATACCACAGCTGAACGAATATTTCTCGTTAGTGCCTGTTCGTGCCTGTTTGCGCGTGTCCCTGTTTGTTCTTCCTGTACCCCCGTCTTCATTAGCGCACACGAGTTTACCTTGAAATATGAACCAACTCACCCAGCTACAAGTTTTATTGACGCAAATAACTACATGGTTGATATGATGATTGGCAGACAACTTTAGCAGTTCTCATGTTATGTGCCGCAGATGTGAAGTCCCACACACCTTGCAACACGTAGTCCAGTAGCGCATGGCACGTCAGTAGACGTCATCTGCAGACGCCAAGACAGCTCCAAATGAGGACAGCTGATTTAACTGCAAGGTGAACACTCCAACTCGGCACACTTTTACACCACTGCCGAAAAATAGGAGGTCAAGCATTCGCGTGATGGTCTAAAAATGGCCTAGGTAAGTACGCAACGTGAGCTAAGGAGGCCTCTCACATCATAGGCTTCAAAGAAAAACAAAACTTGCCAGCTATTGTGAACCAGGTCGGTTCTAGAATTGCCTTTTTTTGAGGAAGCGTTATTTTAACCGGAACATTTATCAGCCAGAAAAGAAGAGAAAGAATATTGAAGCACGATTATCTTTCTATCCCGCACCTGCTTCTTTCTGGCTTGTGTGTTCAACACCTGATTTCACCTCAATACTGGTTTATTAAGGCAAATAAGTTATACTTCTCGCTAGCGAAGATGCCTTGCGATATTTCTCGAGACCAGACGATGCTCTGTAATATCTTACCGGCAGTGGCATGAACGTCAGTTGTGGGCAACTAACGTTAAGTTGTGGGCAATAAAGTCTATGCAATAAAATTTGGTCAAAACTAATGTCTTGTTCAAGCAAACGAATGTGTACTCGTGTGCAAAGAAAATACCATACATCGTCGCCAGAGACGTCCCTTTCTGACGACGTGGTGACGGTATCGGAAGTAGTACCCATGCTCAGTCAGAGGTAGGCCACGTGGGGCTTGAATGCTACAAAACGTGTAGCGATAATTGCAACATAATTGCAAGAAACAAGGAGAGAATGTGAGTTTACGGTTTTTATTCTGGGCAGTCATGCTGGGCAAATGCGAGCTTCGCCATTCACTTTCGAGCCAATGTCGTGAAACAAAAAACAAGAAATCACCAAAAGCCACTAATTGTCTTCAAATTTTGCCAACAAAGTCGGCACTCTAGAGATGCGCAGCATGTATAGTAATAAAACTTGCCATTTTAGTAGGGTGCCGTAAAATGCAGTACCATTCATAAATTTTTAAGTTTATTGTCGTTTTTTTAATGCTAGTCGTATCGCCCGCTTCACCATGGGAATTTTTGGTGCACCCAATTCTCTGTCTAGCCGTGACATTGGCGCCAGGGTTACCACCAGTTAGGAATAAAACACCATCCTTTCATCACTGTCCACCAGACTCAAAAGTGGAAGTGTGATAATTCTCGAGCATAAAGCTGACGCTACACAACCGTTTAGGTGCAGTTTCAGAACGCTGCACCAAGAATCAGACTTTTTGGTCTGCCCAAAAAGTATGCTAATAACAAAATGAAGTACATATCTACATTGGTGGTACTACAGTAGTGAAAAAGTCAGCAAGCTATTCAGAATAGGTTGAGCTGTATGGCCGGAACAAGTGGCTCAACTGTCGTATAGCCATCTCAGAAGCGAAACTTTAGAGAAGCCAACACCACCGTTTCGCGCACGCAAAGCATTTTGACTAATTACATTTTTTAGGATGTTGCTCTAGGATGTGCCAGTTTTTCAAAAGTATAGATGAATTGAGAAAATACACACGAGAACCAGGATAGACATGCTGGATCGCACGTAGGGGGGCGTTTATTGGTGGTACTGGAGAGAAAAGAAAATTAAAAAAATGATGTAGCTCATTTGTTAGGAAACCACAAATCCATCGAGACCTAAGGCGAAAATCACCGAAAATTCGGCATATACCCATTTATCATTCTAGGTCGCTACGAGTGTCCCAAGTTTTGCAAAAAATACAAGTAGCCCCCAGTGGAAACCATTGGCAAATTCATAAGAGACCATGTTACCTTTTTGTACCCTTTTCGGGAGGACATTCAGCAAGATACTCCATCATTTAGTTAGTTACCCCTTTTACTTCAATACTTCATCTTATGTCAATAGCGACACATTCGCCTTGGTGCTCCCTTTAAAAAGGGATATGCATAACGATAGGTTTTAAAACAGGTACAGAACAAGTTTGACCCTTCGTTCCCATCCCCCAGCGTACGATAGCAAGTTGCACGCACGTCTCCGTTATCGCTCTGCCTTTCCTTCCTCTTTATCCCCATCTTCTTCCTCCTTGGCGCTATGCACTAAAACAGATACAGCAGCTAGGACATGTGTTGATTTTGTTTCATTTCCAGTGCAGCCCAATTCACAGGAAGTTCGGCACGACACGCTTACGCAGATATTTGGGCTTCTCTCTTCATCACCTCCATATTGGCTAATTTGTGATGGTGCATGCTTTAAAAGAAAAATCGGCACAATACACCTTCATGTGATATTAAGTGCCCTAATATAGGCTCTTGCTACAGACATTGCCACTCTCGTTTCACCTCAATAATGCCTTACTTGCAGCATTGCGTAGTTCAACCCAAAGTCTTTGAAAGTTTGCTTCACCTGAATAAAACTATAACGGCAGTGGTGCCTACTCTGCAGCTAAAAGTTCCGCTGATAAGTGTTGAAGTTCTGCGGTAATAACTGTAGGTCAACCAGCTGAGCCACGGCATCACCGATAAACTGCGGGGCCGTCCGGCACATCAAGGCTTGTGCCCACGTCCAAGGACTCAAAGCTGTCTCTCCGGCGGGAGTGCCTAAAGGGGCGTGTGGGGCCTAAGCTCCCACTTCTGAAGGGCTGGATAAATTTGGAATAAAATTTATCCTACTCTTTTGTTATAAGCACTTAATCCATATTTTAGCATTTTTAGGGAATGTAAAAAGAGGTACTGGTTTTTATAACAATCAATCACTTATGCAAATTTAAAAAACTATGATTCTATAAAAAACGAATATGTAAAGACTGGTATCATTACATGCCGTCTAGAGACTTGTTAGGGCAGGATAGGGCTAGGTGCGTATTCTTATGACGTTTTTGTAAAAATGTCATAACTCTAAATGTGAATGTCACATTTTTGTCACTGATGGTGGAGGGCGTAACTGTCCCCCCCTCCCCCTCCATCTACTGTTTTAGCTTTGGGGCTCTTTGTGTATTACCATTATTGTACCCACTTTTCTGTAATATAGTATAGTTTATGTTGAATAATACTTAAAATTAAGTAAACAGCGTGTTGCACATGTAAAATATTTGTTTTGTTAGAAAACACATAGTGATTTGACAAGCAACATATCTTGCTTGTGGCATAACTTCTGCCTTGAAACACACGTGTAAATAACTATTGGTGGCTTAATTTCACATTGATAGTTCAGAAAAATGATTTCAAAGATTGCACAACATGCCATTTTTTTAATGTTCAAAAAATGTTTAGCGAAATATCCTGTGGAATCTGTAAGGCATTCCTCTTCACCACGACGTGGTTGTGGACCAATCGCATACCATCGTTCTCAATTTTTGTCAGTGCTGTCCAGATCTGAATATTGCTTACAACGAGTATTGGGCACAAAGCAGGCCAACTACTGATCGCAAGAAACTTGCTCGAAAAGTAACAGATAAGCTGAGTAGCGCAAAGGTCGCGCGATACTTATCCACCAATACGAGCTTTGATTCCAGGTTGCCAAGGACTTGCTATTGTATAGTGCCACTGCTACATAGGCGTCAGTATATTTAGTGTTCATTGTCTTGTCTGTCCTTTATCTCACATCTTTGTACTCGCCTTTCTCAATCTCCCTGCGAAGAGTAGCAAACCGTGCATGTGTCTGGTTAATCTTCATGCCTTCTTTCTTGTTGTCTTTCCTACCCCTTTAGCTGAAATAAATGCTACATTGTGTATTAAGAGACTTGTACAGGTGCTGGAAGTCGTGGCTAAAATACAGTCATTGTTCACACTGTATAAATGCTTTCCTTTTCTGTCCATTCCTTATAGAGTACCGTCTTATCAGCCTGTTTGTTTCTCAACGTAAACATGACATTCATGACGTAGTGGATCAGTGTGTGGCCTCGATCGCACTTTTTGGTTCTCTGAAAATACTATCTGTAAAGCTTTATACACGCGCCAACGATGCCAGCGAACAATACCGGAACCATTCGCATGCTAGCGAAGCACTCGTGGACCAACACGAAAGTTCAGAAGCCCCACCGCTGCTGCCTTCGTTTCTCTGTGAACATTATCTGTCGTCAAGTTTAACAGATTACAATCTACGAGCATCAATGGCGTTGTATAAGCATATAAACCAATGCACATAGGCAATCAATTTTAAAAGTGTGAAGAATTATTGTCGACGAAACCTCTCCAAGACGTTAAAACTTAAAAGTTGGTGACCTTATCTTTCATTTGCCAAGCAGATTTTTCAGCCTGATGGTCAATAATACACATTGTTTTTATATGCCTCAATTTGACCCGGGTAATGCTTAGGCTATTCTTTTAGGCAGCCTCGAAGTGTAAATCTCTTTCACATATATTTAGGCCTCTCTCAACTTCAGAGTTATGGGCGTTGGTCACGCTCCATTATCGATCATCGCAATAAATAATATGTCTCCGCACTGTCTTCATTGCTACGTGAGACGAAATTGCGTGTGACTTGGCCTCTTTTGCCGTTTCAGCCTCCCACGAACTTTCGAACTAGCACTCAACCTTTTTTTGTTTTGTATTTACTCGAAACTCAGTGGCCTTGTCGTGATAGGCAAGAGCGCAGAGCACGAGCTGCTTCACTCGTGGCTTCAACCGTGACTGCCATCGGTACGTGTGTGATTCCCAATGTAGCCGTGAAAGTAAAATCAAACTGAGCTTGCCATCAGTCATTTTAAAACTTGAATACGCACTTATGTCCTAAATTGTAGAAATGTCCGAGATCCTCAAGAATCCTAAGTATTATATCGTGTTCTGCCATTACACCTGTTCAGTTCTAGAGTTTGCTTTTCATGGTAAATGTAACAAATTCGAGTTTATAAAGGTAATTTCTTTAGCGTGATGCTTCTACTTTTTACGACCAGTCAGCTGTGGCCGCTATTCTGACCATTGAGAAAGTACACTAGGGCCTATACAAGAAAAGAATCCTTCTGAAGAAAGTATACTTGTGTTACCATGTAATTGGCTAAAGGTGATGACTTATAAACTGTGAATTTCAGCTGCTAACGCGTTCTATAGCATATTTGATGGGCCGATGCCGTACGATGACACATGGTTTTGTATGAAACTCATAGTTTGTGCATCATTACCGCTGCTCTAGCTACTGCATACCTGTACAGGTAATCAAATAATTCCACTGTGAGACAAGACATAAAAATCACGGTCAAGTATTATCAACCTATTATACTTCTACACTATATAATATCGTTGCTGTTTATTTCTACTTCAATGTTTCTCTTGTCACTACTAGAAAGTGAGACAAGATAAGAGGATAGTCATAAGAATTTGTGCGTCAGATAAATGATGCCTTAATAAACGTACTTTGGACAATGTGGCATCTACTTCTAGTGCATTTGTTTTGCCTGTTCATTATGCAGTACTGCTTCTACAAGGTTAACAGCATAAAAGTATTGAATAATAATGTATAAACGCACAACCAAATGTGACCATTGAAGAGGAAGCCTGTGTTCTTCTATAGTATACGTGGTGCCAAATACGACCTTTTAGCGCAGTCTCACCTCCATTGTTTTATTTTATTTTCACGAGATGCGTGAATATGTATTCTAAAGAACTGTACAAATATAAAACTTAATTGAATAATACAACAAATTACCGCCAAAACAACAAAAGTGTGAACAGCAAAGTGACGTATCCGGAATCGCATCTTGAGAGTAAGTGTTCATAGGGCAATTTGTTTACTGTCCATTGGAAAGCTCATTATTTTGCTTCACGTTAGCTTACATATATAAGTCAGTTTTATATTAGGTACTGCCCTTCGTTAGCGGCTGCAACATTCCAGCCGAGAACATATATTGCAGTGAATGTCATCCTGCACTCACGTTACCTGTTATACTTTTTTATAAACCGAGTGCTCTCCCGCTCAGGTATAAATACAATACATTCGTCTCGCCAACCAGATACAATATAAAGAAGACGTACTGTCAAATCAAAATATAGTTGCATATTTTCGTACCCTCGTGCATATGTATGGTGTATTCTTCAAACCTCACGAGCCAGCAATAACCATGGTAGTTTTCTACGACTTAGCGTAACCTTAGTTACACTTTAAAACACGTAAAAAAATTCTGATTTTGTAGTTTGATTTGCAATACCAAAATGTTCGAGCCATATTGGGGATTTCGGGGTTTCTTACTTGCTTCAGAATTGAGCTCCTAGCTCCTATTGTTTTTTAACTCGCAAGAACTCTCATTATATCTTACGTGGAACACCCTTTCATTCATTTCCTGAAGAAAAAAAAACATGAACTAAGCCAAAATAATTGGTTCTCTTCTGGTTCAGCGCACTGCCGTCACACAAAGCAAAAGCAGGGGGAAAATAAGTTTACACAGTGAACTACAATTACCGCCTTTTGTTTTATGTTTTTTTCTAACAGCCTGCGGCTAATATCGATTATCTTCTATGCCATACATCAGTCCGAAACATTCGTAAGACCACCACTCCTGCGCTAGCATGAATAAAAAAGTGGTCAGGCACAAAAATACGGTGCATGCCAAAACTGCCACAGAAGAGAAACTAGACAAGAAAAATATGAACAAAAAGCTGCGATACTGAAGCTTGTCTTTGCTCTTCTGTTTGTGGGACAGGGCTTTCAAAGCAATTAACCGCCCCTATTAAGCTACACATCATTCCTCTTTCTTTGGAAAGTGCCAGGTACGACTTGTGTTTGTGTCTTGAAGAATACAGATTCATTAAACAGGCAATGTAAAAAAAATGTATAACCATTCAACTCTTAAAAAAAAAAGAAATCGTACAGACAAGTGGGTTTATTTTCAAACATCTTATTTCTGTGTTGATAAGATTCAAATTTTTTTAGCATCTAAGCATGTCTCGCCAGTGCTACGTCGCTGTTAAAAACTTGTGCGCAATGTGAGAGTTTATTGAAAGGGTATTTATTAGAAATCCGCTGGTATCTGTACTTATTTCAATGAAAACAACTGCTATGCTTCGCGTTAAGACTATTTTTAAGGGAAATTGAAACAGGATACTTCACATAACAATGAATTTGCAATTTACAAAGCATCGCGAATTAACGTCCGTAAAAACACAACGGGTTTATGAGAGACAACTTAGAGTAGGCGACCCCGAGCTAGCCTTGCCAACAATGAAAAAAGTTTTGGAAGAATAGACGCGAATGCTACGACTCGTTTAGGAGGCATGCCGTAATGTTGGACTCCAAAATAATCCTGGCCGCCTAGAGCTCGTTAACATGCGCGAAGATTTAAGTACGTGGGTACTAAAGAATTTCGCTGGACGCTATTAAAAGCAGTGCCCTTGTTCTACTGGTTGAGCTCACTTTACCATTATTAAGATGAACGCTCTGCTCGGATGCAAGTATTTGGTTTCTTGCTTTTGATGAAGTCGAACAAACTGAAGATTTCCTTTTTTGCCCTTTTTTGAAACAACAGCAAACAGCAGGAAGACAGTACCATAACTTGGGGTTTTCGATTATGAGAGATGACGTCATAGAGCGCTCCGGAAATTTCAACCATCTGGTGTTCTTTGGGTGACCGGGCTTTGACAGTGCTCAAGACACGGGCGTCAAGCATTTGGCCTCCATCGCAATGCGACTGCCGTGGCTGCGTCAGCAGCCTGCAGCCCACCTTCGGTTTACAGCCGGGCATCATGAGCACTACTTCACCACGACGAAAACAATAAAACGAAAATAAATCTGCCGTTCTAGAAACAAAACAAGCAAATAGTAATTATAAACAACTTTATTTAGACAGCTGATGGTTTTCTAAGTCCATTACAATATCATCCATTCCATTATCTGGATAGTTTTGGTGACTTCTATCATTCCCGCTCCCTTTCATGCTTTCTTATAACCTAACGTTAACAAAACATCACATCATCATCCTACATTGCTGATATCAGTGTCACTGTTTAGTTTTCTTTTCTCGTGGTTTATTTTTACTATCTTTCACAATGGTAATTATCTGAAAACTACTTAGGAGAGTTGAATTACCTCTATTTTTTGTGTTGCGTCATTTCAGTTTTTGTTGCTGATTCCTGCCAATGTTTTTTTTTTAAGTAGAACTCCTTTTTCGTTTTTACCTGCGATGTATTTCATTACCTGTTTTCTGTACCACTGTTTGCTGCATCAATTATTATTTTCTATATTCGCCACTGTAGGAGGTCCCGATTCAGTCTCTGACTATGGGACATCCTTCTGTATACACATATTTTTGTAGTTGATTCGATGACAAAATAAAACCATTTCTGATTTATGATTTAAGTGGCGAGGGCTGTCAGGCCATGCTTGGTCGCCGCCTCTTCAGCGCGTTTGAAGGCCCTGAGATGGGTGTCCAGGCTTGTAGTCGTGAGTATGCTCTCCAAGGCCTCACTTGAAGGTGACTGTCCTAGGAAGTTTGGTGGGGGAGGGTCCTTGCTGCATCCCCAGATGATGTGGTCCAAGGGTGCAGCCTGTGTCTTGCAAAGGGTGCACGTAGATGTGAATAAGGCTGGATATACGTGTCTGTATATGTACAGGGAAGGAAATGAGTTCGTTTGAAGCCGCCGCCAAAAGATTTGTTGAGCTTTGTTTAGTTGCGCTCGCCGCGTCTCTCTAAAAAAATCAACTAGGAAGCACAACGTTAATTTTAATTTCTATACGGCTTTGAAAGAGAGGCTACTTTCTTTTTAGTTGCTTGATACGGTGCGGGAACGCCATGCCTTAACTTGCAGAGATAATTATGGCCAACAAGCTCAAGGGCAAAATTTTGTTGAGGTACTTTTTTTCGCAGCTGCGTCACATGAAAATTTTATTCCCAAAGCAAACTGCAAAGAACCAGGACAGGACAAAAAGTTTCTATCGAATTCGCTTATCGAATAAGTCGTAAAGAGAAATCGAAAACTTATGGCGACGGCTAGGGTTGCGACATATTAGAGATCTCTCTTTCTCACTGTGACACACTAACGAAAAAGCCCTCGCATGGCTACCAACGTATGAACGGATGAAAACGCGCACTTATACAGCCCCCCGCAAGCAGGGTGTAAATTATGCGCAACAAATGGGAAGTCGTAGATCCCAGGGATTGATATTATGGAGCAGTCAAAACACTCCAACCTAATTGTATTCTTGAAGCTGTCATCTTGAAAAGAGCTGGAAAATGTTGCTCGTGTGTTATTCGTGGAGGTACAGTGCTACTGATATACGTTTCCTTAAGATACTTCTTTTAGGTTGAGGAAACATGCTTAAGAACGCCGAGGGTGAAATCATGGAACCATATTTTTCTCATGTGCTGTATGAACAATATCATCGCAACTGTTTTAATTGCGCAGTTGAAGCTTTCTGTGTAGAAAGGCATGACTAGTGAGCAAGGTTGTTAATGAAACATAACTAAAGTTGAAATTTTTGATACCACTAATCAATATGTCGAAACATTTTATTATCAGTTTATCTTACAGCTCAGTTGAGCCAGTAGTCTTTTAGCTTTGCCGTGTTACTATGCTTTTTCTCCCTCTTACTACGTCTACCTACTTAAATTACGAGTCATCTGCTTTTTGTAGGGCCCTGCCTATTGAGAATCAAACGTGATGTAGAAGCTTTTTTTCTCGCATATTGGAAGCCTTTCCAAACTTGCGGCAATCAAATGCTTCGTTGAGGAATCTTTGCTCCAGATTATGATTAATGGTATCTGCTACTCTTCCTAATGCTGCTCTTTTTGCTGTGAATAGTCTACTATGAAACCGGAAATTTAAAACAAAATTAAGGTTAAGACACACTATAAGCATACGGCTGTTCAGTAGAATAACCGCATAGCACGTCTGAAAGAGCTATAGCATAGTGAAAGACCTAATGAAGAAAATTCTCGCTTATAGTTGCTTCTAAGTGGAGATAATATAAATTTGCATTTTGGTTGGGTCTCAGACAGTAGTAAAAGTTAAGTAATTTATTATTACATCAGCAGGAAACGTAAGAAAATAGTTGTTTGCATAATACAAGAGATGCATTAGTAGATATCACCCATAAGCAACCTAACCTTTCCCTACAGGTGAACATAATATTTATGCGCGGATGACCTAATGAGAGTGCTCTGAAAATGTACAGAATGTACCTTATGCAAATTTATAAAAGTCGATTTTGCAGAAGCGCTTTTTAAGTTGTAAATTGTGGCAACAAACTAATTAGGTGAAGTCTATAGACCCGTCTTTTATATTTCAGTTGTTTGGCACACTGGCAGCTTTTCTTTTTGCGCATTTTCTGCTTTGAGTTGATGCTCGCGCAAGCACAAGAGGGTGCTCACGCAAAAGGAAGAAAAATATGGGCGGACAGCATTCGCATTCAGTCTCACTGCTTCTCATTCAACGCGGATGTATACAAACAACAAATAAACAGAAAGTCAGCATTTCCTCTAGAAAATCAACACACTCCACCAAAACAAACAAATATCTAAGGGGGTAAGGGGGTGCATGCTCCAAACAAAAGGATGAATCACAAATTATTACGCTAATATATATATATATATATATATATATAATGTATTTATTTATTTAGTTATTTATTTATTTATTTATTTACTCTCCCAGTGCCTAAGTGCCAAGTTAGCCGCCTTACGATACCTATAGACAGCAACCTGCTCTCATTGGAGAAGGCTTGCCAGATTCACGCACCTTAATAGCACGCCGAATGTACCACCAAAAGAAAGGTGTTGCCGCCAGCTGCTGGAATCAGTGACACAACCTGATGGGCCGCACTTCTGTCATGCACGCGTAAACCCTGACAAAAGATATCCTATGTCAATGCTGTTAGACACCACCAGGGGTGACCGCATTTCGACATCATGCGCATTTATTTCTTTTTGTATCAGCCTTACAGACGCTTGCGTTCTTTTTTCGAGGAGAACCGCTATTTGCGTGTCGCATTCTCCTCGCCCTATTGTGTCCCTCCCGTGGTTCAGAAACCACGGGTTTCCGTTCCACGTGCTCCATTCCTTCCGACCGCGACAATGTCATCGCATCGACAGAAGCTTGACAAGTGCTCGCACGTGTGTGGGTAACAAGGAGGCGCCCCTGTCGTATGCCTGATGCGGCATGAGGATTCGCCCAGAGTGTGTGCGTGCGGCTTACTAAGCAGATTCCTCGCGTGACAGCGAGGCAGTGATATGCTGTCGTGGCGTTATTTTGTGACAGCATCCTCTCGTCGCGCGTCGTTAGGCCGGCTGAGACCTTTTCGGGTGATCTTTATGCACAGCGGCTTATTTATATTCTCCACGATCTTTGTGGTGCTTGCTCTCGCCAGTGCCAGGCTGCTCGTGACACTCGGGGCTGCCATAGACGGAAGACGCGGCAGCAGCTACGTTTTCTTTTTTATCGATGTACAATGTGAGGTGTTGCTGGTTCACATAGGTGGTTCGCCATCCAACTTATCACCTATCAATTATCACCTACCAAGGTCTCTAGGTGCCACTCTCGTTGCACTTCGAGTGCTAAATCTTTCACTATAGATCCAGGTTAACCCATTAAAAAGTTTCAACTTTATCGGCTTCAGTTCACCGTCGCAACCACGTGACAATATTACAAAGACAGTATGTAATATTACAATATTACAACAAAGACTGTTCGAACACTCTGCACAGATGATTAACCAGCGAATCCCAAACGAACTGCCCCGGTGTTTGTCAATCCATTATACATAAGTCTCTGTGTACTTTCTTCCCTTCGTCCTTGTTTCTTGCGCTCACAAAAATACACAATGTACAAACAAGCTCGTATCGCTGCTACCCTCGTCAGGTTCATTAAAGGCTTTCTCAATTATTGGCTTCGTCCATCCAAAGTATTAATTGACCTCTTTTTCCTCCATGTGTTCACTTTTTCATTTTTATAGGACCGATGGTGAGTAGGGGCGCTTGTCCAATTTTCGTCGTCCATATCCGAAGGCAGTTTTTACACAATGGATAAAATTTGATCTCGTTTAGCCGAATACAGCTCCGCCGGTACCTCCTTCTGTATACTGTCTGTAATGACTTTACTTCATAGTAACAATAAAATTTGATTCTCAGTTCTGAGTTTTGAGCCGCATAAAAAAACATTCGAAGAATTGAAACTACAACACAAAATAGCACCTAACGAGCAGCTCCTGCAAGCAATTAATTTCTCATTATGAGGACAACATTTGACAGAAAAGCATTAAGTATATTATATAGCTGCAAATATATTTTCCTAAAAAAGCTGCCTTATACGAACTATTACATCGCTGGCAGCCAACGATACGAGTATTACGACGTACCGTTAGGGTACAAATAAAATAGTTTAGCCAGCATCATGACTTAAACTTTGCTGTCATTTTAGCGGGAATCCTAATGCCGATGAAAGATTATCTGTTAACATGTTCATGTGCAATTATTAAAGCAAAAAATACTCCTGTAAAACTTTATGACCCATGACATGATTTGGAGCACAGACAAAAGTGAACTAGGTTCAAAAGAAAACACGAGAACGTCAAGCTTAATTCGCTACGTTGCACTGACTTGAAAAATCTGGAAAGTAGGCGTAAGGAGACGTGAACATTATTCAACTCTCCGACTTTACAGTGGCGCCTTACCCGACGCATCCCGTCTACTCGGTTTACCTCGTACCCCGCCCGCGTCTTCTCAATCCGCCTTTCTCCTGGGCTTAACTTTAACGCATACCGTCACCGACACCATGTCGATCATTTGAGTGCCGCGGCTGTTCCACAGAACTGGGTCTCCTCGGACCCAATTACACTGACACGACACTACTTGCCCGGGGTGCGCCCGATGTCAGCGCTGCGAACCACACTTGTATGACGTAAGTTAGAAAATTCACGTTATTTCGAGGCGTGGGACCACTTAGGGACCACCGTCGTGGTTTAAAACTCGACAAACAAGCACTACGATTGGTTATGTTGTGTGTTTTGGCTACCAACATTGTTCTCGCAACTATGGGTGTCCGCTTTTAACGCTCGTTTTAAAAGCACGGCGCTTTGTTTCTTAAAACTGCGGCCGCTTGTCTCTGTGGCGAGTGCTTCGCAATGATGGAGTACTGTTCTGTGCCTCTATATGATCACCCACCCGTTAAAAGGGCGTTAGCTTTCACCACTATACTAAGGAGCCCAAGCTGAGGAAGAAGTGGATAGTCAAACAAAGAGAGAAAGCGCCCTACGCCTTCATCGACCACATGCATCAATCAATTCGCTCACAGAAACTTTTGCTATACCCGCTTTACGCTCTACTTTTCGGTATACTTGCAATCATGTTTTAGTGCCTCACCAGTTCTTCAGCCAATCATAGCACGCGTGCTACAGGTGTACGAGACTTACACCAGTTGAGATGTCATCCCAATACCTACCACCAAGGCCCCTGGATGTTCAGTTGAAGACGTGGCCTCCGAATCGTCTCGGGTAAGCGGGCCTCGTGAGCGCAGCTCAGCTGTGCAGGGAATCTGACACTGCCACTTCATTTGGTTAGTGTGCGCACATATATACCTAGTTTACTGGTCAAGATAAGTGCGCGCCTTGCCTCTGCCTACCATAAATTCATAAGTGAAACCTGCTGTCGCTCGCTGTTTAGTGCACATTCACTAAAGCTTGTGACATCATCTCTGTGGCCCTGTGCCGGGTATATACAGTCAGCGACAACTATGTATTATATTCTGATACCCGAGTGACAGCCCTGTGTGGTATTAATATGAACGACTGCATGATGTATAGTTATCACTGAACAAGTATGACTTAGACAAACTACAGTCATCTGCATTGGCACCAGGGGGTACATTAACGTAGAACTTGCCCCTTTCCTGAGTCACACCAGCACTCACCCTTCAAGACTCCTCTTACTGCAATACGACAAGAACTTGCGCCCTTCCGACTATTCAAGTGCAATCGAAGCACGATTATCCCAAGTTTGGTAATTTGATGCAGCTTTGCATTTTAGTTGATTCCATGAACACTTGATTGACTGCTGAAGCAGCATTTTAAATGTCAGTAATTATCTTCAGTAGTTATCTCACGCGTTGTTTGTGAATGCCAGAGTGGCAGAAATTACACGCGATTCTCACACTTATCCTCTTGTTCACTGTCATTATCATTGCACGGCAGACAAAATTATCCTATAGGAAGGCGCAGGCGTGCCCTTCTCTTGAAGATTGTTGTGAAAGCTAACGCCCTATTCTTGGGTGAACGAATCACACCGACGCACACAGCAGTACTTCATCATTGCGCAGCACTTGATATTCACGGAGACGTTGTGTGGCGGGTTCACAAGGCCCCGTGTTTGCAAGACGAGACCCGCGACGGCAATGCAATCTCCATTGACGGCATTGGCTGCGCACATTCAACAATGTGGTCTGCGTCGTACACCACCACGCCATCGTTGAGCCAGCGCGACGTTTCGCTAGCTGTATCTACATGCTTGTTGATGCTGCAGAAAGGCACGCCTATTGATATTTTGAAACACCCAAACTAATTAGTATCGCACGGCGCAAGCTGCACATGACGTGAGTGAGCGAGTGTGAGTGATAATTTATCAGAAGGCTGAGAGGTTGGCCTGAGCTAGTTCCCTCTCGCCTGCTATTCTACACGGGGGATAAATATGACGAGTGAGAACACTCCCACATCGTTTCGATTTCTTAACAGCAATGCTGTCGGTGGCATCGGCCTGCTCATCGGCATCTATGAGGTTCCTTGGCCTTGTCCATTGGGCTGCAACTAAACAAACTCACAACTGCACTCGAGAACATTAGTTGTCGGCTTTGGTTGACGTTGACCATCGCGAGGCTTCTCGTACGACAAGGCTCCCGCCAGAAGCAGATGACACGCACCCAGGAGCAGCGGCTGCTGCCGCCCTTTTCAGAACGAAGTCCACAAACTGACGTCACACGTGAGAGGGCGCTACTTCAAGTCCAAAAATCTCGAGGCCATACGAGATGCGTGTCTTATAACATTATGCATCCGCCGCTGGAGCAGGATTGGGTGGAGGCAAGGGGATCGCAGACAAGTGTCTCGGAAGGCGGCAAAAACAAAAAAAAAATCTTCCGTTGCTCAAGTGAATTGGCGGCGCTCAAGCTGGCCCACCACTCGTTAAAAGCCGAAGCACCGCGGCTAGCCGGCCATCGCGATGGGGTATCGGCCTGTACTGTCGAGGTGCCCCGAGAGAGCTTCGGGACTCGACGGTAATGGTTGCTTCTCGGGCGCCTAATGAAGCTCATGACGTCCACTGAGTGAACCTTACGAAGCCGAAGGAAGCCTTGTGTGCGAGGGCGAGATAAGAAAAGGAGCTGTATAATATATCTGCCAAGACTCTTGGGCCCCCATCTTCTCAGAAGGTCACAGCCCTTTGAGATCTGCCCTTCTCCTGCGTCTGGACGATCGCTGGCCTGAAGTAGATTTATATATGCTCCCGTAACGCAGGTTCCTATTGCCTATTAAAACTGAAGTCTTTGCCTTGCCCTTACTTCAGTTGCAGTCTTTGGATATTCGTTTCAGTGGTGCCAGAGTTTCTAACTGCGCTTCGAGAACACGGCGGCAAAAAGAGGATTAGGTTGTGCCTAACTATTCAAGAAAACTCGGTATCGCGCATTCGGGTTGCCTCACAAAGCGCGTTTGGCAGCTGTCGTTCTGGAGTTCCTCGAACCGAGGCTGATCCCATCTGGCTATAAAATAACACGTCTGCACCGCGCTCTCCTTCGCTTCGACGCAGTGTCTCTTTTGACTCAGTCTCTCTTTTGACCTCGTCTATATACTCTGCTGCTACACACTGTTTTAATGAGCCTAGGTAGAAGAGACCATTCGAATCATGATTCGGACAGTGTGGCAACACACGAGTCAGCGTTAGTGCGGCGGTAAAGCATTACGTGCCGAGATTGCAGGTCTAGCGAAGGAAAATATTAATATGTATGTGTAGATTTTTTTATAGTGTATTCAACTGTATGTTTGCTTTACGCGTCTATCCTTGCCGCATGTTACCACCCGCCATGACACGGTGAATACTACGACGGAACAAGCAATGACACTGTCAAAAAGTAAGGCCTTGATTTCTCTTGTAGTGTACACTAAAGGCATCTTTAGTGTTTGGAAGATTTCTCTTTTATAGTAAGCATAACGTTTAAGGCACATGTAAATTAAGCCTATTGTGGCAAGGCCGTAGCGAGTATGACGCTTTATGCGACTTTTTTTTCATTATCAAAACGTGATTATACGTACGCCTGAGGGGTTTCTATCTAAATCCACCAGTCCGCAGAAATATGCTTCACAACAAGTACTAGGGCGAATAAGAGTATATTCCTTGTAGATATAGGTGTGACTTCATGTTGAGTGGCTGCGCGAGGGAAAATTAATGCTAAATGTTAAAACTTTCCTTGCGTACAACAGGCACTTTCAACAACTATCTAGGTATCTATCTCTCAAGTCTATCTGTCTATCTAGTCGCCCACGTCTAGGTGCTCTAGTGATCACCTCCTTAACACCTCAGGTGAACCAAAATTAGTATGGGAGGGTTAAAAGGATTGACGAATATTACTGGCTGGTCTGAACATTGATTCCTTCACATTCCCATTGCGCACGTCGTCAAACCATTTCCGCCAGACATGTGGCACGTATTCGCTGGCGGCTATGTGCCACAAGTATGCGGCTGTGTGTCACAGGTGATTGATAACTTATATTTACCCAGCAATGGCGAGAACAGAAATCGGAAATTTTTACAAGTGAGCGTGAAGAAATTTTGACGCGAGTACCATCGACCCGACGAATGCAAATAATAAATGTCCAGGTCCCAGTAGGAATTGTACCCCAGTATTCTACGTGACAATAAAGTATTTTACGACTGAACCACGCCAGGTCTCGTAACTACGTTTCAAATTGACCGAAAGGTTTGCGAAACGTCAACTGTGGTGACAGTACTTGCTATCCGATTTCATAAACACTACTTATGTACTCCTATGACACAGCAACGGGTGAGCGTTAGCTGTTGTTGAGAGTTAACATCTGAGGTACATTTGTTTAGCCTTTTCCGGGGCCACCATCCTTTCGAAAGGAAGCGCTACATATTAGTTTATCCCTTCTGGTGTTGCCAATCCACGCGTAGATGTTGTCATTATTACGCAACAGGAAACTTCTGGTTATAAAACATGTACGACTGTTCAACACACGTCTGTGCGTACACTACTTGTACAAATTGTAACTTCGTTTTGTCACGTTTCACGCAATGAAACGATTACAATAGTCACTTTCCCTCCACATGCTTCGCATAACATGGATTTCCAAGGCACGGGGGATCTGCAAAATTTCTATTCTTATAAACAGCGACGAAGTTTTTCGTCGCTGTAGGTCGGTGGCTTTCGTAGCCCAGAAAGTCGTTAGATATTCCGTCCTCTGCCTGCTTTACCCCACTTCTCAGGGCTTCAAGGTTATGTGCTGTCAACACTGCCTCTACTGTTTTTTTTTTGTTTTTATTTAGCCTGATGGTGTACTGAAGATTCATCTCGATTGTTTTGAGCGTCATGTGGTCATTGTCAGAACATGCGTTGTGGACCGTGCGCTGCATCCTAAAATCAACTTAATTATGAATATTTGGTGGAGTTCTATCTGTACCTAATAATTGCGTTGATATTTTTGTTCATTAGTACTATACATGAAATATGTTTAGGAGCTTGCTCGGCAAGCTTCTTATGCTCGCGCCTTGTCCGGCGGAGGTGGCTGGCACCCGGCAGGTGCACCATCGTTACGAGTCTACACTTCTTCTGTCGCCAATCACGGCGTCCTTTCGGTGATTCTAACAATGCTCACTAGATTGCGCGCCACCACCCAAGACGTCGGGGTTTAGGGGCAGTGAAGGCAAAATAGACTTTAAACGCGTAGAAATAATAAGAAGGAGGTTAACTGATTGGTGGCTACAATCAAGGCGGGAGTGAAATTCAATTCCTCATAACGTTGTGGTAGTACTTAACTTTATGGCTAGGTGGCGTGAGCCGCCACCTGATTCAAAGGACACAGCCGCATACATACATTCATACATTCATTCGTTGGTGTTTCGGGGCAAATGCGCTTGCCTACTCGCGACTACGTCCACTTCGTTCTCGTAGCTTCATAGGCGTGGCAGCGCTTGATACGTTTCTACGATGAGTGTTGCGCACAGGTATTGATATCTTTGCAAGCCCGCTCACCTGCCTGCTCTCCACTTCGTTGAAGAACACCCAATAGCTCCACGCCTGCGATTTACGAGCGTTAGGCATTTGACTCATGGCAGCGGCCAGTATGAAATAAAAATGCACGTGGTTAACGTGTGTATCAACGTTGCGAACAGGGTGCAGTGCTGGCCATCAACGAACATGCTGCCTTCAACGTACACATCATGAACCGGCTCGTTAACAAGCCTTACTATAGAAAAAGCCTCACCAAGAAACGCCCCGTGCACCTCCGATCAAGTCCTCTAACATCATTCACTTCTTTATGTACACCATCAACTTACTTCACAAGACACTTACTTGTGAAAAGAAAAGTGAGTGTCTGTTTTATTTTTTATATTACCCTACAATATCTTAGAACCAAATACTAGTAGGTTACCAGTCCCAGTCTGGCATTAGGTAATTCCTAGCAAATTGTTTGCCTTAAATAGCCTACGTGTCAGAACCTCGAGATGAATATGAAACGAGCTGTAGGGAAGAACTAGGCAAATTTCGACTATATATATATATATATATATATATATATATATATATATAGGCTAACTGGGGTTTAGCATCAACAGCAAAGCACCGTACCACGCGGCTCTTAAAAGTCACTTTAACAGCTGGTATTTACTTCTATCGAATATGGCAGGATTTCCAAAGAGAGAACCCTAAGCCAAGACATTTCGAGTTCAGCAAATTATATATGTGAAAAAAAAATGTCGTCAAACTATTTGAAGCATGCAGCCCGATAGAAGTTAACACATATTTCACTGACATGAATATTTGGAAATAATGAAAAACTCGTCCTCGTACGAGGTGCCTCAAACACCCTGTAGACAAAGTTTTTTTAGCTTGCGAAACCCATACAAATCCTTGTTCCTTGCTATAAAATAAAGCCTCGTGCTATAAAAATATGGACTACAATCATCTCTTTTAGGAAGAGTGCTCCGATGCGCCGGCTTCCGCAGAATTTCTTTGCGAGGGGTTTTTACCGGCAGATTCTTCTTGAAGCGTGTGCAAGTCATTTTGTAAACCGAATCAGCAATCCCCTTACATTATGTGCTATATAAACGGGATAACACCATTCTACGAGGTCTCACGGGATTCTACGAGAAACTGCACGATGATTTTGACGCCTGGTTTCGTCGGTAGAAGGGATATTCTGGGTGTCCAAAGACGTCTTCAGCGCATGGTGCTGTTATATAACCTTCTTGGCCTATTCGTACTTTACTTCGGTTACGTGTGGGCCTGCTTGGTAGCAGTAAGCTACGCAGTGTCACATAGGCCTATTCTTCTATTATAGTCATGAAAACTTCAAGCTTCTCTTTCACAATAGCTTTCGCAAATAACTCAAAGCTTTCTAGGTAGACGTCGATGTCAACGGAGTCTGGGTAGAACTACGGCAGCTTCCGGAAAGTGGGGGCTGCCACGTGATACCATCCGCGTGGCCATTGTTAAATATGAAGACTCCGATATTCTAAAGCCGTTCATTGCATCTAGCGCTCGAGAAAGAAAGGACGTGGCACAGCTTGGTCATCGAGCTTTTAACAAGATAACAGCGCCAAAATCATGCGCGTGAATGTTATACGCACTGAACAGCAACAGGGCAGACAACATCACAGACACGTTCCTCGCGATTACAACAGTATCTATCTTCAGATACCTCCCAAAGCGTTTGCTAGTCTTTTATTGAGCTCAAATCCCGGCTGTGGCGGCTGCATTTCCGATGGAGGCGGAAATGTTGTAGGCCCGTGTACGCAGATTTGGGTGCACGTTAAAGAACCCCAGGTGGTCGAAATTTCCGGAGCCCTCCACTACGGCGTCTCTCATAATCATATGGTGGTTTTGGGACGTTAAACCCCACAAATCAATCAATCAGTCTTTTATTGAGTCGAATCCGCATTTGCCCTATGACATTATATACGTGATTAAACAAGATTCTTACAAAATTGCACACAGCACGTGCCACTCAAAGAAATCACGTTGAAAGGGTAATACTACAACGGTCAAGCATCCTCTGCCCCTGACGCGTAAAGGTCATTTATAAAAAAAAATATCTGGCCGTGCAAACCCCCTAATTACATAGAAAAGCTAATAGCAGCGATATTTTTCTGGTTCATTAGGCTGTGATACCATCCTTGAGAAATTAATAATTGGCTAAGTGGGCAGTGATTATATCGACCAAACCGTCCTTTGTCTTTATGCAAAATTAACCAGCATTTAGACAGAGAGGGCGCCGGTGTGTGCCATCAAGTGCTCATCATGCGTACGAGTAAGCAAATTGAAATAGGAAGAAAACATCACAAATCTTGATAATCACTCGTTTATGTCATGCAAAACTTATTCTAATTATTTCCGGCGCTGCATCGCTAATAAGTTGTACTATAACCGCTAGGAAAGGGCTGCATCCTACAATTTAGCTTTAATGGCTTTAATGCGGGCAGCACAATTTCCGCAACTTTGAGTAATGCTAATGAAGTGTTTATGATGGGTGCGCGGAGTTTTTAAACGAAACTAAAATTTAGGTTGAAATAAAGGGCACGGTGGCCGTGCGTTTTATGATAGGGTGGCAATTTACGCCATTTTGAGGGCCTTTTTAGATGTCGTTATTATAACTTTTTCTAATGAATAATAATGTATACTTTTCACGAGCCCTTGTGGACATTCCGGCTTACGTATGCCATAATTTTTTCTACCTTTTGAGTAGTTTGTTTAGGAACTAGTAGATCAAAAATAAAACCAGCAGTATTATATTATAGATGTAAACCTAGAAGAAAAAATGCCCGCACGGTTGTCATCCATATTGCCACATTCTTAGCACCGATGCTAACGGTTATTTATTCGCGTAAGTTTACCTAAATGACAACTAGCAATTCAAAATTTCACAGATTCCACGGACCTTGGGAATCGATGTATTGCGAAGCTTGCGAATGGAAGGCGACGGTGTTTCATTCTTTTTTCAATTCAGCAAGACGTGAAGATGTGGCGTAAATGTATGTACAAATCCACGCAAGCATGCGTTCAACGGCTGCATATGCTTTATATTAGCAGTTGTTTGGAGTTCCGTAACGTTGTCAATAGTGACATGGATACTAACAATACCAGAAGCGATAAGCTCATATAAAGCACTGGTGTTAGCACTGGAGCGCTCGAGAATGCTAGCCCTCAAGACTGCTACACAAATCAGCTTCCGCGGAAGGCGCCTCACTAGAATTCACCTTAACCCGACATGACGGCTGTGTCATAGGAGTACATATGTAATGTTTATAAAACTAGATACTCAATTCTGCAACGACATTTGACGTTACAGGAACATCAGGGTCTATTTGAAGGGCATATCCAAGGCCTGGTGTGGCTCTGTGGTAGAATACTTGATTGCAGCCCTGGGTTCTTGGGTTCGATTTATGTTGGGACCCTGATGTTCGTCGAGTTTATGCTGCCGATGTCCATATAACTATTTTAAAGGTCTCGCAAACTACCCATGTCTGTTGTCGTCATTCCTATCCACATATGAACTGACAATACCATGTGGCCCATACCCGCATACCAGTGGCACGTACGCGCCCCCGGGTATGTGCCGCTGTTTTTTTTTTTGGAAAGTGTTTGACGAAGTACGCAACGAGATTGTACTTTCATCAGTGATGTCATGACCAGCGAGTCGTGTAGGTCAAACCAACTTCCCCTACCGTTCTAATTTTGGTGTACACCCCTAGCTAAGACGTTGATCATGAGGGCACCGAGACGCAGATAGATAGATAGATAGATAGATAGATAGATAGATAGATAGATAGATAGATAGATAGATAGATAGATAGATAGATAGATAGATAGATGCTAAAAGTGCTTGCAGTATGCTAAGAAATGTTTCGCAATTAAAAGTTGTGAAGCCAAACTTTCTGAAGAGGAGCTCGCTCGGCAAAACGCCTTGAAAAAGTATAAATTGGAAGTGCATAAAAACTAAAACCGAATGGAGAACGCTCTCTCTGGTGAAAATCTTGTGTTTAAAAACGTTGGTAAATGATTCGGAGCATGAGGTACTCTACTATGGGAGAGAATACAGCCGTTCCGTGGGCCTCACACCTGATGAGGCTGTGGCGACAAGAAGTATGCCTTGAACGATAAGTCCACGCGACACGTTTAGCTAATCTGTTTAGAAAAAGCGGGTAAAGATTGAGAGTACAAGTACTTTGCTATAGGACACCGTAAAGTTGTTCCGTGCGCCTCCACTTTGATGAGGCCCCTTTGAAAAAAATTACGCTGTGAACGAGTTCACGACGAGCTGTTCCAGCAGACCTTTAGGTTCAAGCGTTGCCGCAGATCGTACATAAAAATTGTGATCATCATGAACCGGCTGGTAGTTGATCACTGCCCAAACATTCTGTACAGGTGGTTAACAAGCGAAGCTGAAACGTGCCAAGCACTCTGCTGTGACACAGGCTTGTGAAACCTAGTGAAAGTGCTCCACATTTCTTTTTTTTATGTAAAAAAGAGGCTGTTAGAAACTTTACTTGTTTACCTGATATAAACTAATACGTCATTGCAGTCGGCTTCAATATCCGGTTAGGTACAGTAGGGTGGTAATTCAGCGAGTACTGAATGCGAGCGCGCGTTTAGTGGCGACGAAGCATCTGATTGATTGATTGATTTGTGGGGTTTAACGTCTCAAAACCACCATATGATTATGAGAGACGCCGTAGTGGAGGGCTCCGGAAATTTTGACCACCTGGGGTTTTTTAACGTGCACCAAAATCTGAGTACACGGGCACTCAGATTTGAGTACACATTTCCACCCAAAATCTGAGTACACATTTCCACCTCCATCGGAAATGGAGCCGCCACAGCCGAGATTTGAACCCGCGACCTGCGGGTCAGCAGCCGAGTATCTTAGCCACTAGACCACCGTGGCGGGGTGACGAACCGTCTGAGACCCTGTGACCTAATGACGAGAAATAAATGACATTGTTAGCTTGTGGGTTCACGGGTCTGTGACTGCGGAAAGCTTGCTCGCCAATATTGCGAAATCGCTGATGGCCGGGCTTCATCAACGCGTTCTTCTCATAATGAATATTTTGTATTACCACGCTGACAATGTTGGCGTAAGCTTAGCATATTTATTAAAACCCCGAATTGCGACGAAATCAGCCATCTGCCGCCAATACAAGAGTGATCCATGTTCATAAAATATTTATAGCGGTTATTTTTTGGTAACACACCTGCCTCATTCCCCTCTAATCAAATAATCTTTTTTTTTTCACATTATTGCTTTCATTGTTCGTGTTTCTTGCTATATAAAGCAGTTTTAGGCTTTTCATGAGCCGCATGTTGAAAGACAGCCTTTGGATTATTTAATTTGGGCATCATATTCACGGCTTTAATAGTACCCAAAGCATTGTGACTTACTGCGAGCTTTGCGACTTGCCATATAAGCCGTTCCTGCTGATGACGGAAAAACAACAACAACTACTACCACCACTACTACTACTACAACAACAACACTACCACTAATGCCACCACGACCACCACCAACAACGAAATTTGGCAGATCCTACGGACCTTGGATCTGAACGATACGAGATGCATGCATCTCAAAGCTTGTTGTGGGGTGATTTGAAAATGAATATAACGTTACGCGAAATTTCTACGTTTCTTTACTGACCACTGCCTTTATTCGCAGGTAAATGTAGTGTTCAGTAAACTTATGCCAAACTTTCATACGTATTCACATATCTGAAAACATGTAAATGTGAGAACTGGTTATTCACAGTTGATTGATTGATATGTGGGGTTTAACGTCCCAAAACCACCATATGATTATGGGAGACGCCGTAGTGGAGCGCTCGGGAGATTTCGACCAGCTGGGATTATTTAACGTGCACCCAAATCTGAGCACACGGGCCTACAACATTTCTACCTCCATCAGAAATGCAGCCGCCGGAGCCGGGATTCGATCCCACGACCCGTGGGTCAGCAGCCGAGTACCTTAGCCACTAGACCACCAAGGCTGGGCGGTTATTTATAGTTACGTAACGAGAATATCACTAGAGTAAGCACTACCCACACCAATTGTGGTAGTCTGAAATATTGTTTTAGCGCGATAGCATTAAAGGTTCCGTTTTGGATAAATTCCGTCGTAAAACCATGCGATCAGGTAGAAGTCGTGGAGTTGAATGAGGGTGAAGTGAACGATGCGACTCACTTTGTGGAGGACGGCAAAACAAATATCCGGCAGGAATTCTTGGTGCTGTAGTGCCTTTCGAATTAGCCTAGCATGGATGCATGCGTGCATTGTGGCGGCACCCGCGAGCGGGGCAATTTGCAATACATTTATGGGGGTGTAAGAATGTGAGAAAAAGAGCACGAAACCCACTTTCTCCTGTCTCGAATCCACGCAGTGTCTGTATATTTACTTGGCACGCCATTCGTCGACGCATAAAGTTGTATTTTGTGGTCGTTTTTATACGTAATTTCTCGTTTCATTGTGTATCTTATTTAAATCCAATGGTGTTTCATTCCTTCATCGCACCATGAAAGTGTAGGCGAGTTGTTCGAAATGCGCGAATAGCTGAGAGTGTACAATAATTGAGCATCATGTATGTGAATATAAATTTAGGTTTTCTATACGAAAATGTCATGAGTTGAAAAAAATATTTTTGTATTCGCAAGTTCAATCGCCTATAGGGGGCGCACAGGGTGGTTCAATATGGCACCCACAGAGGGTATCGGTTAAGGTCGGAGTCGCTGAGCACATATGTGGCCTGCACTGTTTTTTTTTCTTGCTTTGTGATGGCTCTACCTTTTTTTTGCAGTCGCTTATTATGCGTGACTTATCGGATACGATGCCTCGAAGAGATCCTGAATTCCAAACACGTCATTTGTTGAGGCGTGAAGGTCTGTAGCCGATATTTTTGACGCATTTTTGAAAAACGTCACAGCTTTGGTGCAAAGGCAAAGCAATGAGCGCGACAGCAACAAATAGGAAGGTGAGTGCCTAATGGCATGCAAATCAAAACGTGCCCCGCGTTTTTCACGAAAAATGAGGCACGAAACTCACTCACAGGTACAGATGAACGCAAATAAGCGTCTCAGTTGTTGCTTCACTGTGTCTAAAAAACGCACCCTTTTTGCAAACGAAGACTCTGCAATGACTGCAGTGACATTTGTGCGTCCAGTAACTACAACAGAAATGCGCTAGTGAAAGTCCAACGCCAGCCAAGACGTACATGCGCATGCTATGAACGCCACTGCCCCACCGCTACTAAAATAATCTATGAAAAATTTACGCTGGCGGCTGCGGAGCGGCGTGACAATCTACGGAACTTGCGAATAAGTTATTGCTTCTTAAAAAAATGGCAGCATATCCACAGAGTGAATGATGGGGAGTGGGACGAAGCATTCGTCCGTCCATTCGTTCTTGCTTCCGTCCGTTCCTGCGTACGCCTGTGTAACCGTCCATGCGTCCATCCACCCGTCCGTGCGTGCGTCTGTTCGTGCGTCCGTCCCTGCGTTCTTCCATGCATTCGCGCCTGCGTCCGTTCATGCGTCCATCCGTGCATCTGTCTTTGTGTTCGTTCGTCCATCTATTCAGCACTCCAAGTACCACCATCTCGCATCTTTTCATTATATATTCTCCATATAGAAGCACCGCCATCCAGCGGACATTTCAAGGACTAAACGGGAGGTCGCACATGCACACTTTCTTGCGGCTTGCGCTTCGGGTTTACTTCCCACGTTTAACCACCTCGAGTTCATGTTATATACTAGTTCACTGTATACATGGCTATGCGGCCCAACGCTCGCTAAACCTTCCTAAAACCAAGGAGGTTACACCCAGCGAGTATAACGTAGCAATCCTTTCTTGTCAGATCGTGCTCAATGTACATGCCAATAGCTGCTAATGGGGATCGCAGCGTGCGCGTTACCTAAAGGCCGAATGCTCCTGTCTCTCTTTCCCCCTTAGCAGCCATTAACATGTGCATTGAGCACTATCTTTTATTGTTTAACAACGCACAGAAGAAATCTCTCACCGGAACCACCTTGGAGGTCAAAATCGTAAGGACCGTTATTTCGGGTATGTGCCACTGGCGGTTACGTACTACGAGGGACGCACAAGCGACGCCATAAGGAGCTTCGCCCCTAAAACACTATCCGCACCCTCGAGATGTTGTTGTCTTAGTCGCCAACAATAAATCATCAAGCCTGTTCAGTTTTCCTACGAAGCAAAAGAAATGCAATTCGCGATCTCCTACGAAGGAAAAGAAATGCTATTAGCGAAAAGCAATCTTAAGGTCACCTCTGTAAGCGTTCTCATTTTTGAAGGGCAAACAAGGTGACCAATATCTTTAAATCATATTGCTATACATTTTCTCTGCAGAGTGTAAAACTAGAGAGAATGCAAGATTTTGGATCAGTGAGAAGACAAGAATAACTTGCACACCACAGGCATAACGGACATTACAAACGGCTACTACTGGGGTAAGCATAACGTGTGATTGCAAAAACGATACCTTATTTTTTTTTCGCAAATTTAGCAGCAAGTAGTGTTCTCAGTGTGCATAAGCTTCAATGACGTATACTGAATAATGGCGGCACTAACCGGATTTCGAAGGCCACAGTTGTCACTGAAGCAGTTGAGCATGTAGACAACCTTTTGACAATCGCGGTGAAGTTACTGAGAACCAAGGTCTGCGTATCGAGGGTCAATGAGGCAGCATTGATAGATAATACTGCATTACGCTAAGAAGTCCCCGAACATTTCTTCTCAACTTTTTCACTCAATTTTTTTCACTTCTCAATTTTCTTCCCTAAGAGACGTGTTTCTGTCGAACCGTGAATTTATTCAGGAGAACGTGTCGCGATATTAATTTTTTACCTGAATGTTGCTTTACTGGAAACACAAACATAACTTCGCAGTTTTCTATATGTGCTCTCGCACTTCACACCACGAAAAACGGACTCCTCACGCGTGGGTGTTGAAAGCGAACACCGAGCAAGCTTGATGTCTTGCATAGGTGGTAGAGCTTTACTGTTCCTGTAAGTACGCTATAAAAGCACAAGACACTGTCATGCAAGAAAAGAATCTGTTTAATAGAGATGGAAGGCATTACTTTCCTGCTGGGTCTGAAGAAGCTCTCAATGTTTTCGGCTTAGTAATCAAGTCGCCAGGATCACAGGGGAGACAAACAGATTACATCTCGTCGCAGGTGCGTTGCGTGAACATATTCAACTCCACTGGGAAATCGGCGAAGCCCCAACGCTCACTGTTGTGTCCACGCTGCCTAGTAATATGAGGTTGGTGCATCGACTTGTTTAGCGGCGGACGCTCGTACGTCGAGTTTTGTTGTCTCCCGAACCAGATTTGCATGCCCAAATTAACCCTAACTTCACGCCCAGGTGAAGGTCATATTAGATTAAAGCAGAAAACAGTAAAAAGAAAGACAATGTTAGGCCCTATGGAGTTTCTCCGGGGAAAATTGCGCTAAAACTTGCAGCGTAGAAGCCGGTGAAAAAACGCTTAAGCTAGGAGCTGCGTGGGTTTGCCGTGGACAGGGGTAACCATAAAGTTTAGCTCAACCCTTCCGAGCATGAATAAGTAGTTTAGGAGCGAAGATGCACATACATTCCGTATAAGCAATAATTCCGTGTAACCTAGCCAACGCACCCGAATTTCTCGAATTACCTATTTTTTCCGACGCCGATGAACAGAGCAGCATGGCTGACGAACACAGTACCTAAGAAACGTGCGCAAGCCGGATGCTGGATGCAGCCAATACAATTGCGCTGTAGTTTGTCAATACTTGTACAAGGATCAACATTTCTGGTTCCCGTATAGCTGCTGGGGATTGTAAAAAAAAGTTTGGTCAAACAGTGTTGCGGGAGACAGCAGACATTGCACGCGATAGAGGTGCCTGCTCTTGTTCGAACGTATGAGTTTTCTTTGTGTTCACACTAACAGCCGCTGCCCTCTCCGCTACTATTCTTTTTAAGTTTATCCCTTACTTCCACTGCATCCTCCACAATTGCATAGGTTTTCATTGCTCAACTATTGTGGTCCCTGTTAGGCTATTTCCTGCATAACTTGTCAACGTGCAACTGGCAGTCTGCAGTATATGTGCAAGTTAGCTTTGCTGCTGTGTTTACTTAGGTGTTCGTTATTAGTATTTTTATTTTATTTGTATTATTTTTTGCACTGTGTAATGCGTTATTCACATTCATTCCTTGCGTGTGTTGTATGCGTGGCTTCGAAAAAAAAAATGCCAGGCCTGTATCGTGTATGTTCGTGCCACACAGTGTAATAATACGCCCGACACCCAATCAACCATGGTGTCACGTTGGCGTCGATATCCTTCAGTACGGCGGAAAGTCGTACTTGTGCGCGTACGATGCACATTCTAACTTTCCGCAAGTGGAACAACTCCAGGATACATCGGCAGCGACGACTGTCGAAAGACTACAAGCAATCTTTGCTAGGTATGGCATACCCCTAGAGGTATGCACACACAATGGCCCACAGTTTTCAAGTCGAGAGTTCGCCGTTTTTGCGAAAGACTACGACTTTAAGCATACAACATCAATACCGAGGTTTCCCCAATCTAATGGCCTGGCTGAAAAATGCGTACAAATTGTTAAAAGAATTATAAAAAAACAATTAAAGGGAAAAATGACTTTTGGATGGGTCTTCCAAGCTACAGATCCAGCCCACTAGAAGACGGGAGGTCCCCGGCGGAGCTGCTCCAAGGTCGACAACTGAGGACGCCCATACCACACTTCAACGAGGGCCCCCGAACAGCTGTTCGGAAGCATGGACAAGCGCTACCCAAGCGTCGGTCTCTTGCACCGTTGACCATATGGCAAGTGGTGCGAGTGACGGGGAACACCTGCGAAATAACGGCTAAACTTCTTAGCCAGATGCAGCCGAGATCATACGCTGTCATTACCGAGAAGGGCAACGTTCTGCGACGGAACCGCCAACACCTCTTGCCAACAGCGGAATCCTTTGACGACACGGAAGACTCTTCAGACGAGGAGAGCACAAGTGATGACGTCGACAACCACCAGCAGTCCACAACTGATAGTGCAACCTCTGTGACGGTAAGCCCTAGACTCAGACGGAGTGCCCCAAACCAAAGACCACCGCAAAGACTGGGTTACGGGAATAACATTGAGAAAGTTACGTAAACAGCACTGCTGAGATCTGAGTGTATTTTTCGTGGTTTTGTTTTCTGATTCTTTTTATTGAAGAAAGAAAGATGTATGCACGAAACAAGGCCTGCGCGGAAGGCGCAGCACAGTCACAGCGAAAGCTAAAATAGCGGCCTTTTAGAGCTTTTTCTAAACAATCATTCGGTAACTAACGGAAGCACACTTGCTTGATTCCCACTAGGGCAATAAAAATAAATTTTGGGTAGTTGGCTGGCATTTGCTATGGTTTTTTCGCCATTCTTCTGAGAGCTGTAGTGTTCGCTGAACGCTTGCGAGGAATTCCGTGCCAATTGTTCATGCAGTAGCTGACGACGATGACGAATTATAGCTGAAGTGGGTATGCGCCACAGTTAATAGGGGAAGGAGAGCAAACTTCGGTAATAAGTTGGAGCTTTGGTCGGTCCACTCGTTACGCTATTCACATTGTGCGATGACTGGTTGTTTTTTCGCTGTTTTCAAACGCTTTATTCGTCGTATTAACGCCATTGCTTTCCGGACATCAAGCCTGCCTATAAGGCAAGTTTGCCAACAAGTCACAAGCACCGTCGTATTTCGCTGGTAGAATACTGGCACCCAGCAGACCCGGGTTTCGCGCCCCACTGTGTCCAGGTGCTAGTTTTTTTTTTCTTTCTAATTTTTCGCGATGTGGTTACGGACACCGGCTACTTCGACGGCGGCGGCGGACAACTGCGCGTGAACCAAGTCATGATCTCATAACAGGTTTTGCTGTAAAAAAAAAAAAAGACAGTGGCTGGGGTTGGTCAATCAGTGTGATGCAATAGTTTTAATTCAGAACCAGATAGCGTGCGAAAACAGCCCACGCTCATTCGTTTTGGCTAAAGTGGCGTATTGTGCTTCTTCTTTGCCTCTCTGATAATCATGTGGTTTTGGGATGCAAAACTACCGATATTAATATTCTTTCTCCTTACACTATATACCTTACTTTTTACACCAAGGGGGTCTCAGATGCGAGTAATGACAAATAACTTGAAAGCTATGTCAGAGGGGCAAAAGTTTACTGCTAAATATTGGGTGAGCCTTGCCTCTGTCAGTAATAATATTATCTGGTGCTTTACGTCTGAAAGCCGCGATATGATTATGAGATGCGCCGTAGTGGCGGGCTCCGGAAATTTCGGTCGTATGGTGTTTTTTAACATCCACTGACACCTTAATATACATGGGCCTGTCCCGTTTTGCCTCCACCACAATGTAACGGCCGCGGCCAGAGTCGAACGCACGACCTTCGGGCCAGTAGCCTAGCACTCTAGGCACTGATGCACCATGGTGCACTTGCTTGTCTCACGTCCTTCCCGTTTGTTTTGGCGGCGGCGCCTGGCGTCATTGAAAACACACAGCGACTGCACAGTGCACATCCAACTCAAATAGTTGATTCAAGACTAACGCTGCTTTGAGTGGCGGAAGGGAGCAGATGTTCTCAGATCCACCAAGCTTCACAATTACCACGGTGTGAAGAAAGAAAAATTTCCATCGTGGCTTTCATGCGATCTAACACTTACAAATTTAGTTTTGTGGCGTAATAAATGCCTAGAGCTCCCGCTACATTTTCTCATTTTGTGACTTATTTCTGAATATTTTCACTGCTATTGACCTATTAGAAAAACAATGAACTTCAACTAGAACGTTCCAGGTAAATAACCTGGCTTTGGAAGTGAAGTCCACTAACCATGGAGCGATATCTCAGCCTTCGGTTATATTTCGCAATGAAGTAGTGCTAATACTTCCTTCGACCTATTTACATTTTTAATTGCCCTTTTACGCACACAGAAATGTAAGTTTTCTCATGTCTGAAGTATTCAAAATTCATCTTTAGCACGCAGGTTGCGAAGTGCATTACTTTAGAGCCTAAACAATCACAAACTCTGAAGCGGCTTATCATGCCCTTCTCGCTTTCTTGAAGAAACGCTGGGTGACTAACTTCAAAGCATGATATGCTGAAAAGTTTTGTGAGCCTTGCCAGTTTGACATCTTCCCTCGGTGGGACAAAGGCGGAATGAAGAAGAGCTTCAAAGTACTCAACTTTTACAAGTACACTCAACTGAGTTTTGTATAAAGAGGCCCCCTTTTTTCAGGAGCACTATCCGAAATTCATGGTGAGAAACGTGAGTATAAGTGAAACGAGACTGTACATTAAAGGTATGAAAGTTTGGGCTAGTTGGTATGACATGACGATAGTTATAGCGCGGGACCAGAACCACGACAGAGGGAGAAAAAGGAGATCGTCTCCTTCTTGTTCCTTTGTCGTTGTTCTGTTCTCGCGCTATAACTATCTTCGAGACTACACTCCCAATTTGTCGGCTACCTGGACGAAAAATTGGTGCAGCCATCAGTCCAGAAAGCCAGGTGTTATTCGAAGCATCGCTTTCTGTACAGACTGTGTAACGAGCCATCTAATGCTAAGGATTGTGCACAACAAAGTAACTGCTATGAATATTGTTGTTGTTGTTGTTGTTGTTGTTGTTGTTGTTGTTGTTGTTGTTGTTGTTGACACTTTTAATATCAAAGCCACATACGCCTCGTGATGCCGAAAAATTGGGTGTGATCAGGAAACCGCAATATAATACCACGGTAGCTCTAAAGTGCGAGCTGCATGTTCATTTCGCATTTGCAGCGTTCACGTGACTCAGCCTGTACTAACTTCTATGAAGTCACGACGCACAAATGTCATGCGAAAGAGTGGCCAACTCTGGATTGTACAGTTGGTCAAGAAAAAACGCAAGCTCCCCAGAATTCTCAACCAGCATCAAATTCTTTTGACGTAAGTTTTTTTTTTAGCCACGGATATGAAGTCGACAAAATACGCAAGATTGAAAGCAAATGAAAATGACAGATCTCACATACAGTGGGAATACGTTATATGCGAAGCACAAATGAGAAAAGTTGGTATGTTATTCCCTACATCACTTCCATGTCACGATTATTATGTTCGCGCCTGGCGTTTGTGTTCGTCGTCCATTCAGGTCACGTAATACCAAATTGGTATATTTGAAGCTATCGAAACGGCCGTGAGCGCATCATGAGCGTGGTGTGTAGTCATGTTCTTACATGACAAGCATGTCATGATTATCATGTTTGTACCTGTCATTTACCTTCGTCGTCCGTTCTCATCCATTAAAGGGGCCCTTAAACACTTTTTGAGCATGGTCAGGGAACGCTGCTGGTCGGTAGTAGAAGCTCCCAACAAAACGCGAGCCCAATAATAAGTGAAGCACGTGGCCCGGAATTCACAATAAATTATCAAAGTCAGCTAAATATTGCTTTCTCTTCTCTAAACCAATCACAGATCAAGCCCAAAAATCACTCGTATATTAAGCCCATCTATCAACCATTGGCTGATTTGAATATGTCATACTCGGTCGTTGCAACGATCGCCGTGGCAGGCCGCTACTTATCCACGCGTGCGCGTGCGATCACACTGAAAAACCCGCGCATTCGAAGAAAAAAAAGGAAAGAAGTGCCCAAGGTCAGGAGGCGCTCGTGATGTTTCTTCTTTGCCCCTCCCATTCCTCCCTGATGAGCTTCCAGCGCCTGCGCCGGGATGAGAGAAGAGGGAATGCGATTGCAGCGTGTTAAAAATCTTTTTAACTCCGCTCATACTGGACAGATTTTTAAATTTTGGCAGCGTTGTTTTTTGAGGCAATACGCTTTTTCAGTGAATATTTTTATGGTTACTCATAAGAGTGTTTCAGAGCCTCTTTAATACCAAATTCAGTATATACAAATCTAGCGAAGCGATCGCAATCGCGACATAACGTGGCATGTAGCCGTGACTTAGGTGACGTGCATATCATGATTTCCACGTTCTGGGCCTGTCACTTGTGTACGCCGTGCAGTAATGTCCTACCATATTACTTTTGGAATATGCCATGTGAGCGAAACCACCGCAAGAGCATCAAGACCTTGTTATGTAAATCATGACAGTCATGATATACAAGTAATAATTTTCATCTTATGACTAGTCGCTTATGCTCGTCATACAGTCATGTTATGCCATACCAACTTCGGTATGGATCGCACTGTGGAAACCGTCACAAGGGCTAAAAGTAGTACGCGGCTAGATACACAGATACGTTCAATATTGCCGAAGTTAGCAAAGAAATCCTTCACATTTAATAGCCACTAACGACCTGCCCCTGACTGCCAGAGAACGGACTTGGTAGTCGGAATCTGTCGGGGGCTTATTCTAAAAGCAAACATTGAAGCAATTTATCAGAAAAATGACCTTGATACGTACTAGCCTGTTGCAGGCCTTAGCCAGGACTTTTTCGGTGGGGCGGCACTTGTGAAGCCGTTAAAGAACTAGTATTTTTCCTTATTTATTGTTGGCAAAACACCTTGGTACATCCAAATGTGCTGATTTACTGGGCCAGTTTCCATCTATTGTTTTGTTGTGAGCCTGGTTTATGTCTGTGTTAATCACTTATTGAGTTTTTTTGCCAACTCTTTACGATTCTGTTTCTCGTCTTGGTACCACGTTCTTCTTCCCAGGTACCATTTTACTTGGTCGTTCACGCTGAAAAGGAGTGACAACATAGTGAGCCACAAGTTTGATTCTTCCAGCCGTCACGACTTGTTGATTCATTCATAACCATATGAAGAAATATTGAAACATAACGCTAATATCTGGACTTTACTTTATGCGACATGACACTACGTACAACACACATATTTTTATTGGTTAAACTTATAGAGGCATGTAATTCATAATAACCTCATCGGAATTCACAGACCATGTTATCACGCTTTTTGTATTACTCTGCTAGAAATTGTTTTGGCGAGTGTGGATAAATGCAATGCTAAAAATGAGCTAAGGTTTTTTTTTAAGTTTCTAGGCATAACGGTAAGTATTAGTGTAGCTGCTTAAAAAGAGTACTTCACTATTTCTGGCAGTAGTCGAGCAAAATATAACATGGGTAGATGGATTAGGTTATTATAGCCGTACAGTTACTTCATCAACATAGTATCACCGGCAAAGATCACCTGCCTTTCTAAGAACAAGCGGTGTGATCCTTCACAAAAGAGCGCTTTCACTTTTGTTAAGGTGGTCAGGGGGCTATCTTCGAGCACGCTGACTCTGACCCCCCCCCCCCCCCCCCCAAGACAGTCCCCCCGTCTCTCTAAAGAGAGTCGCATACGTGACAAGTCAGATCCATCCGAAAAGAGTCAGGTACATACTCTCTTCTTTTTTTAAGTGCACCTCCCGCATGAACGTGCCAATTAAAATTCGGTCCTCAGTTTCCGGCGGCTGCGAAGCAATTGACCACAGCGGCGATCACATCTGCGACGCAACAGAGGGTGCAAGAATTTCTGAGTACGAACAGGCTACCATAAGAATTTGAACTTGGCCACTTTTTAACGCCAGAAGTTCTTATAGCGAGGCCAGTCTAGCTATGCTATTCGAGGAACTATAGTGAATGTTTAATAGGATGTGATGGAGTTCAGTGAGGTTAGGAGGACATATGAGGCCAATACACTGCTACGGAACAGACACGTCATTTGCTATCATGGCTTAGCTGACGAAAGAGAACTGGGTGTGGTGTTCCTTATCCACGGAAATATAGCTGTTAACTTAGATAATAATACAGAATTATTGCAAGGGTGGCAGCTATCGTAGACTAATAAGGAATACAACATGAAAGTGGTACAGGCCTATGCGCCTACATCCAGCCGTGAGGACGTGTTAGTTTAAGGCTTGTATGAAGACGTGGAATCAGCAATGAGTAAGGTAAAAACCGAGTATATTATACTCGTGGGCGACTTCAATGCTAAGACAAGAAAAAGCGGGCTGGAGACCAAGCAGTAGGATAATATTGCATCGACGCTTGAAATGCCTGAGGAAAGTTATTAGTAGAACTCGTAGAACGCATTTACGGATCTTGAATACCTTCTGCCGACACACGATTGAACTGTAAGTGTGCATAGAGCAGCCCTAATGGCGAAAGTAAGAACGAAACGTACTTGAAGCTGAGTGCTCACCCAGGCAGTGTGCAAGATATGGAAATGCTTGGTTAGCTACAATGCAATGACCATAGAAACGTAAGGTCTCCTATTCGCCTATGATTCAGAAAGTAAAGACAGAAACGCAATAAACCAATTGATAAGCTAGCGCTGAAAGTGCAAGTACAGCAATTCAAAGGTTCGCTTTAGAACAGATACTAGGTTCTTATCGAGGAAACCAGCTTTAGTGTTGACGCAATGACAAACAACCTCACAAGTACCATTGCAGTTGTGCGATGGAAGTCGTAGGTAGGGTAGTTAAACATGACAATAGGAAACTTTCCCTGGGGACGAAGCACCTCATTAAGAAACATCCACGCATGAAAGCTTCAAACTCAACAGGCGAGATGAAGTCGCAAAACTTTCGAAGTTGATTAATACGCGTAAGGTATTCGATGTAAGAAGGCGCAACATGTAGAGAACTGAACATGCTCTAAAGAATGAAGGAATTGTCAAAAAGGTCATAAACGAGATGTATCAAATAAGGGACAAGGAAGGCGAAGTGACTACCGATATAGGTAACATATCCATATCGGTAGAAGAGTTTTACAGAGATCTGTGGAATAGCCACGACAACCACGAACATGATGTAAGAACTAGCAGTGCCCCATGGTACATCCCACCAGTAATGATAGAAAAATCAGAAAAGCCTTGAAGGAATCAAAGACGCAATGCTGCTGGTGAGGATCAGGTAGCATCAGATCTGCTGACAGATGGAGGAAAGATTGTGTTAGAAAAACTGGTCACGCTGTTTACGAAGTGTCTCCTGACGGGGAGTGTACCAGAATCATGGAAGAAGGCTGAAAACATCTCAATCCACAAGAAAGAGGACTGCAAGGAATTTCAAAATTACAGGCCGATCAGCTTGCTCTCATCCTATAGAAGCCATTTACAACGGTAATTGCTAACAAAACACAATAAAATTCCATCAAACAATGGATCAAGAAAAAATTTGCGCATCCTACCTAACAATTTACCACATTCATACTGTCAATCAGATAACAGAGAAATGCTATGAATACAGCCAACTACTACACACAGCCTTCAAAGATTACGAGAAGCCGTTTTAATCAGTAGAAATATCAGTAGTAATGCAGACATTGCGGAATCGGAGGCGTCTACGAAGCATATAAGAACACCCTAGAAGAGGTCTACTGTGAATCGAATGAATGAATCGAATTGAATGGAGCGCCTTGGCGAGCATTCCTAAATCATGAATTGTAGATTGCCACTATCTCTCAGGATGAAGGTATTTATTAGCGGCATTTAACTGGTACTTGCCAACGGAGCGTATGTTATGACTAGTCAAATGTGTTCTCCACACAGTCATGTTATGGCATACCAAGTTTGGCATCGATACCATTATCGAAACGGCCGGGAGAGCTAAAAGTCGTAGGTGGCTAGATAGATAGATAGATAGATAGATAGATATATAGATAGATAGATAGATAGATAGATAGATAGATAGATAGATAGATAGATAGATAGATAGATAGATAGATAGATAAACGCTCAAAGTCACCGAAGTTCGCTAAGAAATGCTTCGCATTTACAAGAAATGGACATCGGCTGCGCACGTAGCACGTAGGCAGGATAACCACTGGTCGTTATCGGTAACTGACTGGACTTCAATAGAAGGCAAGCGCGTGAACGGGAGACAGAAAAGCAGGTGGACAGATGAGATTACGAAGTTTCCACAGTGAAGGAAGGTCCCCACAATGATTGAAGGACAATTGCCCGAGGGGCTTGTTTTAAGGCGAAAGCTGTTACGAGATCGAAACTCGGGTTTCGCGCAGCACCATAGCTGTCCGCTGCCGCCGGTGTCCGAAACCACATCGTTTGGATTTAGCGAAAAATTGTAGTACCTATGGCCCAGTGGGGCTCGAACCGGGGCCCGCTGTGTGCCAGTCCAGTTTTCTACCTTTGAGCCACACCGGTGCTTGGGACTTTTTAGCAAACTAGCCTTGGAGATGCATGATACCGGCAAAGCAATCGCGTTAGTATGACTTACAAAGTTTTAAAACAGTGAAAGAACTAGCAGCACGTCGCACAATACGAACATTGTATCGAGTGGGCTGTCCAATGCTTCAATCCATTACAAAAGCTTGTTTTTATTCAACTATTTAACTGTGGTGCATTCCCACTTCAGGCATAATTTCACTAGGTTTTCGTAAGCCACTGCATAAACAATTGGCACAGAATTCCTCGCAATAGTTTAACAGATGCCACGCTTTTCAGCAGAATGACAAAAAATAGCATAGTGAATGCCGGCCTATTTTTTAGTGTATTATTAATGCCGTAGTGATGATTTATATGTGGGGTTTAACGTCACGAAACATTCATATGATTATGAGAGACGCCATAGTGGAGTGCTCCGGAAATTTTGACCACCTGCGGCTCTTTAACGTGCACCCAAATCTCAGCACACGGGCCTACAACATTTCCGCCTCCATCGGAAATGCAGCCGCCTCAGCCGTGATTTGAACCCGCGACCTACGCGTAAGTAGCCGAGTACCTTAGTCACTAGACCACCGCGGCGGGGCAATGCCGTAGTGGGTATCACGCAAGTGTGCTTGCAGTAGTTAACCAATGAGTGTTTATATAGAAAAGGCTCTGAAAGGCCATTCTTCTAGCTTTCGCTGTGACTGGGCTGCGCTGGGCCTTTCACACAGGCCTGGATTTTTTACACAGCTAAATTAACCGACAGACTATCACGCGCCCAAGATAGGGAACATTATTTGTGGTTTCTTAACTTTAGTGTAATCATTCGCAATTAAGCTGAAGTGCGTTAAAGCAGGCGAGAAACAAGGTTTTCCCTCAATGGAATATGAAGCCGCAACCTTTCGTTTGAACTCAGCTTCCACAAGCATGCCACACATGCTTGACGTTCATCTGTTTTGTTGCTGTGCAATAGTGCTCCCGTAGTTTTTACTGTTGTTAGTAGAACTAACAAGCATAAGGCCTGGTTCGGGGCGATGCAGCAGAATCACATACGACACATATGCCATCAGAAAGCCTCAACAATGTGAACTAAAACAATGCACAGGTTAGAGGAAAAGATGAAACAGAGAGCAGACTAACGCCATCGAGCTCGAAAAAGCGAGAAAACAATTTCATAGATCAGTAAACGCGGGGGCACGCACTTGTCAACAAAGAGCGTGAAATCGACCATCGGCGCGTGTGGCCTGCTCACAAGGCCACGCAGATTTGCAGCCTATATGCTCCAAGAGGTTTTTCGCAGACGAAAAGAACACGGACAAGACGCCATTGGTAAAAACGCGAAAGCTGAAAACAATAAAAGAGAGAGACAGAAAGAACGTGAAGCTTGCCAGTGTCACTCAAGAGCGGAATTCAATTTGGTACCGGAATTCAGTTTGCAGGAGCGCTGAAAGGATCACCCATGGCCTTCGCATCATCCTCACCTTAGGCGCACAACCTTATAGCGAAGCCCCATAAAAAAAGACCCGTTTTTTTTTCCTCTGGTGTTGCATTCTTTGAGCTTCTCTTGTTTACTTTTATTCCGGCCGCATCCTGTTGATCTTTCCCACTTTTCCTATTTTTAAATATTTGCCTATTTTTTGACACTCTCAGCTACTTCTGCTTTCTTGTTTCGAGTGGCCGGTTCTCGAGAAAAATCTGGAATGCGTGATTTTCTTTGTGCTCTACTGGTGGTGACAGCTGCGTGCTAACCCAAGCGTATAAGGCGCCGGTTCTAGGAGCTTTGTGAACACAGCTAAAAGACAAAATGCAACAAAAATGAAACTAAGACGAGAAACTGATAAATACGCAAAAAGGCAACCATGCATGAGAAAAGGCAGAATAATTTATTATTATTTGGGAATAGGGCATGCGCCAGAGAAACAGCTTCACCTAATTGTTTGAGCCCGTTGTGTTTCGTGCTTCTCGGAGAAGAAGTATGCTTCGCTGCAAAACGGCCTCAACCGAAGGCTTCATGTTCGAGGAACGCTGGTGGATGGCGGAACGCTACGAAGAAGTGCTGAGATTTCTGTGTCATCGCAACTCGTACAAAATAACTGCGTAAGTAGGAATTGTAAGCAGGTGAGAATCAAGAGTCACCATGCATGCTTGATTGAACATTTTTACTAAATGAAAGAAAAATTATTAGGCAAAACATACAAAACGTGTCTGCTTCAAATGTCGAATTTTACAGGTAACTTTATTCCGCGCATTTGGAGAGAATACAGCACGAAGAATTTAGATTAGTAACAACATTATAAGAGGCCAGGTGGTCCTCAGGTAAAGCTTGGGGTAATAAATCTTGACTAGAAAAAAGTATGCACACACAAAAAAGAAAAAACTAGTCATTTCACTTCTTTTCCTAATAATAACAATAATGTTCAGGGTTTAACGTCACAAAACTATGATATGATAATTAAGGAAGCCGTAGAAGAGAGCACCGGAAAGTCCAACCACCTAGCGTGTTTCAACGCGCACTGATATTGCACAAAACACAAGCTCCAGCATTTCTCTTTCATCGCGATGCGACCGCCGTGGAGGGAATCGAAGGTGACCTTCGGCTATTGTTATACACCATCATGGCGGACCCCTATGACTTGTTTTAGTGAGTCCCGACTTATAACGCACATGACCCTCAGATACACTTCACTTCTCTTTAGAAGTTAATATTCTCTTGGCAGAGAGTCATGGGGCTATAAAAAAGTTCACATGTCACTTTAAAGGCAGTTATTCATGGCAAATCAGGACTGACTGTAAAGAGCAGCACATTTACCCCCTTTTTTTTTCTAATGTATAAGGAAGCTAATGAGGCAGACCAAGAGCTTATTTTTCTTTGGTAATTGTTACTTCAAGTTCTTGTCCTAGTCACGCTGTTTCATGCTGACTTCTCAGTTATAAAAACTTGTTTTTCCTCTTTCATTAGGTTAGATTTACGACTTGCTATTTAGAACGCTGTTTCACCTAATATTAGTGAATTTAAATAAGCGAAGCAAGGTTGTGGAGGCTGAATATTGTTTACTTACACCAAAGAACAAGGAAGATAGCAAAATAAAAAGAAAAAAATTAGAGAAGGAAGAAAAGAACCCGGTGTGCGAGCAACAAGCATAATGGTTTAAGCTGCAGGAACTTTTGAACCGATTTCTGTCATGAATTATTTGGGGCCGTCTTTTACACTCAGTCGGGAATGAGTAAGCATCAGAGAGACGACGAAAGCGGCGTATGCGATCGTGCTTTTGTTGTTGTTGTTTCGCCATCTTGACTTCAGCTTCCTCTGATTCTTCCTGTATATTTTGTAAATGTACTTGGGTCATTCACTCTCTCGACCCCGTGACATTTGTTCTGCCTCGGGCTAACCAAATGGTGTGAACAGTGAGCTGCGGCTTGTACTGAACCCTACTGTGACTCGCTGGAGTGGTACCTAACACATCACGAATTGCTTCTTCTGCGCTTATGCATTGTCACATGCTTGAAGTCTTTGGTATTTCTGACCCTTCAGTACACCCCAATTTGTGGAAGTGTGCCTGAAGCCCCAGAACGCGTGGAGTGAATGGTCGATTATCCCTATGCAGAAGTTCGGGCTAGTAGGGGATTACTGAATTTTGACATCTTGGCAACTACAAAGCAACATCATTACAAATAAAAAACAGATATACAGGAGGGACGCTTGCCCACTTACTGTGATTTTTCTTCTTTAGCGCAACATGGTGGAAGTGGGGCATGGTGAAAAGATTCAGTATTAGAACTTTAGTTGGTGGTCTTCTCGTTCACATTGGATGCTCAAATGTTTAGACTAAATACTACGTAATTGGAGAGCCAAACGCACTTAGTGTGAATTCTGGATAGATAATGTAATATTTCACGCAATAGTTCACAAACTTCTTCACTCTGAGTCAGCTCTGGAAGATGGTGTTTTATGATGTGTGCGGGCACTCATTCAGGTGAGGACGGAGGTGGGTTATGAAACAGTTTTTGAAATAAATAAACATCTGATGAATTTACACGCAAAAAAAACAAACTCTTGCAATAGCTCGTATACCATTGCTCGTGAAAATTCCGAGGAATCCAACGCCTCAACTAGACAAACCGAAAAACATGGAACCAAACTAATGAGATCAAACAAATTGCCTGAGTGTTCGAGCCATTGTATCATCAGGCCCGTATCTTCTCTTGTATACGACATTTAACGAACCTTAAAAAATTTCACAGATACAACGCCTTCTCAGAATCATTTTCACTCGAACCCGTGAGCGAGAAATTGTCTATCCCCTTGAGGTGCATATTGTGATGCACTTTCTATGAATTTGCCAAGTTCAGCCTCCCCAAACCACAATTTGAATAGTACATTCCAAGAAAATGAAATGAATATGCTGTTTTGTGTTAGTTCCTGTACTTATTTAGATTTAGCATGAAATTGAATATTTCTTCATTCTACAGTGAGTCACCCTCACTTTTGACGGGGAAAGAATGTAACCATAAGCTCTTAGTGTGTGTGTGTAATTAGATTGTTTGTTCGCATTCTCTTCGAGAAAAAAAGTAATACCATTTATGCTGGTTGTCGGAATAAAATGGTGAACTAAAAAAAATGGCAGCATATCCACGGAGTGAATGATGGAGAGTGGGGCGAAGAATTCGTGCGTGCATTCGTTCTTGCTTCCGTCCGTCAATGCGTCCGTCAGTGTGACCGTCCATACGTCCATCAGCCCGTCCGTGCGTAGGGTCTGTTCGTGCGTCCGTCCCTGCGTTTGTCCGTGCATCCGCGCCTGCGTCCGTTCATGCGTCCATACATGCATCTGTCTATGTGTCCGTTCGTCCATATATTCAACACTCCCAGTACCACCATCTCGCATCTTTTCATCATATATTCCCCATATAGAAGCACCGCCATCCAGCGGACATTCCAAGGACTAAACGAGAGGTGGCACACGCACTCTTTCTTAGGGCTTGCGCTTCGGGTCCACTTCCCACCTTTAACCACCTCGAGTTCATGGTATATACTAGTTCGCTGTATTCATGGCACTGCGGCCGAACGCTCGCTAAACCTTTCGAAAATCAAGGAGGTTATGCCAAGCGAGTATGACGTAGCAAACTTTTTCAGTAAGATAGTGCTCAATGTACATGCCAATGGCTGCTAATGGGAAATGAGAGGCGGAGAATTCGGCTTTTACTTTCTTACGGCTTGCGCTTCGTATCTACTTCCCATTTGTAACCACCTCGAGTTCAGTCATGGTATATACAAGTTCATTGTATTCATGGCACTGCGGCTCAACGCTCGCTAAACCTTTCTGAAGCTAAGGAGGTTACACCCAACGAGTATAACGTAGCAACCCTTTCTTGTCAGTTAGTGCTCAATGTACATGCCAATGCCTGCTAATGTTAATCGCAGCCTGCGCGTTAACTAAAAGCCGAATGCTCCTGTCTCTCATTCCCCATTAGCAGCTATTTACATGTACATTGAGCACTATTTTTATTGTCAACGCAGAGAAGAAGTTTCTCACCGGCACCACCTTGGAGGTCAAAATGTTATACTTGTTACAGTCTACGAAGGACGCACGGGTGCCGCTATAAGAAGCTTCGCCCCTAAAATGATGTCCCGAATGGCTGGGTATATGCCCAGCAATCTGGGATATCTACTAGTGTGAAAAAGCCTACCCCAAGGGGAAGCGCTTGGCGTTACGCTAAAGGGAGCGTTCTTGAAAAAAGTATTACTGAACAATGCCTGATTTTTGGCTAATTGCACTTCAGGAACTTATTGCTGACAACGTCTTTATGCTGCACAACATGATTAGTTCTAAGCGGCCAGCTGGATTTTTTTTCAAGAGACACTTTTCTGTACAATTGAAAATGAATGGGTTGATTATTGAGAAGTTAATTTTAGTGCAATGATAAGTTATTCGCTGATTACACTATAGTGGAATGTACGGCAGGATAACTTGTTTATGTGCTTGCAATTTTGTGCAATGACGCTGGGTGGTTTTCTTGTTTTGCTGAAGAGCTTTCTCAAATCAATAGTGCAGGAAAGCAACATTACAGGGGTAAACAAATCACCTGTTGGTATGTTGATGAGAAAGTGCACGTTGATCATGTAAAACCTCAGCAAAAGTCTGCAGATGAGGTGCACATTATGATGCAAAGCATGAAAGTCTGCACGCCACGTGGTGTTAAAAATGGTGAACTAAAAACGATGTCCCAAAGTTCTGGGTAGGGGCGAATGGGCATTATTCCTAACTGTGGTTCTCACTACCGGTTGACATAATGGTAGTCCTTCTCAGTCAGTGACACCACCTGTAATGTCACCTAGATAATTTCACGCCTGCTCTCTATTTCTGCCACGGGTTCTGACGCCACTCTGTTTAGACCAGCATGTTTCGCTGCACATACCTGCCTACGCTTTCTCTTGTCACTCGAAGGACATGAATTTCCAAGCCTGACGAACGTTTTTGCGGCGTGCTGTTGTGCTTGATTGATATGTGAAGTTTAATGTACCAAAACCACCATATGATTACGAGAGACGCCGTAGTGGAGGGCTCCGGAAATTTCGACCACCTGGTGTTCTTTAACGTGCACCCAAATCTGAGCACACGGGCCTATAACAATTCCGCCTCCATCAGAAATGCAGCCGCCACAGCCGGGATTCGAACCCGCGACCTGCGTGTCCACAGCCAAGTACCTTAGCCCATAGGCCACGTCGGTGGGGCCTGTGCTGGTGTGTTTGTTGGTGACTCGAGAAGACCATGCTTTTCTGTGTCTGTGATCTGCCGCGTGGATATGTGTTGCGCTTTGTGCACTGCCTATTCGCAATGTGCACGACTGTAAATCGGAACGGTTGGTGGATGCTGCGTGGTGAATTACCTCCGGCTAATAAACCATGATTGCGAGTGTTATCTTTTCCTAAGGACCATCGAAGAACGAAATCGGAGCTTGTCATTTGTCGAGATGAAATCGATATCTGTTTTCTTCGTGACCAAATGGCAAGTGTGCCAATACTACGTATTTCGAAGTCGTTCCAATAACACCACCTTCTGGAAGTTCTGGAATTAAAATAGTAAACGCGTGTGGAAGTACATTTTTAGAAAACGCTTTTTTTCAGCGTCGGTAAACATTTTTCTATGGGCAATTAGCAGCGCGGACTTCTTGCATTACCTCGGTTTACTTGGTTGAGAGAGAAGGAAGAAATGTTGTTGCATTGCTTAGTGTATCAGTATTGTGCATCCTAGTATAATTTTGCTGTTGTTCCAGAATTTTAATTGCGGTGTTATGATTCTGCGCCAGTCTCGGCAGCACCTTCGTTTTATGTTTCCTTGAAAACTGGATGCATGTAGACACTTACGGCAAAACGCTTTCCGAAATGGTTTTCATAAGTGTGAACTGTAGTTCAAGCTGAAATATTTAAGAGCCGCTACCACCACCAGTACTGGCAGTTCAGAAGACGTGCCCCCGGGAACTACAGGGTTTGATATAGACCCAGTACTAACATTTTTCCCAGGCCCTAAGTTATATAAGCGAATACGCAGCAGTGCGAAGGGGTTATAGCAAGAGTGGAAACGCCACTCCTTGAGTTGGTCTCAAAATATTTTTGTGAAACGAAATATTTTGTTTGATTTCGCAATGGTCATCACCCTGATTGGTGCTCAATGACATACTTGTGATAGCAATACACAATCTCCTCAATTACTATTCGTGTCTACGAAGACAGGTGTTCAAAACAGTATAAACAGGACTGTAGAAGCTTCGAAAATTAAAAGAAATACCTTTTCTTCTTGTTTTAGATAATTTATGAGTGTGTCTGTGTGTTAGTAAGTAAATAAAACATGAATGAAGTTTTTTGTGCATTTCTTCACTTTGTAGGGCCACCACGTCTTGCTCTTATAGATCGACCACAAGTTCGACAGCACACAATCTTTCTTGCCTTTTTGTAGAATAATTGGCTAACAAATAAATCTCCAAACACTTTCAAGCGTAATACAATACTTAAACCAGTGTCTTTTTTTACACAAACAGCCGTAAAAAAGCTGTTAAGCATGTAAAACTCCCCGCTAACGCCTTAACTTCTAACGGGAGACGAATGTGGCAAAGGGTTCACAGCCTCCCCTACGCTTGCTCACTCTGGTAAAAAAAAGAGACGTCACGGCGGCATTGAGCAGGCCTGAAAATATTCTTCTAGGTGGCATTGGCTCAGTCCAGTGACCACAAAAGGCTGTGTCACACGTCGCACTGAGCATCATCTCTCCCACAGACCAGCACTAGCAAAACAAATGCGCCGACAATTGTCATCCACATAAGCCGCGAGTGATGCAGCAACCGATGCTTTGCTGGTACGCGTACGTTGCGGAGGTCAATCACTTCCCTACACATCTGCTGTGACGTCACTAGAACTTTCGTTACCCTTCCTATAGATCTACGTCAGTGTTGGGCGCACTAGCAATGGGTCTTAATGTGGGAAATTAGCGTTTAAGTACAGTTTGGAAGATAATTAAAATGTATTATAAGCGTGTGCTGGGTCCAACCCGGCCGTCGCGAGGAGTGTCACTGATGCAAAGACAACTCGCAACAGGTTTATTATAGCCTGGAAGTTTGACGTCATTACCTTTTTCTGGTAAATTCTGAGTGCCGCACCTTGTTGGGGCAAAGCTAACCGTGTTAAAAGATTTTACTGCCCGCAGTTGTAGCAGCTTAACGTTCGTTATGTATTCCCACATCAAGTGTTGGTGCGTGATTGCTACGCACACTACTTTTTGCATTGCATACATGTGGAACCATGAGAAACGTCATGCGAAACGCCAACAGCCCCGTTAAGACGTACGCGAGGCCAGCCGCAGTGCAGCTGCCAGCTTTGCGTGCGCGCAAGCTACACGAACGATGTGCCTGCGTGCGTAACGGAGAAACAAAGCGAGCTTTTCGTTTGCGGTATAAACAGATAGAGTGTGTACTAGGAGCCATAGACTCGGTGTTCGCTTTCATTCGTCCTCGGTTGTCCTCGTTCGTGCCCGTTAGCTCTATCGTTTATGCCGGCCACGCCTTGCCGATGGCGACGCAGCTGAATGCTGAAACGATTACTTATGAGCTCCGTTCTAGAAATATCTACTGATAATAATAACAATTTATTTCACCATTCTTACGCTTCAAGTCAAGTTTCTTGAGTTGAACTCCTTGAATTTTGACCTCTGTTGCTCGCAGACACACACTGAATGCATGTAGGCCATTACGGGAAGAGAAAAGGGTGAACTCAGCAATATAAAAGGCGATGTGCTTTTAATCTTTTCCTCCGAATTCGCGCTAGACCACACATTCTACCAAAGTGAAAGCGAAGGAGCCGGTCCCCCCCCTCCCCCCCCAACGTCAGCAGAGTGGCTGCAAAGATCTTTCGCCTTCTAAGGATCAAAATACTAGTCGACGAGGTAGTTTAGCTCAAAACTCAAGATAAGTGCGATAAGAGCGCCGTACGTGAAAGGCTGAGAAAAGTTGAACTTTCTTCACTTAGAGAATCGGCGAAATCGAAGGAGCAAAGTATACGGAGTTCCGCAGGCTCTCCTTGCAGTGATCCGCAGAGCGTTTTTAGCAGCAGGAAAGGCTTCCGGTGAATGGAAATTGCGTATTGAGCGCCGAGGAACCGATAGCGCCGTTCCCCATTAAAGACACTGAAAGCGTACCCTTGTTTCGCAATGCGGATCGGTGGAAGCGATAAGAAGGGGCACTATTCGCAACTCTCCAGCTGTTAGCTTAGCTTCTTCAGAGAAACTTACTTGAGTTTACCTTGTGGTCAATAGTAACTTCACACTGATTCATGGCTGTTTCAAGTGAAGTCATTTTGCACGCCCATTTCGGGAGCGGAAAATAATCCGAGCTCGAGGCTTACCACGCAGATATTTTAGGTTCGACATTCTAGAACGTTCTTCCGACTCGCATTGCTCCTTCGGATGCGTAAATCAGATGGCCGCATCGATTAATGGCAGAAGTGTTTGATGAAGTTCAGTGATGTCACAGCTAGAGCCAATAATCAGAAGCACCTTCTTTTATTGACATCTGGTAGTATGTTCAACTCAGACATTGGAACAAAATGAATTCAGCTGGAGTTTGCTTGACAGTGTGGCGGTATGATCGATAACGATTACAAGTCTTACGGCGGCCTTCATTAGAAACACAACTGATTTTTAAATAGGAGTCACAGAGAATAGCTCAATATACGAGGTCAATGTTTTTAAAGAAGCGAGTGGGCTAATGCCGCTTTTAACGATTTTATTCGTATTAGTAAAGTACAATTTCAATATACGGAGAGCATCACTTTTACCGTGGTATACGACGCTTGGTAAGTGACAAAACGTGCGAAAAGAAAACACGGGTGGAGACGCCGCCTTGAGGTTACCGCACCAAACACGATGACGTCAGAGATTTCGAGGGCTTCTGCTAGGTAGATTCTATATTCGTACCTTCTAATCGAGAAAAATAACGTACATTTGAATGTGTGAATGCCATAGATCTGGCTTACGAAGTTTCGAAATAATTCATCAAGCCAATGTCGTGAGAGTACGGAACATACATTCTGAAATTTTGACGTTTCGCGATTAGATGTCGTCGCGAGATTTAAAAATGGAACTTCAATCAGGACATTATCCGCTAATAGTGGACTAGGAATAGTGAAACATGTGAAATTAGAGTTCTCAGAGTGTAGTTCATCAATCTCAACCAAGTCATTGTTTCTCTGTAGTGTCTCTTTAAGTAAAGTTGCTATGGAGGCTAGTTGGTACGAATGCATGGCTTATTCGCGACGCCAGGCTCCAGACGAAGTAACCACCAACGGAGATTCACCCAAGGTGAACCGTGTACTAGCTGTTTTATTTTTGTGCCACAAATCTCTATATATGTATGACACAAAGAAAGATAAAAGGAAAAAAACGGCAAAAAAGAACACAGTACATGTTTTACATCAGTTCTAGCGTCACCATCTACGAAAGGTTACCGCAAGGGCTTCATATAGTTCTCATCATCATCATCATCATAATCATCCTCATCAGCCTGACTACCTCCACTACAGGACAAAGGCCTCTCCTATGTTCCGCCAGACAACTCGGTCCTGTGCTTGCTGCTGCCAATTTATACCCACTAACTTCTTAATCTCATCTGCCCACTTGACCTCCTGTCTCCTAACCCGCTTGCCTTCTCTCAGAATCCAGTCAGTTACCCTTAATGACCAGCGGTTATCCTGTCTACGCGCTACATGCCCGGCCCACGTCCATTTCCTCTTCTTGATTTCAGCTATGATATCCTTAACGCCGTTTGTTCCCTAATCCACTCTGCTCTCTTCTTGTCTCTTAAGGTTACACCTACCATTTTCCTTTCCAGTGCTCGCTGCATCGTTCTCAATTTAAGCTGAACCCTCTTTGTAAGTCTCCAGGTTTCTGCTCCGTAGCTAAGTACCGGCAAGATGCAGCTGTTATATACCTTTCTCTTGAGGGATAGTGGCAATCTACCTGTCATGATGTAGTTTTTATAGCGGACCTTAAAACACTCTATTTTGTTCTGAGATAACGTGTATAATTATCCAATATTAACGATGTATTTTTGGGATTTGACGTCCCCAATCAAGTTGTAATAACGAGAGACGCAGTAGTAGAGGGTGGCGGACAATTTAGACCACCTGGGACTCTTTGACGTGCACCTAAATTGAGTTACATGGGCCGCAAGCGTTTTCGTTTCCATCAAAAATGCACTCGCTGCTGCCGGATTTCAATCTCTCGCGCTGTGGGTCGACAATCTAGTGCCATAACTGCTACCAGGTTATTCTGGCGAGGCATATTGAGCTAACGCAACATGCACATGTATGATTTTAACAAAATCGCCAGGCCTGCACCGGACGAGCAGCACAGTCACAGCAAAAGCATGAAGAGCGGCCCTGAAGCACTTTTTTTAGTAACCATGGAATGAATTCACTGGAAGAGATTATTGCCTCACAAATTCAAGGCCTTAAAAATATTCAAAATCCGTCTAATGCGAGTGAAGTTACGAAGATTTGTCCCATGCTGCAATCAAATTCTATCTTTCGTGTGAAGAAAGCGCTGGAAGCTAAGCAGGGAGCGATGGCAGTGGCAAAAAAATGGCAGCATATCCACGGGGTGGATGATGGAGAGTGGGGCGAAGCATTCGTCCATGTATTCATTCTTGCTTCCGTCCGTCCGTGTGTCCATCCATGCGTGCACCCATGCGTCCATCCGCCCGTCTGTGCGTGCGTCTGTACGTGCGTCCGCACGTCCATTCATGCGTCCGTCCATGCGCTCGTCCAAGCATTCACCCTGCGTCCGCCCATGCGTCCATTCGTTCGTGCAGCCATTCGTGCGTCCGTCCATGCATCTGTCTGTGTGTCCATTCGTCCATCTAGTCAAAACTCCAAGAACAACAATCTCGCATCTTTACATTATATATTCCGCATATGGAAGCACCGCCATCCAGCAGACATTCTAAGGACTAAACGAGAGGTAGCACACGCACACTTTCTTACGGCTGGCGCTTCGTGTCTACTTCCCACCTTTAACAACCTCGAGTTCATGGTATATACTAGTTCACTGTATTCATGGCACTGCGGCCCAACGCTCGCTAAACCTTTCTGAAACAAAGGAGGTTACGTCCAGCAAATATAACGTAGCAACCTTTTCTTGTCAGATACTGCTCAATGTACATGCCAATGGCTGCTAATGGGGAATGAGAGACAGAAGATTTTGGCTTTTAGTTAACGCGAACGCTGCGATTTTTTATTGTTCAACAACGCACAGGAGAACTCTCCCACCGGCACCCCCTTGGAGGTCAAAGCGTAAGACATGTTACGTGCTGCGAGAGACGAACGGGTGCCGCTTTGAGGAGCTTCGCCCCTAAAAAAAAAGTTCCGCACACCTCGTGAAAATCAGCACTTTTTTTTCTTTTTTATTCGAATGCGTGGCTTTTTCAGTCAGCTTGCACGTGCATGGTGGACAAATCGCGGCCTCCCGCGGTGATCTCTTTAACGACTGAGTACGTCATGTTGATATCAGCCAATGGCTGATAGATGGGCTTTTTACGAGTGATTTTTGGGCGTCTTTGCGATCTATCGAGAGAAGAAAAGCAATTTTTTCTGACTTTGATAATTCATTTTGAATTCCAGGCAGCCTATTGTGCTACATTAATTGGCTCGCGTATGATCAGGAGCCTCTACTTCCGATAGGCCACATTTTCTTACTCTGCTCGAAAAGTGTTGCAGGGTCTGTTAAGAACATTTTCTAAGCACTCTGGCTGTGTTCCAATACACACCGTAGACGGCTAAATAGACAGCTAAATGGATGGCGGCCATCTCAAGTGCCATTCCATTCTCACGTAGCCGACAAAATAGACAGCTCCGAGAATACCGCATCGTAGACAAATACGATGCAGGCTACTTTGTTGTCTTAATAAGACGGTGGCTCAGCAAATCGCTCAGATAGATCAAATCTCGCCGGTATGGTCATCTGCACACAAGCTGACGCTTCTCCAGAAGCTCAATGTGAGTAACGTTTATTTGTTTTTGATTTCAACACGAAATCAGCCAGAAAATACTACTGTTACGTTCGTTTATTTTAGCTTTTTCTTCTCGATGCGAGGTGGTGCATTGTCGCGTAAAAGCCGTCTAAATTTGTTCCATTTTTCAGACAGCATCGGCTCGATGCGGTCTTCTAAGCAGTCTTCGTAGACTGTCTACGTGCTGTCTAATAATTGGAACAGAGCTTCTATGAGTAAATTCTAGAAGCACTCTTGCTGGGTACCCACTACGTCATAAATGATCATAATGTCTTTGTAGTATACGCTGACATTCACTATGCCATATCCTTCGTCATTCTTCGGAGAAGCGTGGTATCCACTAAACACTTGCGATGAATTTTGTGGTGTCAATGACTGATGACGATCAAGTATTACGTCTTAAGTGGGTATGTGCTACCGTTAATAGGTGATGAAGAAGAACAAGCTTTTGTAATGTATTGGAGCATTGGATACCCACTCGTTGCAAGATTCGCATTCTATGACTCTTGGTTGTTACTTTGTTGTTTTAAAACGCTTTATTACTCATATTACCGCCATTCCTTTTCCGAAATCAAGCCTGCCTAAGGCAAGTTTCCCAAGAAACTGCGTGTCCCAAGAAACTGCATGGCTCTGCGTTAGAACGCAGGGCTTGTATACGGTGGACCCGGCTTTGAATCCCACTATGTCGCCAGATGTCTTCATTGTTTTTAGTTTGAATTTTTTTCCATCTTTCGTGCGGTAGTGGTTACGGACACCGGTGGCGGCAGCAGAAAACTACGGCACTGCGGGTGAGCCAAGTTGCGATTCCGTAATTTCATTGTAAAAAGTCATCGATGTTTGATCAGATGCGTGCTTGAACACTTTTGTGCCCGAGAAAGATTACTTACATTTTGCACACAGTGCAGTGCGCAGACACTTCACCGGAATGAGTGAACAAGGAACATGTGTGCTTATGTTCTTTAAGCCATGTATTGAACCACTGGTGCTCTGGCCTTTGTTTTTCTTGCTGCAAGAATGGGCAACGCACCACGTAACATCATGTGTGACTTTCACAAACCTATTTTTAGGACGGACGCTGCAAAACATTACCCTTTCCTTCACTGTGTGTGTCTTTTCTTTAGACCACTTTGTATAGTTTTGGCAGTGCCAATAAGACATGAATCATCATGATAGCTTGATCCAGATATGCGAATGCAGTGCCACGTAATCACGAAGTCATTTTTGATACTTCATACCTGTCACAAGGCTACGGGTCTTACACAAAAAGTTTAAAATCAGTAGATACGAAGCATCTCTTTCATTAGCCTGTGAAATGCTGTGCCCCCGTCCGCACAATGCTCCGCTGGCCACAGGTGTTGGGGTGGTGCCGAGTAGGTCACGCCTACCCTCGTAGTGCACGCGCCTTGACGTAACTCTCTACCCAGCCAGTCACCGCTGGCCGCATGTCACACCCACAAAACTGTCCCTCCCCTCCCACTCTCTCACCTCGCAAAGCCGTCTCCTAGTAAAAAGTCGACTGCTCGCTCTGCGCTACCGCTCACTGGTCACCCCACATATGTAGGCACTGGATTGCGCGTACGTAATTCAGTCAAGGGCGTCTGTACTTAGCTTTCACTTGATGAGCGACAGCGCCAACGTCGCCGCCAGTGTAAGCGTTAGCGCCCGCTGCGTCGCATCTACAAACGGTTCCCTTTAGCGGGAGATGGTCCAATTTAATGATCAGACTAATCCATTTGTTGAGGTCACTGGTGAAGTTACCAGGTAGATGGAAATGACCAAAAATTGAGAAGAGGTGGGTTGCCGTAAAATCCCTCCTTTCTCACTACGCATGGAAGTGGAATGCGCTCGCGCCTTCTTCAAGTTCAGGTCTGCTGGCTGCTTGGGCGATACAACCAATCATAAAATTTTTATGGCGTTTTACAAAATATGATCATGACGCCCGCCATATTTGGGGATTCCGGATTCACTTTGACCACTTAGAGTGTTGTTTAACGTAAACCTTACATTCTGGGCACGCAGTGATTCTTTGCCTTTCGTTTTCATCAAATGCGGCCGGCGTGGAAGGGTACTGAACTCGCGTTTTCATGCCTAGCTGTACGACACCTGTACTGGCTAAGATAGCACGGCAGGTAACAAACAAAACAAAAGGAAGAAAAAAACTTCAGAAGTCTCCATACAAAGGTGAAACATGTCATCACTAGATACAAAAAAAACAACTTTAGCGTTTCATTTGGGAACGTTAAAATGGTGTTCTAACCATACGAACTTGAAACTGTTATATATCAGAGTTAACGCGGCTTCTTGTCGTTGCGCACAGTGCAAGGCAACTTTTGTTGTGCTGAAAAAAAACAGTGTTCTTTTAGCAATAGATATCTGGCCTTACAACTATAACAGTCATCTCAGCTTTGGCCTGTTGAGCATCGTCAGTACCAATTTGGGTATCACGCACTAGTTTCCTAAATGGACATGGCAGTGCGTTAATACGTGGTGTATTGGAATGTAAAGACATCGCGCTAGTGTAGCTTAATTACCTGCCACACTGGCACTGGCACATGTAAACCTACTTCACATTTAAACTAACAGCGCTAATACTGTTCCGGAACCAGTTATCTTTGTCTTTCATTAATGCTGTTCTGTAATAACTGCCTGCAGAGGTGGGAAATCGTTTACAACCTCGGTGAGATCTTTGTTCCAATAACAACTATAGGGACACTCCAGGCGCAGTCGCCTATGAGTTTTCGTATGAAGTTCAAGGATGATTCCGTTGCCCATTCTAGTCGTATGCTTTGTGAGCGAATGATATTGTGCGAGGGCAGTTAACGATCGCTGCTCAAGCGTCGAAGAAACTCGTCCGCTGGGTCTATTGGGTCTCTTCGAGAGGGACGGCATGGCTCTGGCAAGCACTCAAGTGGTACTTCCACCACCCGGGTGGGATCACGGGCTTCATATATTTTCAAAGAGATGAGCATGACGACAAGGGAGGCTTATACTTTTCATACTTGCTGTGTTCTTACTGCTGTTCGTGTTACACACGAACAACCGTAAACGATACACGGCGCAAACTACCCTCTCTTTCTTGTCCTATTATGTCCTATCTTGTCGTGTTATGTTCGTGTGCGGAAGTTTGGAATGCCCATCTGGAAGCGCTGTCGGCAGAAAAGTCATTCTACCACGAGAATAAACATTATAAAAGCGTACTGAGAGGGAAAGCAAATTTATGTTCACCTTAAAATTCATAGGACGGTATCTCGTTTACTTTTTATTTAGTTTTTTTGTTGAAAGAAGAGCGCTGGTGCCATTATGGTGACACCATCTACTTTTTCTCACTTAGCAGTCAAAATATACGTTGTAAGAAAAACAATACGGTCGTAAAATGCAGTACAGTAGAACATACGATGTGAAAGTACAGCGCAGTCGAACACCACATGACATTTGTGATACGCCTAATAGGTTCATTTGTATACAAGTATACCAATATCAAAGGTCAGTTCCCACTGAGACACAAGACCAGTCATAAAATCAAACGTGCACGTTTGGTGTCAGAAGCACGTTTTCTAACAATGCACGTTTCCTTGAGTATGAAGGGAAAGGTAACATTTGTACAGTGGATCAATATTTTCGTAAGATATTTGATTCTTCAAGAAACTTCTTGAAGGTGACAAGTGCTTTTTTTCTGAAGGCCAACAGTTGGCCATAGACATAGTATTTTTGTCACGGCCAAAGGCCTCCTATATAAATATAGCAAACTGCGTAGATATGAATAGTTTTATCCAAAGTTCTATTAAACATACGTTCGAACGTTTACACTTATAATCCAATAACTTGTCTTTGGTGAGGCTAATGCTTATCTTTAGGGGAAGTAGACGAATTTCAGTGCATGAAATTGGAAGACTCGTTGTTCTGCGTAATTGTGTGCTCGATTTGTAGCGGTATCTGCAGCAGTGCTTTTTTTCTTCAAATGCTGCAAAGACTGGTATTCCCTGAACTTAGATCATGTGGTTAATTGCTTTTGCTGTTGCAGGCTCCTTTATGGTCTCGTATAATAGAAAAACGTTTGGAGAATTTTTTCTATCACTCTGCAATGACGCTGTAACGCGCCTGCGAATCACTTAAATTGGTCATTTTCGTACCTCTTTTATGATGTCATAAAGCGCAACGCGAATAGAATTGCAACAGTTCCGCAGAAATAGAAGTCGTCACTTGACATATTTTAAGTGTATGCTTTACTAGCACGTGTGAAATTGCAAAACCTAAAGAGAAGGAATTCGCATTACAAGAACCGATTCAATACACGTGAATATACCGTAAATATAACGTATAAATCTGGAATAGTGCCAGCTTCTGCGCGAATATTATGATTATGTCTCTTTTAGATAATATTCCCTCGAACAAATGTATCTTTAGTCCTAAAAGCATGCAACAAGCAATAATATAATGTACTCTGCTTAACTCATATCTCGATAATAATGTTCCATGTTTTTGAACGATATTGTGTAGCTTATATATATTTTTTCTACAAGTGTGAGATTCAATGAGTGCGTCTTGGGCTCAGTTACGATTCGGTAAACATGGCGACAAGTTTCAACCATTCCGTCCGGAAAATTGCGGATGACAAGTTTCAGCGATTACCAGAGAACTCTAGGTCGCCTGTGGGACTTCCTTTAGCCTCGACCCCAGTAACCTCTGATGACCCTCCTCAATAGTTTGTTATAACAAACTACCGAGGAGGGTCATCATAACACCCAGAGAATAGAAGCCGAATAAGAAATATTATGCTTCATATGTACGTTATGTACTTGCAGCCATGAAAAAAAAAACTGATTCTGAAGGGACTGACGTTGTTCCGACTTGAAACACGCCGCAACTTTTGATAGGCAAGTACTGTACGAATCGCAAACTGTGGGCATGTAATTGTCATTCCCTGTCTGGTTATTAGCCGAAAGAGTTCGTGAGCAACGTCTGTTTGCGGAGTGTTGAGAACTATGGCAAGAGCTCGGAAACGATTGCTTTGGATAAAGGGCTTGCGCTGATGTATCAGACGACCACCACAATTTAAGAAATCGGATTGAAAAAGCTCAGCAACGAGCAGTATTCTCACCATCGTCTGCTACCTAGTTACTTTAAGTGACGCTGTGATGTTGCGTGATTTTCGCGTGAACCTTGCATTCCTACATTTTCGCGTTGCGACGGTAATCCAGTTCTGCTTATTATATGATTGGTCCTAAGCGTTAGTTTTCCTCATCAACTGCAGAAAGACAAATTTCACCCAATATACTTGTAAATATTTCTAGGCTTGGGTTTTCGCCTAACGCTACCGTTACGCAATGACGAAAGTGCTCCCAGTTAGTATATTTTGAGTAGCATTGAGTTATCGCACCCCGCATAAGCCGATGTTTTACAAGAATCGGCAAGTGATGACGGTCATGCGGTTCTATATCCGTTGATCATTCAGAACTCTTAAGAAGGTCATGTGAGCATATTGTGACATCTATACAACAGGAATAACGGTATACCCTCTTAGAAACACTGGGGAGCTATCAATTAGCCCTGTCAGATTGCACTTCCCAGCAGTGCGCTCGACAACATTCCCGGGGTATGTTCACTGTCCCAGGTTATATCTTATGTGTTGAAGTCCCCGCAAATCAGCACACATGAGTCTGCAATATGAAACACATTCGCCAGGATGTCTTAAGTTATGTTGCTGTAGAAGCTTGTAGATAAAGGTTCATCACAGTGGCAATTTTATTTCTAGAAGGTATTTTACGTGCCACAAACTCTGATGTATCTGAGTCCCTTGACTGTATTAACTAGTATGGCAGCTCTCTTCTGACGCATAGCATCGCTCTGCTGTTATCAGTTCTGCGCGATGATATATCACGTAGTTGGACAGCCGGAAATAATCTTGCACACCTGTCTTGTGTTTGAGAACGAGTAGTTTACGAAAATGAGCTGACTCATTACGAAGGTAATTAGCATTCCTTTGATATATGAAGACATTGCTATAGCGACTGGTGTAAGCCTGCCATGAAGTCCAGTCGTTCCGCGTGAACAGAGGTGGGAGCTGGTATGTCAGCGTTCCTTCTGTGTCGTCTGCAAAGCATCTGCTATCGATGAGTGAAGTGGCAAGATCAGAAGTCAAGCCTTTTGTTCCAGCATCCTATGCGAGAAACGTCAGCAAAATACGTCATGTCCACTTCAATACACCAAAGAGCAACTAGTTGATTTTCTGAAAAGCTTAGGTGAGACATCTGACCAACGTTATTTTTAATAAAGTTGCGCGCTCTCTCTCTCTCTTTCATAGGAATTCAACGTGGCAATTATTCTGACCGCAGTGAAAGGCTCAATATGCTCATAGATGGGCGAAGTACTCTCTTAACCTTCTGACACCATCACTGAAGTATATATCCATGGTTAAACGCACTTTTCTAACCTATTTTTTTCTAACCGTCTGTATACTTCTGAAAGCCATTTGTTTGGCGATGAATGGACGAGCGAGCACAGAAGTTACGGAGCAGACATATTGCAGGAAACCAATATGAATGTGTTTCCTTCTATCGGTACGATTCCATCGGCCGTGAGAAAACTGCCGCACAAATAGATTATAAGTAATTGAAAGGTCAGGGTTGCTCGCCTAGTCAGTTCACTCCATTCACACGTGCGCTACAATATTGAGTTTCGCCGGTGCAACGCTAACGGAGCAATACAGCGAGTCTGGGGAATCAGCATTTCCACAGAAGGAACAGAGTACAAAGATGTGGCTCCTTCCAGGGACGCCATGTAATGAACCAGGAGCAACAGAGCTTAGACGTAAGCTTTTCCCTCTGTTAAGAACGAATTCCAGCAGCGCACGGTATATGAGAGCGTTGAACCCGGTTGAGACCGGAAAATACCAGCCTCTCCCGAAGCACGCGTGATTATTACTAGTTCGCGGAACTTAGCGGAAGCTTTGGTGTCGTAAGGGCTTCGTTATTGTTTAGCATACTGAGAAAGTGTTTCGGTACCGGAAAGAAGGCAGCGTAATTATTCTGCGAAATGCACCATAGTGCTCTCGTTATTGAACAAGAACCAGAATCGCTGACTAGAAAGTAGGAATTCTGATCGAGACGATGACTTCCGTTAATTTCCTTTGGAGACCCTGCTGTTGAGCGAGAAACCGCCAGGCTCTTTCAATACTTTTCCGTGGCGCTGAGTGTGTTTTTTGGGGCGGAGGTGGGGAGTTCAAAAACACTCTTTTAAACCACGGTTGAGAGGCTAGAGGTCAAATTTCATTAGACACTGTTTCGATGCTCCCTGACGTTTGCCAAAGAGAACTCTAACAATACGCTTAAAGCGTGTACCCAGCAAAGGGCCCGCTGTATACGAATATATCCTAGGCTCTCTGTCGATATGCTAACACAAAATGCAAAAAAAAAGAATAATAAGAGGAAACTCCTCTTTTGACGAAAACATTTTGTGAATACCTTAACGTGGGCGGTTACCGACGTTGAATAGACTCAAGCTAAAGCCTTTTTCTTCGCAATAAAAAACAAGTTACCCCTTTTATCAAGAGTAGCGTTATTAAGTGTATCAGCCGGGAGGGTGTAAGGGAAAGCGCAAGCCCCCCCCCCCCCCCCTGAAAAAGGTTGGGTTGACTGAGCCCCCCACTTTCGACATTGGTCATTCTTGGCTTCCCGCTGGGGAAACCAACAAGAAAGGCGAAGTTTTTTGTTGCAACAGTAATCACTCAATTCTCTTCTTACATGATAAAACAAATGTTACGAGGCTATGCTACAACATAGTTAAACTTTGCCAACATTTCGGCTTTGATGATTTTCTTTGTAGGCTCTTTGCGGCGCGGGTCTCCTATTAGACGCTTTCGCGTCTTGTGCTCTAATATCGCATAGGAGGCAAGGGCTGAACAGAGGCCCTATAATATTACATCACTTGTTCAAGCTTTTATTCTGCAGGCACTTGTTGATGCTGTTACGGATGGGAACGACCAAACTTTTTAAAGACCGGTCAAAGCATTCGCTGCTTCTGGAAAAATTTTTCTTTCAAAAGAGTATATCATCACCGCTACTCTGTCGAAGCTGTTGCGAGTTGATGAGTTTGGTGAATCGTTTTTGATGTTTTAGTTTTCCGTAATGAAACGCCGAAAATTGTTCCCGCTTTAGTCTGCTAAATCTGATCAGCCCTACTTACGGTAACTTGGAGCCTTAGCGGCGGCTTCTAAGGCGATCAAGAATAAAGTAGTGCACTCGAGCTCAGTAAGAAACTGAGCTTTTAAGGTTGCCCCACAACTTGACCCACCAGACCAGGGAGAAGGTGAAATACAGTGGCTTTTTGCACTATGGAGGCTCAGTCAAGAGTCGGGCTAGTTGGTTTTCACTCAACTTGAACGATCTTTTACAGCTCGAAATACACCTCGGACAGCAAAAAGCACACACGTGCAGTGCTGCTTATTTCTCTCTAATCCTCTTTCTCTCAGCAAGTGTGAACTCGCAGAAATGTATAGGCGAACAAACTACTGAACACCGTTATGCGGCAAGTGGAACTATTTTACTCTTATTTCATCTCACCATATGCTATAAGTAGCCGCTGCTTATGTGATTTGGCAGCTAGCCTACTTGAATTACATTTAGAAGGAGAAGCTTCCCGGCTTCGCGACGCCATGTAAAAAACAGGTGATTTTGTGGCACACAAAAACTTCATGTGGCGAAGAAGCAATGAAAAAGAACATGCCGTATTGAAAATAGCTTATTCTCATATTTTTTACGTGGTCGTGCATAAGTGGTCATTACGCGGTGGATCATTTTGATGACAATTGATATGTAGGATTTAATGTCCCGAAACCACCATATTATTATGATAGACGCAGTAGCAGAGCGCTCCAAAAGTTTCGACCACCTGCGGTTTTTTAACGTGCACCCAAATCACAGCACACAGGCCTACAACATTTCCGCCTCCATCGGTAATGCAGCCGCCACAGCCGGGATTCAATCCCGCGACCTGCGGGTCAGCAGCCGAGTACCTTAGCCACTAGACCACCGAGGCGGGGCAGGGATCGTTTCCGCGTCATTTGTTGCCTCGCATAACAAGCTGGTGCTGTGTGCATGATAAAGACTGTTTATACCAGTCATATACAGCTAACAACTATTTTGAAAGGAAGCGACGAGGCACAGTTTACCGTTATAATTGCCCACATTTTGTTGTTTCAAAGAAAAATTTTGTTTACGCGATTTGTATTGGCGTACTTATGCAGGGGCCTGGGGGCTCTCAAAAAATTGTAATACAAGTATGATGAGTGTAAAAAATATAGTACGCCCCTCACAATACAAATTATACATTTTGAAAGAGAAGGGTAAAGAAGGTGAAAATAGGTTATTAACAGTAACATAACAATAGCAATAATAATTCACAGCACGATGTCAACTTGCGACTTACAGCGTTCTGTACTGTTGCAAGTGGGTGGGAAAATGTGATGTCATGCAGATATGGTAAATATGCGCGAAACAGTATGACCTAGCGTTTTGTAGATACAAGTGCGAAGGTTAGGTTAGTTTGGGTTATGTTAGTTTAAGCTAGGTAGCGTAGTGAAACCACCAAAAACGACGTTATCTAACGAGATAGTGTTGTTCTCTTGCGAGTACGGTACTGCGATATCATGTGAAATTTGTGAAAGCACACAAAACGATGTGAACTAGTCAGAGACTGCGTTTTGTATCGTTGCAACTACGAAACTGCTATCATATGCAAATATCGGGAAAGCGCATTTAAGCATCGTGAAATATCACGAAACGATGTCAACTGTGTCAGATATGTCAATATGTCAGATGCAGCATTTTGTGCTGTAAAATAAAAATATAATATAATATTAATAATATAGTTACATTATTAATAGTATTATTATTATTATTATTATTATTATTATTATTATTATTATTATTATTATTATTATTATTATTATTATTATTATTATTATTATTATTATTATTATTATTATTAATGTCTTTGTGCAAGACTTCCTTTCAGAACGTCCCCAGATGTTTAGTGCATTCAAGGAAGTTGAAACAACAGGAAACACAGTAAAATGACAGAGACTAACGGGAAAGAAAGGAAAACTTTTTGGTGAGAAGCGCTATCGACGGCACAGTCACACCTGTGTCACCTTTTTGTCAATGCGATAGGTCTCGCATATTTCACGAGCTCGTTAACCACCTCAGCAACTTAGTATTCAGCACTGATCAAACGTAGCATGACATGTAAGAATAGCAGACTGGGCTTGTTGGTTTAACATATTTGCAGCTTAAGGCGCGAAAACGACACGGACGAAGAGAGACAGTACACACACACGGTCATGGACACCGACCAAGTCGTTACTAACACCTTAACAATTTTTAGGCTTGTTTTATCGCCCTTAATAGTGACACACGAACTTTCGGTCGATTCGACTATAAGGTTTTTAGATCTTAGATTGTTTGTAACAACTGATCATACATGTTGGCAGTATGAGCCTCGTGCTAACAAACCATTACTACCTTTTAGCTCGTCCCATTCTAAGCTTGTCAAACGTAGCATCGCCAACATGTGCCTGCTGAATGCTTTCAAGAAATCCTGCCCACACAGAGCAGCAGACAGTTTCCTCAAGCAGGTTGACCGTCTTGAGCAGGCGGGCTATCCACAGCACACTTTGGTGTCAGTGGCGGAGAAGATTTTGAAGAAGTCGCGGAACTGCCACACAAGCGAAGGGTCACCCCAGGATAATGTTAAGCTTGCTGTGATTCCTTATATACACCGCGTATCCCATAATCTGAAAAAGATTGCCGAACAGGTTGATGTAAAGGTGGTCTTCTCTGCGCCGTTAAAACTTTCCAGGCTCTGCAAGTTGACTAACCCCTTTCTCAGGAAAGCTCCGGCCTGCAATGTGAACCACCAGAACAAGTATGTAATTTGTCAGAAGGGTGTGGTCTACGAGTTCCCCTGTTCGTGTGGTAGATGGTACGTAGGCCATACCGAGCAATGCCTGAATGATAGGCTAAGACAGCATAATAACAACGTCAGAAATGGCAGAGAGGGCCACCTCGCAATTCACTGCCGGGATTGTCATTGCGTTCCTAACTTTAGCGCCTGCGCGGTAGTCGCCCGAAGCCCTGATAAATTAGTAAGACTAATCATTGAGGCCAAGAGAATAATCGAATTAGGTGATCTGTGCGTCAGCGTAGCCTCCATTTCTTTATCGCCAAAGGAGTTACGCTACTTAAATGCGGCTGCGCATTAAGGCACGGTGACGGCGCGCGCGGTGTCTATATATGTTCTGTGCTCTTTCGAAATAAATCTTTGTTGGAAGTGGCGCTCCGTGTGTGTGTACTGTCTCTCTTCGTCCGTGTCGTTTTCGCGCCTTAAGCTGCAAGTAGCATGACAGCCACATACGAAGCTGTGCGTGGCTACGTCATAGCCGACAGTACCGACAATTAAATCGCAGAGTTCGCGGACGCAGTCCCTTACATGCTGCCTGGTTCGCCCGATGTAGTAGATTTAAAAAGGTAGATTTAAAGAACTGCGTTATAGAAGCATTGAATAAACTTTTCCATGCTAAAGAGCTCTTTGACTCACGTGTGTAAGCCCATACGTACGTGCATCCGTCCGAATGCACCGCAACGCGTTCCCCTCACCGCGGGTGTTGGAGCGGTGACATTTAGGTCACACTGCAGCGGCACGTTGATGTCATGCTCCCCTCGCACGCTTCCCTCGCAGGTGCGCACTGACGACCCTTTCTCCCTCGCCCGCAGCACGCTCACCGCAGCGCCCACAGCTGCCGGCTCCTCCGCCCGTTCGCAATATACCTCCCTCCCGCTTCACCCTCTCCAGCACATGGAACGCTCAATCCCACGTTAAGTGGAAACACTCTTTCGGCTGATTCATCTACGATAAAACTTACACAATACCCAGCCTGCCTCCCGTGTCTGCGTTTCAAAGAAACGTTGACTCGAGTAACCCTTATACCGAGTACGCTTCGAACCGTTCTTCAAACCGGGTCAACGTCGTGCGCACCGCTGCTGCTTCGCATCCCATCAGGTTGCCCTTTGAGGACATGCTTCAAACTTTCGGTGGTGTCTTATCATATAGAGTATGTGTGCGTGTGTTTGTATGCGTGTGTGCGTGGGTGTGTGTGTCTGTGTGCTTGGTGTGTGTGTCCTACGTATTGAATAAGGTTTTGTGTCATTGGAAGTAAGCGCTCGGTATATTTCTGTCATGGTGCATTCCCCAATGTTTGGTGCTGTGTCTTCCTTTTTTTATTTTGAATAATATTCGTGTATATATGCGAAATACACATTCCAGTTTCTTGTTCTAAGTAGGCATTCCGGCTACGTGATCAATGAAGCCTTTTTTATTTTTTTAAAAACAAAGTCCTTATCGTAACATAGTACCAGGGTTTTTCCCCATCTCCCCCAAACCGGCCCAAGGGAAGATACTTATATATAAGGTTTATGGTATTCTTTAAGGAGGAAATAATCACTTTTAATAAGCAAATTTTGATAACGGCTACGTCACTTTATTGCCTACAAAACTTCCAAACATCGATGTTAATAGGTAATAACATTTGCTCTTTGTGTGTCACGAATACGTCTGTGTGTCGCGAAACACCAAAATATAACATGCAATAGACTAAACAGAACAGTTATGTGGTCCCAAAGGCTGTCACGACAAGTGATCTTGTGTAGTAGCTTCAGGTTGCAAACTAACGCCATATAAAGTACCTTAATGCCTAGATTACGTATGCTAACACTTCAGTAAGTACGAAAACATCGCGAGGAATCAACAAAACATGTGTCATTACGGCTCAGTTGCGTTTATTCAGTAAATATCAGGTGCCAAAAAAAACTCTACAAAAGAAAGTATAGCCAGTACGAAGGTAGCGTGCAGCGTTTGCACTACATTAACCATTAAAGAATTTTTTCGTTAGTTATTCAGCCCTATTTTGGACAAAATACGACAGATATCAAATGGGAATCTATAAGTGGTATATATAGTTGCTTCATCTATATTCCCCAACTTTTCACGTAAACCATTACGAAACATACTTTCTGGAGTATCACACTATGCTGCAATTCTCAATATGCAATTATTTTAAAACGGACGTTTTCGTATGAAGGAAGCATTTATATTTACTATGTAACCAAGTTCTAAAACCACAACTTCAGCGGCGAAAAATCTATTTGCATTCGCAAACGTCATTCTTGCTAACATTTTTTTTTGTCTCTTTCCATATTGAAACTACTAATTCAGGTATATATATATATATATATATATATATATATATATATATATATATATATATATATATATATATATATATATATATATATATATATATATATATATATATATATATATATTCTAATACGATGAGACCATCTCTGTGGTGTTCACAGGAAAAAGTACTTATCAATTATTGCGTTCTTTTGACAGTGAATGATTGATGATACCTACAACGACACTTTCACAGTGAGCGTGGTTGTGAAAGCGCAAGCGCTGTGCCCCATATAGCCGACTTATACAACCGTCTTGCTTAATGAGTCGGAAAATTTTCTCTTCTACACGGTAACCGTTACCAAGTGCGCCGGCATAAATTACATGGCGAATAGCAGTTTTCTAAAGCCAAACACCCGCACTTAAGTGATTCTTTGAACTCAAAGGGCTTAAAATGCGAGCAAAAGCCTACATAGGAGCGTTACAGACAGCCTCCCCTATTGAGAAGTGAGGTAACACTGCAGTAAAGGCACTATTCTAAGTACATATTGCGGATATAGTGTGGTACTAACTTTCAAGCCTTTATGAAGACTTATGTGAGGGATCATAAGTTCGGCATTAACGAGCTGTGATGTACTGTTTACCCCAGTACTGGGAAGCATTAGGAATAAGTAATAAAAACACAGTGACAGTCTAAGAGAGCTCTATAGCCACCGTAATGTAGCTTGTGCAACGTTCTGCGTAACTTTTCTACGCCCTCTCAGACAGGCTAGGTTAATTTTTCATGTCTTATATTGTAGAACGTTTATTAATTTTCAGTGAAGCTGATACGTTGCGTTATACATCAGGCGCCCTATGGTAAGTGCATTTGGTTTCTAGGCATTAAGTGTTGCGCACGGTGTCAGTGTGTATAACGTTGCGAAAAAGTGTTTCATTTCAGCGAGTTAACGATCCCGTTGTTGAAATCCGCTTAAGCATTTTGGTCCACCATAGCTAACAGCGCAAGCCCATTATGATGTTTACTGCTACTCTCCAGTGCCACTCACTGCTTGGACAGAACTGTTTGAACAACGCGCTGTAATAGACATGAGCTTTTATGTTAGAGTTATTTTTACGTAATGCACATAATACTGCGTGATCACCGTTTTCCAAAAAAGCCAATGTGGCAATTGTGACGACGTCAAATTGCCTACTCCTCCCTGATTACAGTGAACAAGCATGTATTATGAACGATTGGGGAGGTGAACGTGGCGCAACAGGGCACACTCACTTAACCTATAGGCACAAACACACACACACACACACGCACAATATATATATATATATATATATATTCATATATATATATATATATGTTTATATATATATATATATATATATATATATATATATATATATATATATATATATATATATATATATATATATATATATATATATATATATATATATATATATATATATATATATATATATATATATATATATATATATATATATATATATATATATATATATATATATATATATATATATATATATATATATATATAAACACTATTTGCGAAGGCTAATTTTGAATATTCCAAGTGTGCTGCAGAATGGCTGAAAATAAAATATAAAAGCTTATCTACTCCCACACACAAGAAAAGCTACCAGGCCTAGCCTTCCCCCTTAATGATATGCTATTTCTTCTTAGAGGAAAGGAAATTTTCAACAATGTTCAAAATGAATACGTCGGGTGAGAAGGCTATGACTTAGATAATTATGTATAGAGGACTTCATAATTTGTGAAATGAATTTTGTATGCAAAGTGTAATAAAAAGTTAACATAGTGAAAAAAAACATTACGCTACAAGGAACACAATACTTGCTTCGGCTAATCACTGATTGGTTGTACTAAAATTTTTAGTGAAAATGATAAGTGATTAATAGGTGTTTACAACCCCAAATAGTGATATGGCCACAAGAGACGCCATATAGTAGAGGGCTCCATGAATTTCTACTATCCGGTGTTCTTTATTAAGCCCTTACATCGAGCTACATTGTGCTCTAGCCTCCCCCACCCCTTCCCTCCCGAAATGCAGCCGCTGAGACCAAGATTCGACCGCCCGACGAGCGGGTCAAGTGCCATTACTTTGACCACCATGGTGGGTAAAACGTTTCAAAATGTTTAAAGATAAAGCCCAGCTAAAAGGAGTTTACAGTGCATCGTTGATGAAATTTGATGACCAAATTATTATAGTGGGGTAAAGTAGCCTCCTTACAAATATTTGGAGAAAGAGTGGGCACAAGTAAACGAATAAAACTGGCAAATATTCCATGTGGAGCATAGTGGGCATTGATTGCTGTCTTTGTATATATGTGGTATTGTAAAAATAACGTTAACTTGGGCGAAAAAAAGTGGATGAAAGAATCACTTATTCCGCCTGTAGATCGAACACCGCTACCTTCAAATTACGCCTCTGATATTTTACAAATTCAACTAAAATGCAAAATGTTTCACCGTTCATTTCGTTGTACATTCATGATGCAAGTATTAATAATTATATACAAGCAAAATAAGAATGTCTAGCACATAGGTCGTTACAGATGAAACCACAGCACAAAATATTTGCAATCGGACGATTGATCAGATATATAAATATAGAGGATTTGATGATGTGAGGAAAGCTCTTGCATAAAGAAAGCACTAGACTGCATCGCTTATATTAAGACCCGACTAAGCCAAGCATCTCAAGGGTCTGTTTTCAGGTCACTATCGTATAGCTTTGCTGGGGTGAGATGAAAGCCATCGGCCACTTTCGGGAGATCAAGGGGCTTTAATCCAAATTCCACCAACGCGTAATTTCCCAGTGAGGGATTTGCTGCTGAAAGTGGCCCTGGATAGGTGGCGCAAGCACAAGTGAGCCATTCGGTAGAATCTCCTCGCTTGCCATGCTGAATTTTATGACACGAAGGATGCCGCTGATGAAATAACGTTCAAGAAAAAGCCACTTCCTCTGCTCCCTGTGATCTGCGAAGACCTTTCATTGAATATCGGTCGCAAAGCTGGTGCGCTCCTTGACCACACATCACATTATGCTTCAGTGATCGCGTGACATACACGGTCTTCTATCACATTTAATGATTGCTCACACAGAACGACTAGCTTCTCAGCGCTTTGTTATCATATCAATCACTGTCATATCATCTGTCATATCATAGGTGATGCTTGATACGATTGCTGCTTTCCGTTCAAGCACGGCTATGTGATCGGTGTCCTTTGTTACGTGCATGATCTGGGTTCGGAGCACAGAAAGTCGTGGTACCATGCAGGCTTGGTTCAGAAATATTCAATGAAGAAATATACAGGTTGCCTCTTCTACCAGCTAAGCAACCGATTGCATTAACAAGTGAGACGCTGGTAATGAACTGTCACTGCACTTTGCCGCACTTATGTATACACCTTACTTCGGGGATGAAAAAAAAATCGTAAACGTGAGTTGTGTGCTTCAGGCGACGTTTCGACAAGTCTTCTTCAAGGCTAGAACTGATTTCCTTAACGCTGGCGCGTATATGCTTCGCACCTTTTACTCCAGTCTGGGGGAAAAGGCAATTGTGAATACGGGGCCATACACTTTGTGCACCTTTCGCCGCCGCTTCATAGGCTCTCAACTGAGGATCCTCTTGCCGGCGTTTCCGCGCAGCTTCTGCTTTGCGGGTGCTCACTGCAACGCATGCCGCAGCCGCTTTCCGAGCCCTCCGCTCCGCCGTCTTCGTTGCTCATACGCGAAGCACACAGACTGCCGGCGAAAGAAGAAGCTTGCCTATAGAAGCGTGCCTATAGCGGTTTCCTATCACCATAGAGCTCGCATCGAAGGGAAGCGAGCTCAGTACTAGCGGCGCGAGTGACAAATAGTGCCATCGTCATTATAACAACGGTGGCTAGTACAACTACTACTACGCCAGACAAGCCTACGTCTTAAAGAGCTACGCTCCTAAAAGGGAAGCGGAAACATGTAGAAGATAGAAGCGGAGGAGAGGGTGTGTTGTAGAATTTTCGCTGAACCACGGTTGTTAGAAAAAGCACCACTTAACAACGACAGCCTTAAAATTCCTAGTTGAGGGGCTTAACACTCGTTTGTCATATTTGTGTATGGACCACATCGAATCGATTCAAGAGCGCCCTTAAAACTTTTATACCTGGTGGCTGGAGTGTATAGTAGTTGTGAAGGTATGAGTCTTTGAGGGACCGGAAGTTTGACTGAAGTATGTAGAGCCACGGCCGGACTCGACTCCTTCTCCGGCGCTCGGAAGGAGCGTCAAGTCCGGCCGAGGTAGAGCTTTCTGCCAGTGAAGCTGTGCCCTGCTACATTGAAATGCTGTGCCACTGTATTCGGTAGTTCATTTGCCGCGTTACAACTGATAATTGGCATATGCAAACCAATCATGTATAAGACGGTATCTACATAACAAGAATCACTGTTCTTGTGCCACGAAGTGCTTCAGAAAGACGATGCATGCCAGGCGAAAATAACGCGTTTGTTTGGCGTATTTTCACAAGCTGCAGTGAGGGGTCATTTAAGAAAGAGCAGAAACGTCACGCATTGAGCTGACAGGCACCTAGTCACCCACTCTAATGATTTGTGCACCTGCAGTCAAAAGCCTGAGTCTGCTTCATTAAAGCCCAAAATGATAATCAGTTGGCTGAACCTATAAAGACGAAGTTTATATGTGATCAATTTGAAAAATGTGTATTCCTAGCCCTCCTGATGCTGTTACATAAATAACTGCGTTTTTTTTGTCGGTTGTCAAAGTGAGCGTAGTTGAAAGAGATATGATTGATGGAAGCTTGAAAAACAATGAGAGGGCGAAGTCTTTCAGGGAACAGATGCTTGCTTGAAACATCTAAGCCAAACTCAAAAAAAATAAGAAATGGCAGTGGGCAAAACATATAGGGGGAACACTGAGGGGTAGTAGTAACGCACTATATTACAATAGAAGGCTAGTGGGTGAAAGGAGGCAGAAAATTCAGCTGGCGAATTAAATTTAGAAGTCTTTGCGGATAACGTGGGCGTAGCAAGCATTTGATCAGTTAAACAGGAATAACAAGGGAGATGCCTTGCCCCACAGTGGGTGCAGCCAGGCTGGCGATGATGTGTGCCCTGCGGAGGCCTAGTCTAACATGTGCAAAATTATATAGGTTATGTTCACAGTCTTCAATAAAAAAAAACTAAAATACTACCATGTGTGCCTTTTCGTCTCTTTTTTTTTCCTCCCACTTTCAGCGCATTGCGATTTACGTTGTATCAATGGCTACTGTGGATGCGCTGTGCACTGAGACGCATTGAAGTACACCGCAGGTAAGGTTTTTAATGCGTAGGAAAAGTTTCAAATAGAAAACACCCCATGTGTGTTCTTGTATTTCTGTGGTTGTTACAAAATTCACTCTGAAAAGTGTCACAGCCAGTGGTGAAAAGTGTCAAAGCTGGGGTGTGGTTGTTACAAAATTCACTCTGAAAAGTGTCACAGCCAGCGGTGAAAAGTGTCAAAGCCGGCGCATTCCCGGGTTTGGGAAACCAAAGCCGGAAACATCAACCACAAGTATGCAGGAGCAGGTTGTAGAAACAGAATGACGTGAAAACGTGAAGTTATTGCTGACCAGGCGTAAATAATGTGCGATCTATAAGGTGCCATGTAAAGTGCCTCATGCTACAGGTTGCGATGGTCGCTTGCGGAAGCCAGGCTTCGAGTGGCGCCTACGCTGCTTCGACAACGTTGAGGAGTGCGGTCCACGACGATGGCGGGCATTCATCGACACTTGGTGAATGTGGCATCATGGATCCACGTTTTTCCCGTGCCACAGGCCGGCACATGATTTCATCAACAGTGACGTCAAGTCACGTGCCTCATCGGATGGCTATAAAAGCACCCGACAAGCTGTACTTCACCAGTGGGTGAGGCAGCAGCGAGCCCGTGCACATGCTGAGCAATCCCTTTCGCCTCATGCTACAGGTCAGTATATACACGTGAACTCGTGGTTGTCGGGTAGAGAACCTGTTTTTACTGCTGCTGCCCTACCCACTGTGTTTTTTTTTGTCTAGCATAGTTTTTGTCTAGCATAGTTAGCATATTTTTTGTCTAGCATAGTTAGTCCAATAATCGGACACCTTTTGGTTCGAGGAGACGTAGAGGCGAATCCTGGTCCTTCAGAGAACGACCTCTTACAAAAACTGCTAAACGACCAAAGTAAAATCCTTACAACTATACAGGAAATACAAGTAACGCAAGACGAAATGCAAAATAAGCTATCAAAGTTAACAGAATGAACTGATGGTATTGAACCACGGTTGAGTATAGTTTGAGTTTGCGGAGCTCTAAGCTTGATGACATCGAATCATCAACAGCACCTTTTGAGGAACAATTTGCTAAGGTTACTGAACATGTTAATGATTTAGAAAACAGAAGCAAGAGAAATAACCATAGAATTTATGGCTTGCATGAAGCTAAACCTCAGACAACACAAGACTTAGAACGGAAAGTAAAAGACGAAGTATTTTGTGAAAAATTAGAAATAAATGTAACCGGCATTGAAAGGTGCCACAGGCATGAAATAAAAAGCGAAAATAAAATCCGTCCTGTGATTCCTAACTTTCTTGACTACAGAGAAAAAAGTGCCCTGCTTAAAGCATCGCACAAATTATATGGTAGTGAATTGTCCCTATCTGAAGACTTTTTTAGGCGTGTACGGGACACTTGAAGGCTTTTATAGGAGAGTTCTCAGAAGGAAAGGCAGAAGAACATGAAAGTGAGACTGATTTACGATAAGTTGAGCATTGATAGAACTTTGTTTGGTTGGGATGTCGAAAAAGGGTCCCGTCAGAAGGTGCAGAAACTAGGTCCTCATAAATGACGGTCTAAACCCAAGCCTAACCGTTTAGCAATACTTAATGTGAATTGTAGCAGTGTTTCAAACAAGCGTACTGAGTTGAAATGAATGAAATGAATTTTATTGGACCAGGCTGTTTGTACTTCAGCCCTAAGGTATGTGGTCTCAGTCCAGGTATCCATGGCTCGCTGCCACGGCTCAAGCCTGGTTCACCAATTGTAGCTGGTTGTCAGGGTCTTGCGTCTCCAGCAAAGCCTCCCACTGGTCTTCCAACGCTCCCCCTTTATCCGCTTCTTTCGCTTCGTTTGCGTTTGCACTTGGCGGTGACGACGAAGGTATGTCCGGATTGTTGCGACACTCCAGCACCATGTAGCGCAGAGTGTTGTGTGTGTCTAAAGGGCGAAACATGCAGTCCAGCCTGAACATTCCTAGATACATAGCATGCATCAATGTTCCGTGCGGGTAAGTTCCGGCTTGTGGTCTTCTCCATGACACCGCTTGTTCCCTACTCAGACTCTTGTGTGCTGGCGGATACTACTTCCTCTGCTTCCTGTAGCGTGTCCCAAATGTCTGCGTAGTTCTTCGGTATGCGCTCATGCTCGTCGTGACAGCCGCCGGTACGTGATCGCAGCGTGTCGGAGATGCCTCGGTGTGCATTATCTCAAGCCGCGGCGCGCGCCACCTGGTTCCCCGCGAGAAACTCAAATCCTGGTCCCCAAAGAATGGTTATTTTGTCCACCTTGGTGCTTTTTAGGACATGTAGTGCTCCCTTTCCAATCATTCCTTTCATGTATCTTCTACACGCCTCTTGAGAAAATGTAACCAAGTAGCCCATTCTTGCATGTAGCGATGGCCAGGGCTATGCCCAGTTCTTCCGCCGTACTCGCGTTCTTGGCACGTATGGATGCTGCTCTCAATTCTTTGCCGCTTTCGTCGACCACGCTTATAGCAAAACAGTCATATGTAAGCTAAGCCGCTGCATCTATGTATATGACATTTTCTTCATTGCTGTTGGTGCGTTGTAGTATCTGCTTAAGCAGTTTAATCTTGGCTTGCCTTCTTTCTTTGTCGTATTCGGGATTCATGTTCCATGGTATACTGACTATATTTAAGTTATTTCTGATCTTGTACAGTATACGCTGAGGGACGTGCTTATCATTGTCGATGCCGTAACCCAAATCTTGGAGCAGGGCTCTACCTGTATTCGGCAGCTGCAGTCGCAATTCTTTTATCGTATAACCCAGATGTCGTAATACTGAAAGAAATATGGTTACCTGAAGAAATATATGATAGCGAGTTCATTACACTCGGCTACGGCGCGTTAAAAAGGACAGGGTAGGCAGGGGCAACGGTGTCACCATCCGATTCAAGAAGAGTATCAAGATGATAAAAATGCCTGATTTCGTAGATGTTGAATGCATTTTTGTAACCCCTACCGTGGAAATGTTAGATATATTACAGTTGCTCTGTACAGACCTCCTAGCCATGATGTTGACGTTTTTTTTGTTCTTTAAAGCCTTTCATGAGTGAGCATATCGAACCAAGTGACCGTATTATTATTTCGGGAGATTTTAGCCTGCCGAACGTTAATTGGGCAACAATGTCGCTCAATAATGGCGAAGACAGTTTTGAAGAAGCCATGGTTGACATTGCCTTTTTTTTTAACTTGACAAAATTAGCTGATACATATACCAGAAAACTGGGTGATTCCGAATCAATTCTGGATATTTTCTTTGTAAGTTGGAACCTAAATAGTCAATCAGTGTGCAATGTATTTCCCGGTATATCGGATCACGAGGCTGTTTTATTAACAATACATAGTATGAACTAGAAAAACACTTGTAACTAAGCCAGTTTCCGGAACTTTTCCAGAGCTAATGTTGTTTCCATTATAGACACGCTTTCATTTTACCTGGATTTTTTTTTTTGATTCAGAGGGCGTTTTATATGTTCAGAATTTGTGAGATCGCTTCAAGTATTTATTAATGACTGCACTGAAAGGTGTGTACCAATTATTGTTGAAAAAAGAAAAAAATTCTTGGCTTACTCGGGAGACACCGAGATTTAAAAAAAAGCAGCGAAAGAGGTTAAAAAACAGAATGAAAAAGATAAAGTGTGTTTCACCCGGTGAAAAACTGAAGTTTTTTTCTTTCTTTCATCCAAGCTTCGCATCCATCTGCTGATAAGCAACGTTACTGTGAAGTATTACTGCCTAAATTCATCATGGCATCTCCAGAGAAATCTTTGTGGGAAGTTCAACCACAAAATCAGCACTGCGACGTATTTGAAGTTAATGATATTCACTCGCAAGATGAAGAAATAATTGCTAACTCATTTAATGAGCGTTTTCACTCCATTTTTAGCTGTGATGATGGTGTGTTACCTGTTATGGAGAACTCTTCACTCGCCATTTCTGAAGTGGTAATAAGTGAGCAGAGAATCTTGCAATGCTTTTAAAACTTAATGAATAGAAACGTTCCGGCCCTGGCAATATACACAACGCTTTCCTGAAATGATATACTTAATAAATTGCAATATACTTGCACATTGTGTTTTTGCGTTCATTAGAAGACGGCCAACTCCCAAATAACTAGAGAACAGCCGGAATGATACCACTTCATATAAGCGGTGCCAAACAGTGCATAGAAATTTACCAACCTATATCTTTACCGTCTAGTAGCTGCGAAATATTAGAGCACATTATACATAAACACATCGTGGAATTTTCAGATACAAATAAAATCTTGACAGAATGCCAGCATGGATTTCAGAAAATGAACTCAACTTGTACACAACTAGAAGCTACTGTTCATGATTTTTCTGTGTCAGTAAATGATGTTAAACAAATAAATATCATTTTGATGGACTTTTCGAAAGCTTTCGATAAAGTATCAAACAGTAAATTATTATTTAAATCACGTTGTCCACTTAGAAACTCCCGTCTGGTCAATTCGATTTCAACGTACCTAAACAATCGCCATCAGTTGTTTGTTGCATTTAAAAAAAGCCATCAGTCTAACCACCTACCAGTGCAATCAGGTGTCCTGCAGGGGTATATCCTAGGGCCACTCCTTATATATATATATATATATATATATATATATATATATATATATATATATATATATATATATATATATATATATATATATATATATATATATATATATATATAAGGAAGAATGCGTTAGTGAAAGGAAAGGAAGCGTACACAGAAGGCTGACATCAGAAAGGTGAAGGGGAGAAAGGGGAGAGAGATGAAGAGGGAAGTTGAAGGAAGAGTGGAAGGGGGTGCCCGAGGGAAGTCCACCTTATATTCTTTTTCTGTTTTTTTTTCTTTTTTTCTGTCATTTTCCTCTTTCCTTTCCCTCTGACCTGAGATTGTATAAAGCTGAGCACCAACAAACTGTACCTTTATTCCTAATGAAGGCCAGACTCTAGGCCGAAACATCGAAAGAAACCACGTTATGACCACTCACAGAGGATCTACTGGACTATATGCAACGCTACGGCCACTCAACCACCATGCCTGCCTACACAAGACCAGCCACAGGCGCACCTCCAGTCGAGCAGGTCTCACGGAAGTTCCCTAAACATGCACCAACATCAGCCATCATAGGAAACTCGCAAACAAGGTATTTACATCGGCATTTCAACCCGCATGAGAAGACGACACCTGTGATCATTTACATCCGCGGAGCCTCCACATTCGACGTCGAGAAAAAGCTTGCCGGCATACCACGATCTGTGACCACGCTCGTTTTTCACGTCGGTACGAGTGAGCTGGCGTCATACGGACTAGAAAAATCGCTACGCCACCTTCGCCGCCTAGTGAACAACACGCTTCGGACACGCCAGGAACTCGAAAGGCTCGTTGTTTCATGCATGCTGCCCCGTTACCTCAACCTACACCTGGAACGATCGAAAGAACAATTCGTGCACCGCTTCAACCGGGACGCTCGTCAATTCAACGAGACAGTCAAGGCCTACTGCCGAAGACCCCGCAAGGTATCATACATCGACTACCAGTTCGAGCAGTTGCCACCAAGGCGCTTTCTTGCCGCGGATGGGCTTCATCCGAGTTTTATGGGTGTCACTTTGATTGCCGAAACCCTCAAGAGTGCACTCGGTCGCGGAGACTTCGAAGTTACCACGGGGTGGTCGACTCAACCAGCAGCTCCCGTCAATATCCGTTCAACACAACAAGACACCCATGACAAGAACTCTGCATATCAACATACACCAGGAGCCCCACACCCACCCAGCATCACAGACGAGTTCCTGACGATCGGCGAAACTGTGACTCCCGCCAGCCACAAGCACCCCCTCACCATCATCAACAGCGCACCACTACTAGGGGGAAGTCTGCTGAACAGCCAACACGCGTCCCTTCATTGCGGATGTCGAGACCAAAAGCACTACACGACAGCACCACTACACCACTCCTCAAAGGGAAGCCTGCCGAACTACGAAACCGCGTCCCACAATTGCGGACCCCGGAACTGCCTACGAACACGTTCGCCGGGAGCCCAACGCCGAAATTCTCCCTACAACGACGAAGGCCTGCCGGACATAACTACAACCTGCGCACCTCATCAGTGCCATCTCCGCACCCAAAAGAAGATTGACTTCTGAAATGTAAGTCCAGCTCATCGCCTCCCTGTTGCAGTGCCACTTTCCTTAAAGTATGAAAACTTGCTGACAAATGAATTAGACATGAAATGCATAAATCAACACTGCAAGTGTACCTTTGTGCTAGAATAGCCCCCAAGGGTATGACACTCTCCCTCACACTAGCAGCTACAAACCTAGATGAACACGACCAAATCACTTGAAAAAATGTCCTCCTTGAGGCACCTCTTAAATTAACAGAAATCACTCCTAATCACAGTGATAAGCTTGTAAAGAAAGTGGTCGCTATGACCAACACTATTCTCCGCCACAACACTTTATCGAACGAAGAAATCACCCGATTAACAGAATTTGAACAGAATAAATACCAATCCATCAGGACCACAAAAATTGATAAACTCAAAAGAGACCATGTGCCCAAACCCGCGTTCCCTGATATAGTTCCTTACCACTACAACACCACCACCCAGGAAACCACTAACGGTACAAACGAGCACTCATCTAGGAACACACCCTGTGACACTGTGGTTGTAAACCTATCGGACACGAGCTTGTCACCTGACGAAGAAAAATTGCTATCGAAGGGACTAAGCTTTTGCCCGACCACAATATTTTTTGATGAATTCCACTTGCTCCGAGACCTCGACAACTTTGCTCGAAGCTTAAGGTAGGTTGCGCGAATATTTTTAGGACAGGCCTTCCAACCACAAAACAATTCACTGTCGTAAATCAAATGATTGGACACCGAACAGTAATCAACACAAGTGCTTGGACCTTTATATCATCGCAGTACAGAAAGATATAGTACACAAATACCACAGACAGAAAGGAAACTGAGAAAACTTGACAAAATCTGAAAAAATAAGTATGAGAAATTTGGCATCTGGGACAGACATAACAATAAAACCCGCGGACAAAGGAGAAGCAAGTGTAGTCCTTTATACAACCAACTACTTACAAGAAGCATACCGCCAACTAGACGACTCAAGATTTTGCGAACGCCTCTCAGGTGATCCGACAGACGAATACAAAGGTATCGTATCAACGGAACTAAAAAACTGTTGGATGCATAAAAGATAGCCAACACTGACCACAAACTGATGCGAGCAGCATACCCTCATCCAGGTCGCTTCTACATCCTCCCAAAAATTCAGAAACCCGGTAGCCCAGGTCAGCCAATCATATCAGGCATCGGTACAAACACTGAACCCATATCAGGGTACGTGGACAAACTAATAAGCCACATTCCATGCACCCTCGCGTCGTTCATAGAAGACACCACTCATTTTCTTCGAGACATTGCAGGTCTGTGTGTGCCGAAAAACTCGTACTTGGTTACTCTTGATGTCTCTTCATTGTATACAAATATTGCTCACGATGACGGCATAGCTGCATTACAAAACATGTACACAAACCATAGACAATCTATCACCCCAGATGTCTCAGCCATCGCAACTTCGACGAGGATGGTCCTCGAATTAATTTCATTCGAGTTTAACCTAGAGTATTTTCGACAAATCAGTGGGACCGCTATGGGCACCAAAATGGCACCTAATTATGCCAACATATTTATGGGAAAGCTAGAATCTGAATTTCTTGCACAAAGTTTCTTGAAACCAATTTTATACAGAAGATACATAGACGACATCTTTCTTATTTGGACCCACAGCGAGGACGAACTTCTCAGCTTTATCGATACTTACAATGCTGTACATCCGAACACACACTTCACACACACATACTCGCAAGTAACCGGAAATTTTCTTGATGTTACCATAACGATAGAAGAAGAGAAGCTCTCTACAACCTTGTATCGCGAACCAACAGATCGACAACAATACCTCCATTACCAAAGCGATCACCCACGCCACTGTAAAAACAGTATTCCATACAGCCAGGCTCACCGGTTTTAAGCGAATCTGCTCTAGAGACGCTGACTTTGACACGAGCTCACAGAGGCTAAAACTTATGCTCGAGAAACAAAAATACCCTCCACATGTAAATAATGACGCTGTTCAAAAAGTGAGAAAACTAAACCGTGAAGACTTACTTATGAAGCGACCACCGCAAGAAGACCCACAACGAACAAACCTCTGCTTGACTTACAGCACAAACTTCCCCAATGTAAACAAAATTCCTAAACGACATTACAACATTCTGGAACAAGGTGAACGTCTGAAGTGCGCATTCCCATCCGCTTCAGGCGTCGTTTACCGACGACCACGTAACCTCAAAGACACACTTGTCCACTCTCAAATTAACACATCACCCCCAATAATTCATGCCGACCTTGTTTAAAGCCACGATGTCTTGTATGTAAGGCGATGTGAGAAACACACAAAAGAATCAGCACACAATCCAAGTTTTTGATTAACATACGAGAAAACCTAACATGCGATTCCTCTAATGTGGTATACCTACTCTAATGCAACGTGTGTGGTATGCAGTACATCGTACAAACAGAAACACCATTTAGAATTTGCTTCAATAATCACAGAGCCCATGCGAAATCAGCCCCAAATCTACCTCTATCAAAACATCTCAATCTTCCCGACCATGCATTCAACAAACTATCAGTAACGCTCTTAGAGATGGGATTTAAATCAAATCGAGAACGTGAACAACGAGAGTCATACCTTATCCACCGATTTAACACCCTCGATAGAGGAATAAATGAGAATCCTGGTACACTTGCAGATAATAAAGTATCAGAAAACAATAACGGTAATAATGAAAATAGTAACTGAGTTCACGGCACTGCAGCTACGAAGGGCACTGGACAACTCAAAACAATTCCAAGTGTAACTACTCTTCCTAAGTGCAGCTGTCGTCTGTTTTCAGTTTTATTTTACTACCCAATCAATTGTGCCATGCGTGACATGCCCAACAGCAACCCTGTGCACTGCCGGGAGGCCCCCACTACACGCGTAATCCAGAATTGGACAAGGAATACGCATTGCGCCCTCTTACCAGCCTCTGCCGCAATACGCGGCACCCCTCTTTCTACGACGAAATGTTGACGGGGCGCCGAGTAGTTAAAGGCTTAGAACTTCCTAAAAAAGCTCTTTTTTGCCCCACACCGAATGGATGGATGGATGGATGGATGGATGTGGCTGTACCCTTTAGATCGGGCGGCAGCTAACGCTACCTAACCGTAATACTTAGTGAACTAACCATTACATTTATCTTTTTTTTTCCTTTAAATAATGAAGTTGAGGATTCGTACTTCGCAGTGAAGGGTTTAATTTTCACTCGTGCCTTGACTTTAGCCACCAATCAGATAACCTCCTTCTAGTTAAGTCTACCCGCTTAAAGTCTATTTTGCTCTCGCTGTCCCTAAATCCCAGTGCTTTGAAAAACTCTGCACCATCATCCTGAACTATACGGGGAAGCCCTTTACAGAACATTATCAAGTGTTCGGCAGTTTCTTCTTCCTCTCCACACGCACTGCATACTGTGTCTACCCCTTCATACTTGGCCCGATATATGTTTGTTCGCAGTACTCCTGTCCTGGCCTCAAACAGTAGAGAACTACCCCGAGTATTATCATAGATCTTTTCCTTGGCAATTTCCTGCTTAAACGTTTGATAGATCTCTAGTGCGGACTTCTTAATCACGCCCATTCTCCACATGTCAGTCTCCGTTTCCTTCACTTTCTTCTTAACCGATAGTTCTTTTTGGTTTGGCCACCTGCTGTTTTCTAAGTATTTACCAGTCAACTTCCTGGTTCGATTCCTCCATTTTGTATCGACACTGAACGTGTGTGGTATGCAGTACATCGGACAAACAGAAACACCATTTAGGATTTGCTTCAATAATCACAGAGCCCATGCGAAATCAGCCCCAAATCTACCTCTATCAAAACATCTCAATCTTCCCGACCATGCATTCGACGTGCATGGTCGGGACATGCATGGTCGGGAACCGCCAGTGCGAGGAGGCGCCATATGGCCGGGAAGAATGCGTTAGTGAAAGGAAGCATACACAGACAGCTGACATCAGAAAGATGAAGGGGAGAAGGGGGAGAGAGATGAAGGGGGAAGTGGAAGGAAGAGCGGAATGGGGGCGCCCGAGGGGAGTCCACCTTATATTCTTTTGCTCTTTTTTCTTTTTTCTTTTCTTTCTTTTTTTCTGTCTTTTTTTTTCTTTCCTTTCCCCTTGATTTGAGATTGTATAAAGCTGAGCCCCAACAAACTGTACCTTTATTCCTGATGAAGGCTAGACTCTAGGCCAAAACGTTGAAATAAACCACGTTGTGATCGCTCACAGAGGATCTATTCGACTTTTATACTTTTATATATATATATATATATATATATATATATATATATATATATATATATATATATATATATATATATATATATATATATATATATATATATATATTTAGGACATCTCTGTAAAAATCGAATTGTATGCGGACGACTATGTTCTTTTTGCAGACGTTAACGATCAGTCGGACCAGGAACTCTTAAACAATAATTTTCATCGTGTTGCTTCATTCAGTAATCAATGGCAGATGTTTATAAACTTCAACGAGACTATTTTTATGCGGATAAAATTATTATTGCGATCTTCCTATACCTAAATATTGTGTATTTTTGTTCGTGCATTGTATCTATTCTACCCTGCTAAAAGTCCTGAAAGAGTTGCAGTATCAAATAATGAATAAATAAATAAATAAATAAATAAATAAACAAAAAGGAATATTGATGGGCTCAGGCACATACAATCCAGCCTCGCCATATCAATTGGTTTGTTTAGAGGAATATTTGGCAAGCTCAATTAAGCCTTGTATAAACATAATAAAGGAAGCTAGTGTCTAGCGCTTGGCCTTATGTAATTCACACAGAAGTCACGTCGCATGGCAGTTCGCCCAAAACGCATTTCAGTGATAACGCGGCTCGCATGTTGCCTGTCATGCACCATTCTCTTTAGTTATTCAGGCGAAGCTCCAAGTGGGTCCCAAGAAGGCTATTGGTTTTTTGGGCTTCCAAATGACGTAAAAGAAGCGAACGCCAAATCAGCAAAGAAGACGAAAGAGGAATAGCGTATACATTAGAGATCTTCAGCAGAACAGAGAACGACGTTGTTCTCTAATCCAAAATTGTTCTAGTGATTCTTCAGGACTAACAAATTGTGATGGCGGCTGTTCTGGTTGTGTTGTAAAATACGAAAAAGATTATCCTTTGCTCATCGCCTTAAACGTTTTGCGTTTTACTTGTGATTGTAGTGATACTAATTAGTAACAGTTTCAGGTATTTGCGAAAAGCTAAAAGAAAGCCTTATCTATCTGAATACGAGTAAAAGGATCGCGAGGCAGGTCTACACTTTTTATTCTTTGGTTTGCTATATCTCCAAGATATTCTTTTTTAGTGTTAAGCGTCTCATTGTAGCTTCGTAGAAGTGTTACAACAGTGTTTCATCCGTCATTGCGCACATGTGCGTCTTTTGCAAGAGGCCACTCCCAAGTGTTGGCTATTTCAGCATTGCAGCCTGATACGGAATACTTTCACGGGGATCACAAATGCAAGCAAAAATGGCGAGAATCGCACTAACGCGCGCCTCTCTGCCTGACAACAGTGCGCCGCTGCCTACGTCAGCCTTTCATTCCTGCGTAGCTTCAATGCATTTAATGTCGATGGAGTGGGCCGGTACGACGTAGCTCAGTCGCTTTTGTATCACTAGGGATCTTTGGTGAGTAGGCACTGGAAAGGACGGTGCCTGCCTAGTTAAGAAAAGCACGCTCATTTACGTACACTCTTTATTTTGTCTCTACTCCGTAAGACCGATAGAACATATCAGACAGCGGACATGCGATTCCCTCAACGCAGTCGTAATCCTCCCTCCTCTAAGTACACTGAACTCCTTTTATATTGCGTCAGATATACTTGCGAAGCAGTACTGCATAAAACAGGCCTGTCTGATCATCCATCAATGTTATTTTATCCTGGATTCCCTGGAACCTTTTATTATGTTTTTCACTGATCACAAAAATTTTGCATAGAATATTGCCGTTCCGTTGCGCTTTGGTTACCAAATATTATATAAAAAAACTGACGGATACTTAAATAACGACACGACAGCAGCGAGCTCGTGTGAAATTGCAAATATGTGAGTGCTATAATGCGGTTGTGCAACTATTCCAATGATAAACAAAATAATTAGCATTCGAATGAGACATTGTCTGTCTTTTTTTTCACAGCCTCAGGAGAATTCGAACCTTGCTATGACTTTCAGAGTAGTGTATGGAGATTTTAGTGCTTGCGACCCATACATTGTTTTTTTCGCGCCGGCTAATTTGACAGAAAACTTATTGCTACGGTAGCTTTCACTTATAAGTCACCTCCTTATTTAGGCTTGCATACACAGGACGCGCAAAGATCACTGAGAGCTGAAGAGATCGAATGAGGTGTCCTCTTCTGTGTCGGGTGGTCGCAAGGTTTGCGTATTACAGCAAGCTTGCACTAGCTATAGGAGGCGAACAACACCTCCTACGTGTGCTTTCGGCTAATATCGGCGAGCTTTAGTCCGGCTGACAACGGGTTAACTACTAAACAAATACGCTATTCTAAAAGCTCAAGTGAATCAAAAGAAACCTGAAACAAACAAAAATAGGCCAAAATATATAACGATTGGTTTCCGTTTCGGCAATTAGAGAACCCCAGGTGGTCGAAATTTCCGGAGCCCTCCACTACGGCGTCTCTCATAATCATATGGTGGTTTTGGGACGTTAAACCCCACATATCAATCAATCAGTTTCGGCAAAATGGCCTTGATATAATTTCATGTGGGCCACGCAAAAACGAATCAAATCTTGTTAAGATGATCATTTGTTATTCCCAAAGAAGATTTATAGTCCTCCCATGTGGCCAGATATAACTTAGAAAGGAAGAATAAAGATGAATATAATACTTATGCGTTGAACACAGTGACAAGTACGATAAATTGATAACGTGTTTCAGGGACAAGAAACGGCAATCAAGCTACCTTTAGGTGAATACATATGATCCTATATTGTGAGGTTTCGTTTCTAAGCTCAAGCTTTTATTGGAAAATACAGCGGAAGTGAACAAAGCAGAACTGCACACTCTCAAGCACACGCGCACAAGTGATCAAACTATACGCACTCGAGCACGCACGCAAACACACACACACACACACACACACACACACACACACACACACACACACACACACACACACATACAAACATAATTGAACAAACACACATGAGCACACTGAAAATAAACACACGCACAGGCACACATGCCGACAAACACGCGTGATAGTGCACGTTGGTATTTTTGTGTTTAGTCTGGCGCGCTTTTGTTCTATTCTCCAGTCCTTAATAATGAAAGAATAATTAAGCAAAAAAAGAAGCAGCAGAAAAGGTGGGATAGAGGCTGTCCAAATTTTGCACAGCAAGAGGTTCCCGCAGCTCTCGCCTCACTCTGTTTTTGAGGTGGTTTTCAACTTCCTCCATTATTTTCCTTAGTGCACATGATAGCAAACCGGTTATAACAAATTGGTTAAACTTCCTACCTTTCTTTTCTTTCACGCTTTTATTCCTTGATCTTCAGTCGAGCTCGAAGGATTAGCCATAAGCGACTTTATAGCTTAATGTCCGAAAGTCCAAATGAAGAGGCCCAAAAGCTTTGAGGAAGGCTCGTGACGAGCGTCGTAACGAGCATGTCACGGAGAAGAGTTGGGCCATTAGCTGAAAGCTTCCAACATAAGACAGTCAAATAGTGAGTTCACGGTTTCACAAATAATAAGTGTATAATTCACCATAATAGGAAACAATGTTTCATTTAGGGATTTGCCACAGCTGATATTCATGTCATGTGGCGTATAGTCAAGCTCCGAAAACTCAATAGTGTACATAGCAGTTCGGCATCATTTTCTATTTAAGCCATATGATTTGTTTGCTGGAGTCGGATTGCACCAAGATACCGAGAGCCAATACTCATCGCTTTTTGTTACTAGTTCAATATCAGTAACAAATAAACTCAGCACTTGAAGCACATCTTCCTCACCTTCTGTTGTGAAACGAAACAAAGTACACGGCGCGTCGTTATAACTCATTGTGGCGCTGAAACAACTAATTGCGATAGGTAGAGAGTAACACTTGTGCTAACGAATAGAAACATTCACGAAAATTGGCTCGAACGTGCCAAAACCCGTTATTTTACCTAAGCATGACAAGCGCAAGTAATGTATAGTAAAGCGACCCGGCAATATCAATTCAACAGCAGGCTGGGATATTGAGATATGGGTAAGTGCCTGCGCAATGAGGCACTCGAGGAAGAGCCCCACAGACAGTCGATTTCTGCACATAAAAGACAACGATACTATGCATGCTTTTCTTGGAGGGTAATTTTCACGCCTTTTTTCACGTGTAATTTTTACACACATCATTGCAGGACTGTTTATATCATCTCAGTAGTATAGAACTCTGACTCACAGAAACAATAATGAAAGCATTCACACGATGTCATGGAACATGAAATGACGACTCCTTCGGCTGCCAAGACTAAAATTCGAAAAGGTCGCGAGGTCTGAGTACATTGAAGACACTGAAAAAAAACGGAATATATGTTGTGTTCCATCACCAGTGCCACACAAGCTTGAGATGTGTTTATTTCATTTTGTGGTTGACTCGTTTTTCCTTCACACGTCGTCACTACTGGCGTACTTTTTACATGGTATTAAAATGAATGATTTCTATAAGGAAATCCAACACCCACACTGCTATATCTGCGACACTACAACAGAAATCGCTTCGAATAACAAGGTTCACGACACAAGCATGTTTGACGAGACGATGACCCTTAAGAAAGACCAAGAGCTGACAGACGCACCCACTTGTATTTCAGACTAATTTCTGAAAACATACGTGTGACAGCAATAGTTTTTTTTTTTTTTTACACGGAAACCGACGTTAAGGGGGATACGAAGTGCTGGCCTTGGTATCACTCGAAAGCGACTATATATGACAACATCAAAAGGTAGCACATGAAAGTTTTTGAAAGCATTCGAAGCTAGGAGTATTGATTTCTAAAAAAAAAAAAAACGGGAGTTCTCTGACTACGTGAAATGTTTCTCTTAAGCCTTCGTGAGTCTTTGCCGCAACGTCTATGCGATATTCGACAGCCATTGAAACGCTTTCAAGCGCCCAGAACCTACGTCTTGTAAAAGAGTCAGTGCCTGAATCTACTGTTTATTTTGGGCCGACATCAGGAGCAAGCATTGAATCCTCGAGCATTCCTAAAGCTAGGAAACAGAGCTCTAAGAAAAATTTCAAAACAACGTAGTAGTCTAGAATCATGGCGGTTTGGGCTAGTTTTAGTAGACGCACTCGTCTTCTTCTTGTCCCTTTGTCGTCGTTCTGTTCTAGCGCAATAACAAAAGTAGTAGCATGTGCGTGCTCTCTGCCTGGATGTACCTCACTCTGTTTTGTTGTCCTTGGACCTCGCCATCCTCCGTCTGGCAGTGCACAGCAGTGAATCAATGTTTTTTTATCTTGTTAACCTTCCGGTCTTCGCCTCTGTTGGATGTGTGTATGCATAATTGATTGATATGTGGGGTTTAACGTCCCAAAACCACCATGTGATTATGAGAGATGTCATAGTGGAGAGCTCGTCAACCTTTTGGGGTTCTTTATTATGTATGTATGTATGTATGTATGTATGTATGTATGTATGTATGTATGTATGTATGTATGTATGTATGTATGTATGTATGTATGTATGTATGTATGTATGTATGTATGTATGTATGTATGTAGAGTAGTGACACAGAATAAGCAAGCCTTTTAGGTGGACGTTCTCTAGGGCGAGTTTATTCATTTTGAGGCCGCGCGCATGCCGTCTGGGCCCATACTCTTGGTTCGTCGAACTTGTCACGTCATTGTTTGAAAAGCAGGGCTATGGAAACGCACATTTTGGACAATGGTGGAGACTGAAGGCCTCTGATGTGGCATTTCGAGAACTGTTCATTTGCCATCTATAGTCCTGGAAACCCAGACAAAACACACATCACCTATTTTTTTAAATAATCTACTATGAAGCATATCTCTTGAATCCTACTACCCCCTCTCTCCCTCGGGAAGGGGACAAGGGGAAACTACGATAAGAAGAAGCTTTTTCCCGTTATTTTAAAAGGCAGCCCGGCACACCGTTTGACCAAGGTAGCCCATTTTTACTCTTATGCATTCGTACATGAAGGAGTGTGCCAGTATTTTCAAGTTTAGAACATTGAATCAGGTTGCGCTTCCAATTTCACGTTCAAATTTAAGCAGAGTCTATTCGTGAGCGCTAATATTTCTCGTATGGTCCACGAATATTTTAAAGTGTAAAGCAAACCGAACTGACCTCGTAATACGAGCAAAAGCACAAATAAATGTTATGCTGGGTATCATACGTCATATATATGAAGTTATATAGCTTACGGGGCGAAACGACCTACCTTACTCGGGGAGCCATACTATGAAAAGTTTGAGCTTGAGAGAAACAGAGACAGACAAAAGAAAGGTGATGATGTCAACAAGGGGCCCACGATTTCCGACCCTACTTGAGCAATGGGAACAAAAGGATAGAGAAAAGAAGGAAAAGAGAAGGCTTATACGTGCGAGCACACAGCATCGTTCGCTGCGCATACCCGGAAGGTCACCAACTGAGAAGTATTTTAAGGTTCTGTTTGTCTGAGGTTGGCTTAGCTGAAGAAGACTACAATCCGTGACGATAACAATGGTTTGCATGGACTGGCTCCAACGTATCTAGAACTTGCAGCTCGTTTCACCGCAAATCACGGGTCAGCATCGCTGATAACGTCGGTGATTGTGAGGAAAAAACTATGTTTGTCCGTGACCGAAAATTCGAGAAAGATGGCGATAAAATAAATTTTAAAAATTGGCAGACGTACCTTGGGAATTGATGTTATGCGAAAATTGAAGGCTTATGAATGTGTTGTAATTTTTTATCGAGCGAACCATTACAAAATGACGTTGGGTATATGTACAAATATTGTACGTGCAGACATAAGTTCAGCATGTTTACTGCTTGTGTTTTTACAGCTGAAGTACGAAAAGGTGTACAGTAGACTAAGGGAACAACGAAGACAAGCGCTTGTCCTCCTTGTTTTTTTAGTTCATTGTGTACATTTTTGCGCTTCAGCTGTACAAAAACATGAATACCACCCGGCCCACTCCCACAACTTGCTTCGGTATGTTTACTGTTACAAAATGAGGCCAATAGCAACACGGGTATTAGCAACACCAGAAGCGGTAAGCTGATAGTAAGCACTGGGGCTCACGAGGATGGTAGCCCTGGACACTGCTACATAAATAACTCCACCACGTGGTGCCTAATTACAAATGTCGTAACCGACGTGACGGCTGTATGAGAGAAGTACGTATGTGCTGGTTAAAAGATCGGATAGCCAGGGCTGCAACCCCACTTGACTTTCACGAACATGACGGCCTACTTTAAAAACAGTTCTGAGACCTGGCGTGGCTCTGTGCTACAATACTTTATTACCACACAAAATGCTGAAGGTCGATTTCTGCTGGCGTTATGATAATTACACCTCACAAAAGCCAAACCGAAACTCAATACCTGCGCAAAAAAACCAACAAAACATATGTGTCGACCTTATGAGGGTTGTTTACAAAAACAGCAGCACAATATATTATCATCCACGCCGTCCATGCGTCTGTCCGCCGGTCCTTGTATCTGTCTGCATGTCCATTCGGGCATCCATGACTCTGTCTGTTCATCTGTTTATCCTTTATACTAGTCAGCGACTTCACCGTAGGCATTATGAACCTTAGAACCTATAGCTTCGCGTGCTCATCGTCATTCACTTCGTAGAGATGAACTGTTTTTTTTCTTAACGCTTTAGAATTAAAATTACCAATGTCTGTTCGCATGGTTCCTTCATTGATATAAACTTTCAACAATCCTACGTGCACTGCACTACACTACCGTTGGTCTTAACCAGACGGGATGGCTGTGTGGCAGGAGTACATTTATGCAATGTTTTTAAAAATGAATAGCCCTCACTGCATCCCTAATTGACGCTTCATGAACATTACAGTTCATTTGTAAAGCAGTTGCGAGGCCTGGCGTGACCTGTTGGTAGAACACTTGGTTGCCACGCAGAATGCTGTGGTTGGATTTGTGCTGGGAACCTGACATTTTTTGTTTACATTCGTCTGGTCAACGCCGCCGATGTCCGTTTTCAGGAGCGAAGCCCTCTTAACCCAGCCGTGTCTCACGTCAGGCATAAACTGCAATAGCTGCCGAGCTGTATATCGGACGGCGTTGTCTCATGAAAGTACATACGAACTGCACTTGACTGAGGATATTCTAGATGGCGCTGTACCACTACTCTCCAAATGGCTGCTGTGTGGGCTGTGCATGGGTGCGCGAAAAGCGATCACCTTTCTCAGTTTTCTGGATCGGCGTCCTTCGTGTGGGATCGTTGGTGGGGCATGGACGAAGAGGAGCGGCGGGCGCGGAGGGCGGCAGCGGCTCATGCTCGTCCCCGCCTGAATGCGCGGGTAACGAGCACCTCTCTCAGTTTCCTGAATTGTCACCGTACGTGCCGCGGCGGGTCGTGCTCATTGCCACACAGGAAACCAGACAAACGCGCAGATAGAAGCTAAGACCGAAGCACAGAGGTGCGCATAAACCGACGGATAGACTTATGGATGGACGAACAGACGAAGGACGGGCCCACGGACGAACGCATGGAGAACGGACGCAAGAGTGGACGGACGAACTCACGGACGGACACGTGGACAGACGGATGGATGGACGGAAGGACGCTTCGCTCTGCTTGTTGTCATTCGCTCTGTTATTTTGCTTTGGAGCGAAGATCCTTGCGCCGCGAGTCAAGCGTTTGCGATGTATGTAGTAGTAGTCGTCGTAGTAGTAGGTAGCCACCTCTTCGGTCGGACTGGAGGAGCGGCACTCGCGCAAAATTGAGGAGGAAACCCACGCAGGTTAATCATATATAAAAAGATAGTTGTTTCTGTTGAAATAACCGATAGAGAAGAGTATCGGGGACATACTCGTATGAAATTTGCCTTCAAAAGTATGCTTACTAAAAAAAACTAGTAACAGAAGCCTGCACTCTGAGCACCCTCTCACCTGAAAATGTTGGCACTTTACACTCGCTGGGCGTAACCTCCATGGTTTCATCAATGTTTAGAAAGGATTAGAGTGCCTCAATGCGCACGCCCCCGCGTAGAGTGCTGTCAGCCTTTGAAAGAACAGTTTCCGCCTCCTCGGCCATGGCGGCAGCATGGCCGCCATTTTGACTCCGCTCAGTCGTTTCTGCGTGTTTGCTGCGCCCAGATAGTTGTGCCGGCGATCGCTTTTCTCCAGTTTTATGCGCTCGCTACCGTCCCCATGGCGGTATTGCGTGCCATAGGGCACTAATCATTGCAGAAACTCTGGAAGCTGTATCGTTTCCCAAAAGACCCGAAATGAAGGCCTTTTAAACAGTTAATATCAAACATGACAAATGGCATCCGACAAACAGATCATCCATTCGGAGCGTAAGTTCCCAGCCGGTATTTCTAATGGACATGAACGCATAACTTGTGCTGGCATCGATTTTAAGAAATGGACACGCTGACCGCTGTATGCTTGATTCTCATGTGCATGAATCGTGTATTTTACTTCGTAAACATTGCTTGCTGCTCTTGGTTAGTATACTGTATCTCCCTTTTATTATTCGGGTTCACTATTTGCAATGTGAATTTTATTATGAAATATACATTACACGTGTTTCTCTGCAGATGATATTCTTGGTTTTCTCGTAATATTATTAGTGGAAATTGGCGTTCCGGAATCACCATATCATCACGAAAGACGCGGTATACATTGGAGAACTTCAGAACTTTTGAGCAGGTGTTCTGATGTAACTTGAAACTAAGTTTAAGAACTCCGGCATTTCATCTCCATCGAAATGGGGCCACTGCGGCTGGAGTTTGATTACCGATCTTTCAAGCTTCAAAACCCTCACAAAGCCACGCAGGTTTTCTTCTTTCTACGTTCTTTTCTTCGGTTTAGGTATGCCTTCTATGCAGGTGTGGCGCCCTTTGCAAGAATGTGTGCAGTTCAAATTTTTTTCATTGTATCTGTACTTCAAGTTTTTTTTTCGTCCCGTTTGGAATCATTACGCAATTATTGTTTTTTATCATTTACGACCATTGCGAAGCGACTAGTGGCAGTCCTCAGTATATTCTGCCATAAAATGTATAATTTGAATTGCTTCTGTCGGCACTGCAATAATGCGCAAAAAAAATTATTTGCACACTGAGGAAGGAGAAAGGAGGTAACTTTATTTACAGAAAGGCAGAGAAGTAGGCCTGAGCGATAGCTTGCTCTAGCCTGCTACTCTACACTGGGGGAAGGAAAAGGGGAAAAGAAAGATTAATGAATGACGATGGTGAGATAGAGCGGTGAGTATGTAGTGTTCTTTCTAGTTGAGACACATTTCATAGCCGCGCACATAGTCCAGTTGTTTCCAAAAAAGTTATTACTGCTCTTGTGACCGCAGTTGCACTGTTGGTGTCTGGCCAAGGGCCCAACATGGTCTCATCAGTTAATGACCTACTGCGATATAGTTCAGTAGAAGAAATCAGTGTTTGTCGTTCACGTGCCTATGCTGGGCAGACACAAAATATGTGTTCAAGTGTTTCTGGCACATCACAGTGTTCACAATTAGGACCAGTGTCACTGCGACCGATGATATGTGCGTAACGTCTGGTGTACGCTACACCAAGACGAATGCGGTGGATCATACTTGTGTGTTGCTGTTTCAATTTAGGGGGATTGCGGAATCTCATTTCCGGGTCCCATTTGTGAAGTCGCTGGTGTTGCCGTTCCGGTTTGGTCCAGTGCTGAAGTGTGTAGCTGTGCATCACGCAGCGAAGCAGGGCGTTCGTGTCAGCTCGTGAAAACGCAATGCGTACTTCAGGGGCACTGCTTAAGGCATTTTTAGCTTCAGCGTCTGCCTCTTCGTTTCCCATCACGCCGCAATGAGCGGGATCCACTGGAAAGTTATAAGATGACCATTTGTTGAAGCAACTTGAATAAGTTCTGTGATTTCTATTGCCAAGCTGTAATACGGACCTTGCTTTATGATGCAATTACTGGTTTGCAAAGCGGGTTTAGCATCACAGAAAATCGTCCAGGCTCGAGGTCGCTCTCCGGAAATAAATCTTATTGCCTCCCGCATAGCGACAAGCTCTGCGGCAGTTGATGTGGTTTTATGGTCCACTTTGAATCGTCGAGTGATATCCATGTCTGGGATGACAAAGGCTGCGGCGGAGGTGTTTAGCGTGGTGGATCCGTCGGTGTACACGTGCAGAGAATCACTGTACGTTGTGTAAGTGTGATATAGGGTCAGCTGTCTGAGGCCAACAGAAGAAATGAGCGACTTCTTCGTGATTCCAGGTATCGTAAATGAAACAGGTGGTTTAGGCAGGATATTTGCACACTGGATGATAATTGGGGGGAATGGCAGGCGTTTACACACGCACAAACACAGTTCAGATTGAAACTCTTTTAGCACGCATTATTATTTAAATAAAGTTTTATTTATTTTAATGTAAGCTATTAATGCTTATACAGAAGTGCTAATGCAAACTGTACTCGCGAAGCGTCTATACAAATAAGAGGCATGAAGACAATCAGGGCACCACTATGTAGAGTGGTCACGCTATGTCGCAAAAAAAAACAAAAAAACAAGTAAATTTGCGCGGCGAGTAGATCGTGGAGAAATTGTTATTGCAATAATAAAGGCGTCCGCCTCAACGGCAAAGTGGTCTCGAGGCTCACGGTTTTGATATAGGCCGCGGTGGTCTCATTTTTAATGACATAAAACACCAGTGGCCCATGTACTAGGTCTGTGCAGGTAAAAAAAAATACAGATTGTCGAAATTGCTGCAGTTCTGCTATTAGGCGTGGTTTTAGAACGTGAACTCCCAGATAATAACTTACGCTAATAAACCAAGCGTATAAACTACAACACCGATATGCCATCTAAGATGCGAAACAGTAATGGAAACACTCAATAACTTGTGCATGCACTCGTGAGAGAAGAAGAAAAACTGCACATCTAGAAAAATTAACTGCAGGCACAGGCAAAAAAAAACATACACTGCGCGTATGCAAAGTACGTCTTACGACATATTACACAGTATTGTACTCGTCATTCTGGTAAGGACTCAAGGTGAAACGAAGTACCGTTGAAACTGTGGGCACAAATTCCGCACAAGTAATGTCAGCAATAATACTGATAAAGAAGTCTTCCTGTCATCCTAGCAGGATATATTTGCACAACACTGTCCCTCAGCCTTTTATCATGTGTACAATACGTGGGATGCCATTCAAAATAAACGAGTACATTGTTCTTAACTATAGCAAAGTAAGACAATCGCGTTTAGTTATAATTTCACAAATATAAATTGCGTTTGTTGGGATACACTCCTGCCAACATGTGTATAGGCACTTTCGGCGATTCTTTATGTATTTGGATACTAGGACCTTGGGCATCTGCCTCAGTTGCGCAGAAAGCAACTAAAGCACTGCTAATTTACCTAAAGTCAACAAACTTGAGCGACCGCCTGTAGAATGTGTGTGCTCCCCGAGTGTGCTCGTGATTGTGTGTACCTTCTCATCTCCCTGCAACCTCTTTTCTCCCCTTTATCCCTTCCCCAGTGACGGGTAGCAAACCGGATGCGCATCTGGTTAACCTCCCTGCCTTTCCTTGCATCTTTATCTCTCTCTCTCTTTATCTTTGGAATGCATTGTTCAAAGGGTAATTAAGTAAGAATTTAGAATCCCCTTTGTAGTATTCAGCGGAGGGAGCAGGATTCGTTTTCAACGTAACAGAGTCAGCGTCTGCCGCTAGCACATAACTCATGCGCCAGCCGCCAGCTTACAAGAAATATGCGCTCCCTGCTTGCATTTAGGCAAAATTAACTCAAAAAATGTTCAAGCTACAATCCGCGCTTCTTCCTGGTGTATTAGGACACCACACGAGCGTCACGTAGCGCGGTTCGCACACTGCCAAGTTGTGGTGGCGAGGCGCAATGGCGGCGGTCCAGCAGACGACGTGGCGCTCCTCACCCTAAGCGGAGGGTGCGGGCATCAAGACACCTCAGCGAGGGTTTGGCCGCAGTGCCAGGTGCTAACAGTGGTGAAAAGTGGGAACTAGACACGAAGCGCAGGCCTTAAGAGAGTGCGCGCGTACTGCTCCTCCAGTCCGGCCGTGCCACCTCTTGTTTAGTCTTCGGAACGTGCGCTGGATGGTAGTACTTCTATATAATGACTATATGATGAGAAGTTGCGAAATGAGTGTACTTGAAGTGTTCACTAGAAGGATGGACGGATGAACGGACAGATGCACGGACGCACGGACAGACGGATGAATAAATGGACGAACGCAGGGACGGGCGCACGCATGAACGAACGGACGGCTGGATGCACAGATGAACGGACGGACGCACAGATTTCCAAACGAACGAACGCATGGACGGACGCAAGGACGGACGCGCGCATAGACGAACACACGCATTGACGCACAGACGGATGGATGCATGGACGGACGCACGAACGGGTGGATGGACAGTTGCAAAGACAGCCGGACTGAAGCATGGACGAACTGATGGATGCTTCGGCCCACTCATCATGATGCACTCCATGGACGCTGTGATTTTTTTCTTAACGCTTCCGCGTTAAAATTACGCATGGGGGTTCTCCCCGTTCCTTGGTAGATAAGAAGTATCAATGACCTGTGGCACATACCTGCCCGTGAGTATGCGCAACTGTCTAGCAGAAGAGTGACGACGCAGGTGAGGCGATTGGGGCATTATTCATATCATGAACCATGAGTCGTATTCGTCAAGCTATCTTACCCTCCCCCAATACTAATATTGGTTTACCGCAAGTTAAGAAGTGGATCGCGAGAGCACACGGCATAGGTGGCTCAATAGATAGATAGACAGATAGACAGACAGACAGACAGAGAGACAGATAGACAGATAGATAGATAGATAGATAGATAGATAGATAGATAGAAAGGTAGATAGATAGATAGATAGATAGATAGATAGATAGATAGATAGATAGATAGATAGATAGATAGATAGATAGATAGATAGATAGATAGATAGATAGATCTGTGATAGTGTCAGTGACTTCCGCTGGTTTAAATACATCTTTGCGCTGAGACTCATCCTAGAAAGAACCTAGCATCACCTAACCTTCTTGGCTAAAACCAAGGAGATTTAAAAAATAATTGCTGGAGCGGAAACTCTCGCAATGCCTTGCCAGCAAAAGTGAAGCCAGCTTTTGCCACTGCCAAGATGTCGGCAACATGTTGTTCCTTTCTGGTAGTGCCCACTTAAGACGTGTTTACAGTAAAGAGACACGACACCTATTTTGGTCTGTGGGCTGTTTTTTAGGAGTGCCTTTTCTCTTGTCGTCAGCCTATGTACACTGCAAAGACACAAACAGTCCGCCGGTGGCCCCTCGAAGACCCCGCCCGCGTGTTGTTGTGCTCACAGTATTTTGTTGGCCAATTCTGTAGTCACATTGGGGGCACACGCAGCGACAATGTCTAAACTTGCACACCTGCACCTCCTTTTCAGCCATGCTCCCTGCTCTGCCACTGTCCTTCTCCAGCTACACGGCGCAGCCCCCGCCATAATCTATGGTAACAAGAGGTGGGGGTGGGGGGTGGACACAATAGGGAAGCGAGGAAAAGACTTCCGTTTGGTTCACGCGCTGCCTTTTCAGACATCGCGGAAGCCTCGGAGAGGGCAATGTTGACTTTTCCAAAATTGCCCACTTCGTTGTCGTTTGAAAGAAAGACATGGGGCAAATTTTCGCCCAGCCACCGATCTCCCGAAGACACACCGAAAACAGTTCTGCGCATGTGTTTTTCTGGAGTTTTCGGACTCTAACCATGTTGCTTGATATGTGTGGTTTAACGTCTCAAAACCACCATATGATTATGAGAGGCGCCGTAGTGGAGGGCTCCGGAAATTTCTACCACTGGGGGTTCTTTAACGTGTGCCCGAATCTGAGACCACTGGCCTACAACATTTCCGCCTCTATTGGGAACGCAGCCCCGCCGTGGTGGTCTAGTGTCTAATGTACTCGGCTGCTGACCCGCAGGTTGCGGGATTAAATCCTGGCTGTGGTGGCTGCATTTCCAATGTAGGCGGAAATGTAGGCCCATGTGCTCAGATTCGGTGCACGTTAAAGAACACCAGGTGGTCGAAATTTCCGGAGCTCTCCACTACGGCGTCTCTCATAATCATACGGTGGTTTTCGGACCTTAAACCCCACATATCAAATATCAAATCCATTGGAAATGCAGCCGCCGTGGCCGGGATTCGATCCCGCAACCTGCGGGTTAGCAGCCGAGTACCTTAGCCACTAGACCACCACGGCGGGGCTCTCATCATGTTACACTACGATGAATTGATATCTTTTGAGGTGTCGCCGTCGTCGTCGGCCTAGTGTGACCATAGTGTCTGGCGACTTTGTCGACTCGTCGGCCGATGGCTTGCGTCTGCCTCGTGTTCTCGTCGGGGTCATGTCAGTGTCATGCCTTTAGTGTGATCACGTCCTTGGAAATCATCTGGCTTTGATATGTAAAAGTAAATGCTACATTTGTTCTATATCAAAAGATAGTTGTTCTTGATGAAATAACACACATAGACAATTATGTGCAACTGAATCTTCAAAGAACTTTGCCTCCACTTAGAGACCTACTAGGGAAAACTAGCAACACTACGATGCACTTGGAGCACTATGTGACCCGAAAAAGCTTGCACATCTCATTCGTTGGGCGTGCGCGCGCTCCTCTCGCACGTCAAACTATCAAAGTGTTCACTTTTGAAGTTCTTTAGGGACGGCTTACCGCTCTCTCAAGGTTGAGTACCGAGTACTCGAAATTGTTAAACATTTTTTTTCTAATCAACTAAATGGAGATACTTTATCGCACCTCTAGTACGCTGGCCGTTAGAGCCGCCACCTTGTCATAGTCACGGTTTCACTCCTGGGCAATGATTTCAACTCCAGCAATTTTTTTTAAACATTATTAGCTAAAGCTTGGCTCCAAACGAGAAGACACCTAATTGTACTTCAGCATCACTTCACTGCTTGAAGCTTTGCGCGAGGTATTGGGCGCTTCGCCACATTTAATGGCGTAGCTCTTAGGCACTCGATCTGCGTTGAGAAGCGTCACCACCATCGTAACCCACAGAAAGAACAAGGACTGAAGAGAGCGAACGCGGAGCGCAGTTTCGAGGTAGTGCTGGTGGTGGTCGCCGTCGTCGTCGTAGTTGTATTATAATAATAGTAGTGGTGTAATAGTCTTATACATAGTATAGTAGTATAATATTATTATATTATAGTAGTACTATATTAGTAGTATAGTATAGTATTAGGTATTATAGTATAGTATAGTGTTGTTGTTGTTGTTGAAGGAGAAGAAATAGGAACTAATTTTTGTCTGCCTATAGTTGATTGATATAAAAAGTTTAACGTCCCAAAACCACCATATGATTATGAAAGACGCTGTTGTGAATGCTTCCGGAAATTTTGATCACCTGGGGTTCTTTCATCATCATCATCATAATCATCAGCCTGACTACGTCCACTGCAGGACAAAGGCCTCTCCCATGTTCCGCCAGATAAGTCGGTCCTGTGCTTGCTGCTGCCAATTTATACCCGCAAGCTTCTAGATCTCATCTGCCCACCTAACCTTCTGTCTCCCCTAACCCGCTTGCCTTGTCTGAGAATCCAGTTAGTTATCCTTAATGACAAGCGGTTATCCTGTCTACGTGCTACATGCCCGGCCCATGTCCATTTCCTCTTCTCAATTTCAACTATTATATCCTTGAATGCGGCGAAGGCGTAGTGGTTAGAGCATCCGCCTCGCATGCAAAAGGTCTGTGGCTCGAATCTCGGTGTCGTGCAATTTCAAACCGGATAATTGATGATAAATGTGTGGGGTTTAACGTCTCAAAACCACCATATGATTATGAGAGACGCCGTAGTAGAGGGCTCCGGAAATTTCGACCATCTGGGGTTCTTTAACGTGCACCCAAATCTGAGCACACGGGAGTACAACATTTGCGCCTCCTTCGGAAATGCTCCACACCGGATAAAAAAAAAATCTGCATGGTGATGGAACTGCATTAAGAGGCCTGGGGTGCGGCCGCACAGATAACCACCGCCGGTAACGCACTCCCTCACCACAGAAGGATTGGCCACCCTGGTGCACTATCTGGCCACTACCTCCCACATGCATACGTCAATACGCTCACGGCCCTCAGTTCCCAGCAGCTGCGAAGCAACTGACCACGGTGGCGGTCAGATCTGCAACGCAGCAGAGCGTGCTAAGAGTCTCTGGATCCGTACAGGCCGCCATTGGAACCTGAACTTGGCAACGTTTAACGCTAGAAGCGTATCTAGTGAGGGAAGTCTTGCTGTACTATTCGTGGAGATAGAGGGTGTTATATTGGATATATTAGGGCTCAGTGAGGTTAGGGGGACAAATGAGGCCTTTATGGTGCTGCAGAATGGGCACGTCCTTTGCCATCGGGGCTTGGCTGTCAGTACAGAACTATATATAGTGGGGTTCCTAATTCACAGAAACATTGCTGGCAACACAGAGGAACACTATAACATTGTTTGATTGATTGATAAGTGGGGTTTAACGTCCCAAAACCACCATATCATTATGAGAGACGCCGTAGTGGAGGGCTCCGGGAATTTCGACCACCTGGGGTTCTTTAACGTGCACCCAAATTTGAGCACACGGGCCTACAACATTTCCGCCTCCATACTATAACATTAATGAAAGGGTGGTAGGTATTGTAAATAAACTCAATAAGAGATACAAGATGAAGGTGGTACAGGCTTACGCGCCTACATCCAGCCATGATGACGCTTATGTTGAAAGGTTACATGGAATCGACAATGAGTAAGGTAAAAACACAGTATACTATACTGATGGGAGACTTTGATGCAAACATAGGGAAGAAGCAGGCTGAAGACCAGGCCGGAGGGGATTTCGGCATCGGTACTAGAAACGCCAGAAGAGAGCTACTAGCAGAATTCGCAGAATGCAATAATTTACGGATTTTGAATACCTTCTGCTGAAAACCGTAAGTGGACATAGAGGGGCCCTAATAGCGAAAATAAGAACGAAATAGACTTTATAGTGAGTGCACACCCAGGCATCGTGCAGGATGTGAAAGTGCTTAGCAAGGTACGATGCAGTCACCATAGAATGGTACGGTCTCGAATTCGCCTAGACTTGAAGAAGGAACAACAGAAACTGATATGCAAGAAGCCAATCAATAAGCTAGCCCTGAGAGGTAAAGTAGAGGAATTCGAAGTCTCACTTTAGAACAGGCACTCTGCTCTTATCGAGGAAACCAGCCTTAGCGTTGACGCAATGAATGATAATCTGACGAGTATTATTACGGAGTGTGCAGTGGAAGTTGGAGGCAGGGTAGTTAGACAGGACACTGGCAAGCTTTCCGAGCGAACGAAGAATCTCATAAAGACGCGTCAAAGCATGAAAGTCTCAAGTACAACAGAAAATAGAACTGGCAGAGCTTTCGAAGTGTAATAATAGGCGTAAAGCATCCGATGTAAGAATATATACCATGGAGAGAATTTAACACGCTCTGAAAAACCGAGGAAGCGTCAAAGCAGAGAAGAGGAAACTTGGGATAGGCAAAAATCGGATGTATGCACTAAGGGACAAAGAAGGCTAAATAACTATCAATATGGATAGGGTAGTTAAAATAGCGGAGAAGTTTTACAGAGATCTGTAGAGTAGCCGGGACAACCACTACCCTAATACTATAAGAACTAGAAGTAACCAAGATGACACCCCCCCCCCCCTGTAATGATAGAAGAAGTCAGGAAAGCTTTGGAGAGCATGCAAAGAGGCAAAGCTGCTGGTGAGGATCAGGTGTCATCAGATCTGCTGAAAAATGGAGGAAAGATTGTGGTATAAAAACAAGCCACCCTGTTTACGAGGTGTTTGCTGACGGGATGAGTACCAGAGTCTTGGAAGAATGCTAACATCATCTTAATACATAAGAAAGGAGATGACAAGGACTTGAAGAATTACAGGCTGATTAGCTTGCTCTCGGTAGTATACAAGCTATTTACAAAGGTAATTGCTAACAGAGTAAAGAAAAACATTAGAATTCAATCAACCAAAGGAACAAGCAGGATTTCGAACAGGCTACTCAACAATTGACCACATTCATACTATCAATCAGGTAATAGAGAAATGCTCAGAGTATAACAAACCACTATACATAGCCTTCATTGTTTGCGAGAAGGCGTTTGATTCAGTAGAAATATCAGCAGTCATACAGACACTGCGGAATCAGGGCGTTGATGAAGCATATATAAACATACTGGAAGAAATCTACAGGGAGTCAACTGCTACTATAGTGCTTCATAAAGAAAGCAACATAATACCACTCAAGAAGGGTGTAAGTCAGGGGGATACAATCTCCCCAATGCTATTTACCGCGTGCTTACAGGAGGTTTTCAGAAGGCTAGAATGGGAACAGTTCGGGATCAGAGTTAATGGAGAGTGCCTTAGTAACCTGAGCATCATCGATGACATTGCATTGCTGGGGTTCTTTACGTGCACCCAAATCTGAGAAAACGGTCCTACAACATTTCCACCTTCATCGGAAATGCAGACGCCGCAGCCGGGATTCGATCCCGTGACCTGCGGGTCAGCAGTCGACTACCTTAGCCAGTAGACCACCGCGGCGAGGCTTTGTCTACCTAGTTGGCGGCAGGGCTAAGTTTCTTGTGGGGAATGGCGTAAGGTTATGAAACAATAGAAGAAAGCGAAGTACATGAAAAAAGAAGCACTCACCGGATACGAGTGAAGAAAGAGCAGAGAAGAGATAAGAAAGATGGGAAAACGGGCGAAAGAGTTCGAGACCAGGGCACCGCTCGGCGAGAGCTACACTGCGTCCGAATTTTGCGGAAGTTAGGCCTATTGGCGAGAGCTGCGCTGGTGTCGAAGATCGTAAACGACACAACTGTTTAACACGGAATCTACCATGTGGTCTCAAGCGGACACTAATAATTGGCGACATCGAGAATATTCTGAGGAGGAGAGAAAGACATTGATTGATTGATATTTTGGGTTTAACGTCCTAAAACCAACATATCATTATGAGAGACACCGTAGTGGAGGGCTCCGGAAATTTCGACAACCTGGAGTTCTTCAACATGCACCCAAATCTGCGCACACGGGGAGAGAAAGACATTCGCGAGACGACAGGTTCCACGGCAGCCACCGGCGGAACTACAGTACTGTACGACACCATGCACCAGCTGTTGTGGAACGCGCACACACGCTGCCTGAAGTAGTGCTACTCTCCGTCTGTGGCGGTTCACGTCAATTGAATGGTCTGCATGATATCGTCCGTGTCATTCACGTGACTCACGCCATTCTCCTCACAATATGAACTCTGTACATATGTAAAAAATTGGCAGATCTCTCGTACAGTGGGAATCGATGATTTGCGAAGCACGAATGAGAAATGTTGATATGCCACTTTAAAATCAGCGCAATGTTACTATGTGGAGGTAAATGATGCCGTACATGGCTTCGGTGTCATGATTATCATGTTTGAATGTGTTGTTTACTTTCGTCCTCTATACGCTTCGCGTAATACCAAACTCAGCATACGGGGAGCTAGCGAAACGGTCATGAGCACGCTATGAGCGTGGTGTGTTGCCATGTTCTTACATGACACACGTGTCAGGATTATCACGTTTACGCCAGTCATATATTCGTCATCCATTGACGTCACGGAACACCAAATGTGGTATGTGTGGAGCTAAAAAAATGGCCGCGAGCGCATTATGAAGGGCCCAATATACTCCTATGTAGCGTTGACGCGTGCGCATGCTGGGCACATTGACGCAACGTTAGCTAAACGCGAGCACTCTATAGTCTGAACCCAGGTGTGACCAGCGTCCGTCGGCGCGGCCCGACGGCAATCGGCGCGAAATGCGACATGCTGCACTTCGCGCCGATGCGTTATCCGGACAACACTGCATCTCCCTCTTTTCGAGCAGTGGGGACGCCGGACGCGCTGAAACGAGCATGTGTCAAACCAACGCAGCGAGGTGCGCGCCTACGAGGTGCGCGCCTACGAGTATATAGCGTGACGTGACGAGATGAACGCCTTCGAGCACGCGCACCGCGTCACGTCGAAATGTATTCGCGCCTTGACTGTGGCATGTAGTCGTGTTCTCACATGACACGCATGCGATTATCATGTTTGCACCAGTCACATACCTTCGTCCTGCATTGGTATCCCGTAATACCAAATTTGGCATACTTGGCGAAACAGCCGTAAGAGCATCATCAGCGCGGTATATAGTCATGCTGTTACATTACACGCATCTCATGATTATCATTTTCGCACGTCACATACCTTCGTCATCCGTTCGCGTACTGTAAAGCCTAATTCGGTATATGGAACGCTAGAGAAACGGCCGCGAGCGCATCATGAGCGTGGCATGCAGTCATGTTGTTACATAACACGCATGTCTCGCTTTTAATGTTAGGGTCTCTTGTTTGTGTTCGCCATGCAATCATGTCATACAATACCAGTGTTGCAACATGCCATGTGGACAAAACCACCGCTAGTGCTGCAGGACCAAGATATGTAACTCAAGGCATTCATGACATAAATATCATAATTTTCATGTTAAACTAGTCAAGTGTGTTTTTCATACAGTCATGTTATGCCATACCAAGTTTGGTATTATTGATACCATTATCGAAACGGCCACGAGAGCTAAATGTCGTAGGCAGCTATAATTACATACATACATACATACATACATACATACATACATACATACATACATACATACATACATACATACATACATACAGAGACAGATAGATAGATAGATAGATAGATAGATAGATAGATAGATAGATAGATAGATAGATAGATAGATACGCCCAAAATCGCCGAAGTTCGCTTAGAAATGCTTCGCATTTAAAAATATTTTCAGCCAGTTCTTTCTGAGCAATGAGTTGCCCAACTGGTGGACGGGCGTCGTTTGTGGTTGCTGCTAAACGAGCTGCTCGAGAAGAGGCTTAGTGCCACCGACGCCAGAATCCAGGAACCTGCCACTCCAGCAGAAGCGTTTGCCTCAGCTGTCGCGAAATCAAAACACTTTGACAACTCTGCTCATAATTAAGCATTAAGCAGTATCATAATTGTTTTTGACTTTCATTCATTCATTCATTCATTCATTCGTATGATTATGACAAATCAGTGTTTTTTTGCAGATCTTGCCCCGTGTTTGGTGATAACTTCCGAGCATATGTTTAAGCTGCACCATTCTAAGCATTTTCTTTATTTTGTACTCCTTTGCTTAAAAGAAACAAATGTGAATTTGATTTTTTTTTCCTTGAGGTGAAGTGATTGCGTTGCCAACTAAAAAAGTTACTTTGAATAGGCAGATGAAATTTGATATGACCAGATTTAGCACGAAGGCTTTTTCAAGATGATTCAATCTGGGTGTGCATTGTTTAAACTAACTCTATGCAGAAGTTTAAATATGCGTTCTCGTTTTTCTAGCATACCACAGTACAATGTCTTTTTAGTTGTTGTTACAGGCGTGTGCTTTTGTCCGACCTTTAAAATCTTTATCAGCCTAATGCTATGTTACAGCTGTACAGGGTGCTTTTCCTTGGCTTTTTTACAATACAGTCTGCCTGCATTATCAAACGCCAGCAAAACAAGTTGATGCATAATACAAAGCGTTCAGGCAAAGGCGCTTCGAATATATCTAGGTCTGCCTCAGGGTTCCTCAACAATGGCGACTATAGCTATCGCCAAAGACCACCTCGTGCAGACCCATATAGAAATTGAAGCTTTGAGGACACAAATAAGGCATGTGGGCCGGACACCCCATCACCACCTAGCCTCTCTACCAGCGGATAGACCTCATACTTCCTTTTGTCGATCAATAACTGCACATGGCCACTCTCTACAGACTGGTGTTACACCCGCGGCGAGACCTTCAGTTCCTTCATGGTGCCTCAAACAGCCAGTCATCAACCTGACAATACCAGGCATCCAAAAAAACGAGATTTCTCATTACCAGCCCTCAAGCAGCTTGCCTTACTTCTGCTGTACGTGAAGTACCAAGACTGCACCCACGTCTACACTGACGGCTCCGTCCTGCCAAACAGCTCAACTGCGGCAGTCGTTATTCCGACGCACGCCACAACCATCAAATTCAGAACAGCTCATGCAACCACAACAACGGCAGGAGAGCTTGCAGCACTTTGCGCTGCGCTTTGTTTCATTAACGACCAAAGAACACAATGGTGGACGATTTTCTGCGACTGCAAGGCGGCGCTGCAGTCACTTCTGTCAAGTTTACGCCGTGGTCCACACGAGCAGTTGGTATTTGAAACAGCAGAAATGCTACACCATATAACAGAGAAAGGGCATCACATTATATTTCAGCGGTTGCCAAGCCACTGTGGAATTACCGGTAACGAACGAGCTGATCAAGCTGCCCGTTCAGCCCATACAGAAGACAACAACCAGTCAGTACCTCTCTCAAGGACGGACGCTGCTAGGAGGCTCCGCATGCTCGCTCGCCAACGCTCCATGGCTCTTTGGAATGAGCCTCCTTTTACGCATGCAAGATTACGATCCCTTGATCCAACGTTAAGCATACAGCTTCAAACAAAAATTCGACGAGGCGACGCTACTGCTCTGTGCAGACTATGGTTGGGAGTCGCGTTTACTCGTGCGTACGCGTTCTGCATAGGTATGGCCGAGACCGCCGACTGTGCACTGTTGCGAAAGCCGGACCGATCCCGCCGAAGCCACCACTGTTGCGAAAGACGGGGACGCCAACACGGCCCCGAAGGCGCCACTGCTTTCAACTCCGCCGGGAAGGTAACCAGCCGTTTGGTAGCGTATGTTTCTCAGCTCGCGACTGCTTCTGCGCCGAGCTGATAAGACGAGCGGACGAGACGACGGTGAGTTAAACAAGGTTTATGTACAGCATATATACAGAGGCGTTACAATTTCGGCACTGGGGCCGACAGACACTCGAAGAGCCGAGCTCTCCTCTCTAATACATAGGTCAACTTTTCGCCTAAGACCGCCGACTCACACACATGTCGGCTCTCCGACATGGGGACTCCTCTCTCGTAGGACCGCCGATCGCGACGCGCCGCAGGGCTTCTTTTATTTACACCGGGTCCAACCAAAATGTCCAATCAGAAGCGCCGCTGGTCGTCAGGGCAGATTCCTCCAATGGGGTCGCCGCGCCATGCGTCAGACCACCTGACACGAGGACGCCGGCTCGCTGTCACGTGCGCCGCTGACTCAATGCACGTGGGCCAGAGAGGCGCCGCGCGTGTTCACGCCGTTGAGATGTTCGCGTCCGGGCGGACTGCGGGCTGGCCTTGACCCAGATTGCCTTTTTCAGAGGCACGGACGTTTGACGAGGACTCGCTGGCATAACAGCACCCCCGCCGCCAGACAATGCACCGGAAAGACGAGCTGCTTCCACGGGGCTTGGATGTCAGGTGCGCTCGTTCGCCAGGTCCCTCCAGGTTCGCCTCCAGGGCCATGGGGAGACTACAGCTCCAGACTGTTCCGGGAACACATCCCATTTTTGACGACGGATCCCAGCTCCACTGGCTTGTCGCCACAATTTGCTGGCCAACTTCGCTCGTCTCTTCTGACCATCTTCGGTTTCAGCACTTGTCGATGGTTCTGCAACTTGCTAAGAACGGTTCGACAACAGACAACACATGACACAAGCAAGTGCCCTCGGTCACCCGACAGAACACCAGACAAAGTATAGTACAACAAATACCTATCTACGTGTTTATCGGAATTTTGTTCCCTCTACATCAAGAGGCACATGTGGGACAAAAGACCCTTAAAGTAAGAACTTGAATTTTTCACACTTACAACAACGCAACGAATTAGAATACCACATGAAGTTGGCCCCTTGAGATCACTCTGAACGAGAGCGCTCAGCCCAGGTCGTGATGAGGTCAAAATTTTGCCCCGAATCGCCAGCGAGAAACCGAAAGGTTGAGAAGTTACTAGCTGGAACTCACTGCTAAATGCACCTGCATTAGCGTTTACCTTTCCTTTATTTTTTTTTGATAGCGAACGTCAAAGTTGCGCTGTGGAGCAACATGCTCCACTTCAGTAACCGGCCACTTTTAGGCGACGATACCTATGCGGCACCAAGAGCGGCTCACACTTTCGACGTTGCACAGGGGAACAACGATACGGCTTGCTACGGATTGACTCCTCACCGCTTAGCTCGATATCGTGTTCGATCACCCTCGTGTTTCCGGGGCGGTCCGAAAACACGTCTTCAAACTCAGAACCAATCTTTCTCAGATCCTCTTTCTCAGGTCCTACTTCACTTAAGCTAGGCTCTAGGTTTATCTGCTCCCGGATTACTTTCGATCCCCCTTCAATTACCTCACTAGAACTCAAAATCTCTGCTTCCTCTTCCTTTGAAGCATTCAACAACAGATTTACGACCGCTTGATGTTGAACGTATGGTTTCATCAAGTTGTAAATTTTGTCCGGCCGCCTTCCTAATTTCACTTCATAATTTGTATCGCAAGGCTTCGATAATACTTTGGCGGGCCCTTTCCAATCAACCTCAAGCTTGTTCTTTTTGAACGGCTGCAGCAGCATTACCTGACTATCAACTTCAAAAGCACGCTTCTTCACCGATTTCTCGCAGTGCTCCTTCGACAGCACTTGTGCCTCGTTTTTGTGGCTTTCCACTAGCGCTTCAATCGAGAGGTCCTCACGCTGCTCTCGAATGAGCGTCTCTCGATCAACTCTCGGCAGCTCGCTCCAACTTTCCGCTACAGGCGAGAGCGTTGCAACCCTCTCGCTCTGACTCAATGGCGCCATGTCGTCTCCCCTTTCTACGGAAACCGCGCCGGTCGGTTCGGCGACGGGCCGCTCGCGTGACTGCTCACATGACTCATGCGGAAACTTTCCTTTCTGGGGTTCCGTCGACCCGCCGACAAGGTCACTTGAGAGTTCACCGCATGGAACCAGATCAAGCTGCCGCGATAGCTTCCGCGCTTGCGATCGCGTGAGAGCCACGCACGCTAAGTTGGGGAAGAACGATTTGCCCTGCTCTTTGAGAAGCTGCTCCGAGTTGTTGGAGAAAAGATAAGGAAAACGATCATTTAGCGCGGCAGACACAGCCGCTTCGGTGCGAAGCTCACCGAACGGGCCTTCAATGACAACCGTGGCGATTGGTAAGCGCACACTCTGCTCCTCGGCGACTTGCTTATCCACGCGCATTCTCCTGTGAAGTCATCCGGAGACACCAATGAAGGATGGACAACGTCCATGGTTGCCGCTGAGTCTCTAAGTGCTCGGCACGTTTTCTCATTGACCCTAATTTCTTGGAGATACGGCTCCAACAACCGAATGTTTTTTTCTGATTCTCGGATCGTTGCGAAGGCAAACTTTTCCTGACAGTTTCTCGCGATGTGCCTTTCCTTTTTGCAGTTGTAGCAGATTAGCGGCTTCCGTTTGTTTTCCGGTTCTAATGCCTGTGTGGTAGAAACCTCACTCGATTTCTCCGCTTCTGTTTGCCCTTCCCCTACACTGTCCTTCGTAAGAGACGGGTCCTTTTTGAAATTACGGTGCGGAGCGGGTTTCCGTTGATCAGATTTCCTTGAAAAGCCCTCTTTCCTTTCATCCTTTTCAACGCGCGCTGCCCTGCTATGCAACTTTCGGCGAGTATAATACTCCTCAGCTAACTCAGCTGCCTTGTTTAGCTGTACTTCACCAAGTTTGTCCTGCAGCCAAAGTTTGACATCCTCCTCGATGCAGCGGTAGAATTGCTCCAATGCAACGCATTCCACCACTTTATCGCGGTCGTCATAAACACCTTCGCCCTTGAGCCATTCAATCAAATCGGCTTTAAGACGAAACGCGAAGTCAACGTGTGACTCATTCCCCTTTTTAGCATACCGGAACCTTTGCCTGAAAGCCTCGGGTGACAACTTATAACGTCTCAAGAGCACTTCCTTAACCTCGTCATAGCTCTCAAACGCTTCCCTCGACAAGCAAGTTATCGCGTCGGACACTTCGCCGGGAAGAAGAGCTAGCAGATTCCGCGCCCAAAGAGACTGCTCCAAAGCATTTCGCTCACAGACGTGTTCAAATTGACGAGATACTTCGCCATGTCCTCGCCTACTACGAACGGTGGCAGTTGATCCCGAATTCTAATACCGCTGACCTGAATCGTCGGAGAAGCTGCGCTAGGCGCCTGCGAACACTGTAGGATTGCCAATTCTATTCGTTTCATCTCGAGGCGCTCCTGTCTCTCGGCCTCCTCGCGCTCGCGACGTTCTCGCCTTTCAGCTTCTTCACGTTCGCGAGCTTCTTGCCTTTCAGCCTCTTCACGTTCGCGAGCTTCTCGCCTTTCTTCACGTTCGCGAGCTTCTCGCCTTTCAGCTTCTTCACGTTCGCGAGCTTCTCGCTTTTCAGCCTCCTCGCGGCGTGCTTTGATATCCACCCAGGCCTCATCGACTTCCTCAGCCGCACTCCCTCATCCTTCATGATCTCAAGGATCGCTTGCTTTCGTTTCGCACGGCCCAAAGTAATGCCGAGTTCCTCACAAATTTCGATGAGTTCCTTCACTTTAAGGTTCTCCATCGTTCACACTAGCCTCTTGCTGTTTGCCCCTGTTAAGAATCTACTTGCCGTACCCACTATAAGCCTACTAGCAAGACGCGCAAGCAAATTTTCACACTCCCGTGTTTACCCCCTCCGCATTAACTTTGGTTTCAAAGCGCTTCGACTTGGCTTGAAACGATCAAAGCTCCCTTCAATGCTTCACACAGCCCTTCTCTAAACTACTACAACCTGAGCTAGAGTAGTCTGGTGAACTGAGGGGAAAACATCAGGCACTCACCGCATCGATGTCGCTGACGCCGGTCGATCTCGCAGCTGCCAACCACTGTTGCGAAAGCCGGACCGATCCCGCCGAAGCCACCACTGTTGCGAAAGACGGGGACGCCAACACGGCCCCGAAGGCGCCACTGCTTCCAACTCCGCCGGGAAGGTCACCAGCCGTTTGGTAGCGTATGTTTATCAGCTCGCGACTGCTTCTGCGCAGAGCTGATAAGACGAGCGGACGAGACGACGGTGAGTTAAACAAGGTTTATGTACAGCATATATACAGAGGCGTTACAATTTCGGCACTGGGGCCGACAGAGACTCGAAGAGCCGAGCTCTCCTCTCTAATACATAGGTCAACTTTTCGCCTAAGACCGCCGACTCACACACATGTCGGCTCTCCGACATGGGGACTCCTCTCTCGTAGGACCGCCGATCGCGACGCGCCGCAGGGCTTCTTTTATTTACACCGGGTCCAACCAAAATGTCCAATCAGAAGCGCCGCTGGTCGTCAGGGCAGATTCCTCCAATGGGGTCGCCGCGCCATGCGTCAGACCACCAGACACGAGGACGCCGGCTCGCTGTCACGTGTGCCGCTGACTCAATGCACGTGGGCCAGAGAGGCGCCACGCGTGTTCACGCCGTTGAGATGTTCGCTTCCGGGCAGACTGCGGGCTGGCCTTGACCCAGATTGCCTTTTTCAGAGGCACGGACGTTTGACGAGGACTCGCTGGCATAACAGCGCACTGCGGAGATGAAGAAACCATTGGACATATTCTGTGTGACTGCCCGAAATACAACCTGAAAAGACAACAGCTTTCCAATCAACTAAACAGGTTAGATGACCAGCCGCTGTCAGAAGAAAGTATACTGCGCCATCGTCATGACTCATCGTAACAGAAGAAAGCCGTCCAAGCGCTACTGGGTTTCTGCGAACTACTGGCCTGTCGGAACGCCTCTGAGTGGACTGATTTTGTGTGTGCGTGTGTGTCGGTGTTTTTCTCTTATTTAACTCTCACTTTCTCTTTCAACCCCCTATTCCCCAACCCCAGTGTAGGGTAGCATACCGGATACTAGCATCTCGTCAACCTCCCTACCTTCCTTTTTTTCTCGTTTCTCTCTCTCTCTCTCTCTCTCTCTCTCATGTCAATCCACAGCTACTGAAATTTCTTACCAATCCCAAGGCCCTTGAATAAGCTTAAGGTGGAACCTAAGATGCTGTATCAAACTCTAAAATTGACTATCGGTTTTTCGAGTTTTTATGTATGTATGTATGTATGTATGTACGTATGTATGTATGTATGTATGTATGTACGTATGTATGTACGTATGCATGCATGCATGCATGTATGTATGTACGTATGCATGCATGCATGCATGTATGTATGTACGTATGCATGCATGCATGCATGTATGTATGTACGTATGTATGTATGTATGTATGTATGTATGTATGTATGTATGTATGTATGTATGTATGTATGTATGTATGTATGTATGTATGTATGTATGTATGTACGTATGCAAGCATGTACGTATGTATGTACGTATGCATGCATGTACGTATGTATGTACGTATGTATGTACGTATGCATGCATGTACGTATGTATGTACGTATGCATGTATGTATGTATGTATGTATGTATGTATGTATGTATGTATGTATGTATGTATGTATGTATGTATGTATGTATGTATGTATCTCTAGAGTGCGGCGCGCACCGTGCATTTTAAGTACATGCTCTGTATCTTCATTACGACAACATCGCTTGGTGCTTCCGTGGCGATTGCACAAGTGACACGGAAGTACCATGTGATTATTGTGGCAACCCAGTGGGCACGCACTATAGAAGCTAGCGCACGAGCACGTTGTCGGGCAAAAAGGACACGCGTGTGAAGTGTACACACTCGAGCATCGCAAGCAGCCACCAGAAGGCAGCGTGGTAAGTGTCGCCACGCGCTCCCGTGCTCTTCAATATTTGTACCGCCAGTGCACGTACAAGTAATGACGTACGTATCGATGTATGTTTCTCGATATATTCTCTGTCTACAAGTCTGTGAGTCTGTATGTGTATGCGCGTCTGCGCGTAAGAGAGCGAGAGAGAGAAGTAGATTTATTTTCGCCGGGACACTATTAGATCCGCAACAGATATTATTAGAGAAAAATGTAACAATATGGGACAAAATGCATTTAATAAAAGTTTTAAAAAATTCAGAGTCAATAAAAAGCATGGACGTGCAGGCGGACACACGGACAGACGGACGAACGGATAGAAAAACGGACGCAAGGACGGACTCACAGATGAACAGACGTACGGATAGATGAATGGCAGAACAGGCGGAACCACACCCAGCACAGATGGTTCTTGTGTCCTTCATCATTCACTACATCATTCGTCCGCTCTTCATCATTCACTACATGGATATGGTGTAAAAACCACTAACGCCATCTTCGATCCCAAGTACATATACAATCAACGCCATCTCTTGAGCAGCTCATAAAATAGAGGTGGCTACATACTGCTACGACTACTACTACCTAAATGATGGAACCACCAACAGCCTAAAGAGCTTCTCATCTAAAGTCAAGACAGCTGGGCACTAGAGCTGGTAGGCCTGCTTGTTTCTCTTCACTTTTCTCCCTTTTTTTTCTGGCCTTTCATCAGCGAAGCTAACAAGTCATTTCTTTTCTGACAAAACAAGGAATAAAACAATCATCAGCAGAAATGGGTTGGTGCCTTGAAACTTGGGCTAATCACTGTACTTACCACCGGTCCATTAAAATAGATAAAAATATACAAGTTACCCTAACAACAAATGACTGCTAAGCCACGGCGGCGAGCAGATGACTTCAGTACGTACGAGACAATACAAGGGAACGGGAGAAGAAACGGCAGCTGCGAAAGCACCCCGAAGTGATCGCCCGCATGCCCTCGTCTGCGACCACAAGACAGCACCTTGCCATACATCTTAGTTCTTTCTATTAGATGCCAAGCGATCTTTGAATCACGTGTGTAACGCCGTCCGTACGTGCGTCCGCACGAACATGACGCAACGCGTTCCCCTCGCTGCAGGTGTTAGAGCGGTGCCTAATAGGTATCACGCAGCTGCGCGCTGACGTCACTGTCTATCACCCACAGCGCGCTCACCGCAGGGCCCCGAACTCCTGGCTCCCCCGCCCACTCGAAACACTTCTCTCTTTAATTCACCCTCTTTACCACCCACAATGCTCGAGCGCATGCCGAGTAGAAACACTCTTTCGACTCGTATATCTGCGATGAAACTGTCACTAAACCCAACCCGCTTCCCGTGTCTTTGCGCTTCAAAGAAACACTTACAATAATTAGTAAAGAATACACCGAGTTTCCCTTCAAACCATTCTCCCAGCACCCGCATCGACGCCTGTTTCAGCCGGATCAACGGTGTGCGTACCGCTTCTTCGTCACATCCGGGATCTTCGTGGTACCATTGGGAGAGATTACCTGCAATTTCTTTACTTCCCCTTCCCCATCCCCAAATGCAGTGAGTCTGCACCCCCCCCCCCGACAGGAGGGAGGTAATAGCGTCCTTCAAGGGGCAAAGGTCTTTATAAGCCTAGGGGCAAAGCTTCTTAAGCGATCCGCATTGAGCAGGTGCGGATGGATGGACGTATGAACAGACAGACAGACAGACAGACAGACAGACAGACAGACAGACAGATGGATGGATGTATGAAAGAACTATACACGGTTTCCTGATAAAACCCTCCGAAGCTTCACCTCTTTCATCATCATTCACTCCGTGAATATGCTTCAATTTTTAAAGACGATAGTCTTTCTTGGGGAAATTCAACGCAAAAATTTGGCCTGTCTGTCTGTCTGTCTGTCTGTCTGTGACACGCATCTATCACATGACACGCATCTCATGATTATCATGTTTGCACCAGTCACATACCTTCGTCATCAATTCGCGTACTGTAATGCCAAATTCGGTATATGGGACGCTAGCGAAACAGCCGCGAGCGCATCATGAGCGTGGCATGCAGTCATGTTGTTACATAACACGCATGCCTTGATTTTAATGTTAGGGTCTGTCGTTTGTGTTCGCCATGCAATAATGTCATACCACACCAGTTTTGCAACATGCCATGTGGACAAAACCACCGCAAGTGTTGCAGGACCACGAAATGTAACTCAAGGCATTCATGACATACATATCATGATTTTCATGTTATGACTAGTCATGTATGTTTTTCATACAGTCATGTTATAGCATACCAAGTTTGGTATTGACACCATTATCGAAACGGCCAGGAGAGCTAAAAGTCGTAGGCAGCTAGACAGACAGACAGACAGACAGACAGACAGACAGACAGACAGACAGACAGACAGACAGACAGATAGATAGATAGATAGATAGATAGATAGATAGATAGATAGATAGATAGATAGATGATAGATGATAGATAGATACGCCCAAAATCGCTGAAGTTCGCTAAGAAATGCTTCGCATTCAAAAATATTTTCAGCCAGTTCTTTCTGAGCAATGAGTGGCCCAACTGGTGGACGGGCGTCGTTTGTCGTTGCTGCTAAACGAGGTGCCCGAAACGAGGCTTAGTGCCACCAACGCCAGAATCCAGGAACCTGCCACTCCAGCAGAAGCGTTTGCCTCAGCTGTCGCGAAATCAAAACACTTTGACAGCTCTGCTCATAATTAAGCATTAGGCAGTATCATAATTATTTTTGAATTTCATTCATTCATTCATTCATATGATTATGACAAATCAGTGTTTTTTTTTGCATATCCCTCCCCGTGTTTGGTGATAACTTCCGAGCATATGTTTAAGCTGCACCATTCTAAGCATTTTCTTTATTTTGTACTCCTTTGCTTAAAAGAAACAAACGTGAATTTGATTTTTTTTTCCTTGAGGTAAAGTGATTGCGTTGCCAACTAAAAAAGTTACTTTGAATAGGCAGATGAAATTTGATATGACCAGATTTAGCACGAAGGCTTTTTCAAGATAATTCAATCTGGGTGTGCATTGTTTAAACTGACTCTATGCAGAAGTTTAAATATGCGTCCTCGTTTTTCTAGCATACTAGAGTACAATGTACTCTCAATCGTTGAATCTTTGTTTTAAATAATTTCAAAGGCATACTTTGCCGACCAATGTGAGGTACAGCCACCAGTTCATTCGACCACATCGTATGAGTGTAGTTGAGACAAAGAGAAACATACATAAAGGGCGGGCACTTCCCAGGGCCCTGTGGCCCAGCTACTGCGCAGCTTTTAGCGCCATGAGTGGCTGGTCAGACCCGATAATGTCTAAATAAATTAACAAAGCTTTTTTTTTTGGATGCTGCGATTCAAACCCGTGCCCTCATGCTCCAAAAACGAATGTCTCTTCATTAGGCTACACACCTTTTTGTGCACGAAAGGAATACATCTACAGTACATCTAAACAACATGAATATGTACACTTTGTGTAAAATAAATGCAGAAAAACAACAATTTCTATTAAAACTCTACAGATTTTCGTGGTAAAGCAATAAACGTCCTCATTGGGACACGTTGTAAAGCGGATGTGGAAAATATCACAAACAAAGAAATTTTTTGCAAAAACTTGATGCCAAATTATGTTTTCGTTGACCCCCTGAGGCGGCCATTATAGGCCGTGACAGAAGAGTGGAAGCGAGCATGGTCGCATCATCTAGCGGTTGGTCAAAACCTATCTTGCTGGGCCGCGAGGAGGCTCGAGTGGCCACTCTTTATATAGTATGTTTCTCTATGGTTGAGGAGGCACTACACGTATTCGGCGCTTGCTGAATTACCAGGTAACAATATATGCCAATCAAACTATAGCTATACATGTATAATGACGCTTTCATGTCAATCCACTGCCTCAGGGTGCCTCAACACAATGGCGACTATAGCTATAGCCAAAGACCACCTCGTGCAGACCCATATTGAAATTGAAGCTTTAAAGACACACATAAGGCATGTGGACCGGACACCCCATCACCACCTAGCCTCTCTACCAGCGGATAGACCTCATACTTCCTTTTGTCGAACAATAACTGCCCATGGTCACTCTCTACAAACTGGTTTTACACCCGCGGCGAGACCTTCAGTTCCTCCATGGTGCCTCAGACAGCCAGTCATCAACCTGACAATACCAGCATCAAAAAAAAAACGAGATTTCTCAATACCAGCCCTCAAGCAGCTCGCCTTACTTCTGCTGTACGAGAAGCACCAAGGCTGCACCCACGTCTACACCGACGGCTCCGTCCTGCCAAACAGCTCAACTGCGGCAGTCGTTATTCCAACGCACGCCACAACCATCAAATTCAGAACAGCTCATGCAACCACAACAACGGCAGGAGAGCTTGCAGCGCTTCGCGCTGCGCTTTGTTTCATTAACGACCAAAGAACACAACGGTCGACGATTTTCTGCGACTGCAAGGCAGCACTGCAGTCACTTCTGTCAAATCTACGCCGTAGTCCACACGAGCAGTTGGTATTTGAAACAGCAGAAATGCTACACCATATGACAGAGAATGGGCACCACGTTATATTTTAGTGGTTGCCAAGCCGCTGTGGAATTATCGGTAACGAATGAGCTGATCAAGCTGCCCGTTCAGCCCATACAGAAGACAACAACCAGTCAGTACCTCTCTCAAGGACGGACGCTGCTAGGAGGCTCCGCATGCTCGCTCGCCAACGCTCCATGGCTCTTTGGTATGAGCGTCCTTTTACGCATGCTAGATTACGATCCCTTGATCCAACGTTAAGCATACAGCTTCCAACAAAAATTCGACGAGGCGACGCTACTGCTCTGTGCAGACTATGGTTGGGAGTCGCGTTTACTCGTGCGTACGCGTTCCGCATAGGTATGGCCGAGACCGCCGACTGTGCACACTGCGGAGATGAAGAAACCATTGGACATATCCTGTGTGACTGCCCGAAACACAACCTGAAAACACAACAGCTTTCCAATAAACTAAACAGGTTAGATGACCAGCCGCTGTCAGAAGAAAGTATACTGCGCCATGGTCATGACTCATCGTAACAGAAGAAAGCCGTGCAAGCGCTACTGGACTTCTGCTAACTACTGGCCTGTGGGAACGCCTCTGAGTGGACTGATTTTGTGTGTGCGTGTGTGTCGGTGTTTTTCTCTTATTTAACTCTTACTTTCTCTTTCAACCCCCTATTTCCCAACTCCAGTGTAGGGTAGCATACCGGATACTAGCATCTGCTCAACCTCCCTGCCTTCCTTTTATTCTCGTTTCTCTCTCTCTCTTATGTCAATACACAGCTACTAAAATTTCTTACAAATCCCAAGGCCCTTGAATAAACTTAAGGTGGAACCTAAGATGCTGCATCAAACTCTAAAATTGACTCGGTTTTTCGAGTTTTTATGTATGTATGTATGTATGTATGTATGTATGTATGTATGTGTGTATGTATGTATGTATGAATGTATGTGTGCATGCATGTATGTATGTATGTATGTATGTGTGCATGCATGTATGTATGTATGTATGTATGTATGTATGTATGTATCTATGTATGTATCTATGTATGTATGTATGTATGTATGTATGTATGTATGTATGTATGTATGTATGTATGTATGTATGTATGTATGTATGTATGTATGTATGTATGTATCTCTAGAGTGCGGCGCGCACCGTGCATTTTAAGTACATGCTCTGTATCTTCATTACGATAACATCGCTTGGTGCTTCCGTGGCGATTGCACAAGTGACACCATGTGATTATTGAGGCAATCCAGTGGGCACGCACTAGAAGCTAGCGAACGAGCACGTTGTCGGGCAAAAAGGACACGCGTGTGAAGTGTACACACTCGAGCATCGCAAGCAGCCACCAGAAGGCAGTGTGGTAAGTGTCGCCACGCGCTCCCGTGCTCTTCAATATTTGTACCGCCAGTGCACGTACAAGTAATGACGTACGTATCGATGTATGTTTCTCGATATATTCTCTGTCTACATGTATGTGAGTCTGTATGTGTATGCGCGTCTGCGCGTAAGAGAGCGAGAGAGAGAGAGAAGTAGATTTATTTTCGCCGGGACACTATTAGATCTGCAACAGATATTATTCGAGAAAAATGTAACAATATGTGACAAAATGCATTTAATAAAAGTTTTAAAAAATTCAGAGTCAATAAATAGCATGGACGTGCAGGCGGACACACGGACAGATGGACGAACGGATAGAAAAACATACGGACGCAAGAACGGACTCAGAGATGAACAGACGGACGGATAGATGGATGGCAGAACAGACGGAACCATACCCAGCACGGATGGTTCTTGTGTCCTTCGTCATTCACTACATCATTCGTCCGCTCTACATCATTCACTACATAGATATGGTGTAAAAACCACTAACGCCATCTGGCTATATCATTCCCAAGTACATATAGAATCAACGCCATCTCTTGAGCAGCTCATAAAATAGAGGTGGCTACATACTGCTACTACTACTACTACCTAAATGATGGAACGACCAACAGCCGAAAGAGCTTCTCAACTCAAGTCAAGACAGCTGGGCGCTAGAGCTGGTAGGCCTGCTTCGTTTCTTTTCATTTTTCTCCCTTTTTTTTCTCGCCTTTCATCAGCGAAGCTAACAAGTCATTTCTTTTCTGACAAAACAAGGAATAAGTACAATCATCAGCAGAAATGGGTTTGTGCCTTGAAACTTGGGCTAATCACTGTACTTATCATCGGTCCATTAAAATAGATAAATATAGACAAGTTACCCTAACAACAAATGACTGCTAAGCCACGGCGGCGAGCAGAAGACTTTAGTACGTACGAGACAATACAAGGGAACGGGAGAAGAAACGGCAGCTGCGAAAGCACCCCGAAGTGATCGCCTTCATGCCCTCATCTGTGACTACAAGACAGCACCTTGCCATACATCTTAGTCCTTTCTATTAGATGCGAAGCGATCTTTTATTCACGTGTGTGACGCTGTCCGTACGTGCGTCCACACGAACGCTACGCAACGCGTTCCCCTCGCTGCAGGTGTTAGAGCGGTGCTTAGTAGGTATCACGCAGCTGCGCGCTGTCGTCACTGTCCATCACCCACAGCAGGCTCACCGCAGCGCCCCCAACTGCCGGCTCCTCCGCCCACTCGAAACACTTCTCTCTCTACTTCACCCTCTTTACCGCCCACAATGCTCGAGCGCACGCCGAGTAGAAACACTCTTTCGACTCGTATATCTGCGATGAAACTGTCACTAAAGCCAACCCGCTTCCCGTGTCTTTGCGCTTCAAAGAAACGTTTACATTAGTAAAGGATACACCGAGTTTCCCTTCAAACCATTCTCCCAGCACCCGCATCGACGTCTGTTTCAGCCGGATCAACAGTGTGCGCACCGCTTCTTCGTCACATCCGGGATCTTCGTGGTTCCCTTGGGAGAGATGACCTGTAATTTCTTTACTTCCCTTTTCCCATCCCCAAATGCAGTGAGTCTGAACCCCCCTCCCCCCGGCAGAAGGGAGGTAACAGCGTCCTGCTAGGGGCAAAGGTCTTTAAGCCTAGGGGCAAAGCTTCTTAAGCCATCCGCACTCAGAAGGTGCGGATGGATGGACGTATGAACAGACAGACAGACAGACAGACAGACAGACAGACAGACAGACAGACAGACAGACAGATGGATGTATGAAAGGACTATTCACGGTTTCCTGATAAAACCCTCCGAAGCTTCACCTCTTTCATCATCATTCACTCCGTGAATATGCTTCAATTTTTAAAGACGATAGTCTTTCTCGGGGAAATTCAACTCAAAAATTTGGTCCGTCCGTCCGTCCGTCCGTCCGTCCGTCCGTCTGTCCGTCTGTCTGTCTGTCTGTCTGTCTGTCTGTCTGTCTCTCTGTCTGTCTGTCTGTCTGTCTGTCTGTCTGCCCTTATTGGTACCCTAGAAGGCACCAAACGATACCCCAAACGGCCGACCCCATCCGCAGAGCCTATCAATACTGCGCAATATTCAGCGTTCCTACTTGTGCAATCGTCAATTAAAAAGCAGTTATTGCGCATATCTGAGGCACCACAACACGTCAATATTCTCTATTGCGTCTTTCACAAGAAAAGGCATACAGAAGTAATTAAAAAAATCGTAGCGTTTATCACGCTGCGCATATCATGCATTCCTTCCACAACAAAACGCAAGTGTTTCCAACGCTTTGCTAAGACGACATGGTGGTGGCACCTACCCGTCGCCTTGCGTTCTACACCTTATCACCTCCGAGACGGGTACGCAAGCCAAGCGATTCGTTTCCCAAGATAACTGCCTGATAGCGCTCATGTCTCACGTGTGACGTGACTTGATGCGCTCTTTAACCTCCGCTGCACGCTCGAGGCACTCTAACGCAGCGGCTCCAGAATACCATTCACCGACTCTCTTGCGCAGAACATCAAATAAACGTTTTCTTCAATCTGTTCAGACGCAAGACTATCGTCTTTTGTCGACATTTGCAGTATAAGATGCAGATACAGGCAAAATTTTTTCTATCGTTCTATTTTCCAGGCCACACTCTCTCTCTTTCACAATAGGCAAAAGCATTTGCTGCAGCTGAAGCGACGCAAGTGCTAGCCGACAATGACGTGGCTGTTTCTTTGTGAGAGCACTGACCATTTGGTTACAGCACACTTTCTGTCCGTCTCTGCAGCATGGACAACCACGTCGTGTCTGACTATCTGAGGTTTGTGTCGAACCAATTTGTGCTTAATATTAACATGGAAATAATCTAACACCATCTAGGTAGTCTATAGCATCAACCTAGAATAACATAGAAACAAGCTGCATTGACTATATCTAAGGCCTGATAAAATCCAAGAACGAGTAAAATTAGTCTTCATATTCGTCTTTATTAGTTGTTTCAGGCGTTGTTCGGATTAGTGCAACAATCGCAAATTTTCTCTTCTTATCCTTTTCCTTATATTTTCCATTGATTTTTCGCCTTTGTTTCGTCCTATTTTGTAGTTTTTTATTTCTTCCTCCGTCTCGATATTTCTGTCTTGTCTTTCTTCTAATTGTTTTTTCATTGGTTTATTTCTTGCCTCCTGTTACCTTCGCCTCTTCCTTTTGCTACTAAATCTGTTGCCTGTCATAATTTGTGCATCCTACACCTGACAAATCGGTGATTGAACTCACAGAGCAAAGCGAAAAATGAAAAGTATGAAGTGCGCATGTACAGGTCCAAAGTGATTATAGTTTTCTGTTCGTTCTCAACGGACTAACGGTTTACTTAAACCAGCTGTGCAATTCATACTTCTCTCCATGGACGAGAATGCTACTTCTGTGTTGGCGCACAATACTATATAATATGCAGAAGGAAGGAAGTATTATGAAAAAAAGAAAGAAAAAGAAAGGTACGATGATCGTGAAATTACCCATTGGGAATTCTATTGGCAACTGTTTAGGTGTTTTGATTTAATAAAAAGTTGAGCATATAACAATATGAGAGTTATATGTAAGCATGTACCATTGCATACCGCAGTTTATTTTCACCAACTGTCTCTCTAGTGAGCGCGTCTTCCCGTTTTTTTTAATAATGAAGGAAGCTTTCAGATTGAAAGGGGGCGCATTTATATATGTTTGACTTGCTGCATCGATGCCTGGATCTCAAAGACGAGGTCTATGTAAGTGTTTCGCGAGGTTCTCACATTAGTGGACTGAGTTGCGATATAGAGTAACGGGATGTTTCCTATCATGCGTCTGGGTGTTTTCTGCCGCGGGGCGACGAGCGTCTAATTCGGGGGCACGAACGGCAGGGTCTTCCCGGAGGAGATGCCTATAGCATGGGCATCGCCTCCTCACTTCTGGCGCCCCTCACTTCTGAGTTCTCTCGGCGGCGGTGGCGATGAGCTTCAGCTTCGGCATGGCGCACTATCGGATCTTCTCGGCTACAGCACATTGCTTCTGTTTAGGTGGAGCGCAGCTCTGCATTCTAGCAAAGGAGGCGTTCAGCTATCCCAGATCTGGCATACTCTTCTATCTGTGGCTTGTTCAGTAGCATCTGCCGATGGCAGACTTGCATTAGTTGTACTTGCACTAGCATTAGTTGCACTAGCATTAAGAACTGGCTCAGACTATTTTGTATATAAACTCGCTTTAACACGTCGCGTTCAAAGCTGTGGAATTTCAACCATCCCACGTCTTCATTGGTTGCCATGTCTTGTGGCGATGCTCCGTTTTAGATCGACGCTCAAACTGCTGCACTTGCTTGTGTGCTTTCCCAATTCCTGTGACACCAACTCATTGGCGCGGTTACGCCAGAGACGTTCAAAACAATTACAGCAGAAACGGGCCTCTGATCTATAGCTGCGCTCTAAACGGGAGAAACCAGGGAGGCTTACCAGGCAGCAGTCCGATTCACTATCTTATCCTGGGAGTAAGAAAAATGGAAGTGGAGTGATGAGAAGGACAGGGAGGTGTAAAGATGAGTGAAAAGAGAAAGAAAAATATCAATAAATGTGCTGAGACGCATGCAGTATTGACACTACAAAATATTCCAAGAGGCGTTTGCAAAGGTCCGTAGTCTTTAAAAAGCAAAAGAAAATGATTTGGCTACCATGTTAGTCGACAAGCGACGAGCAGTAGCATCTGCTCAGATTGCTGCTAATTGTCTGTCCAATGGTCGAACTGCATTAGAAAGCACTCATATACTTAAGGCAAATCAAGGGCCATGGCAAAGCATCTATCTATGTCTTTGTGAGTGCCACCAATATGGCATGCTCTTCTATCGGTCACTCCAAAGTGTGGCGTACACTCCATACACTCCGAAGGAATACACTCCAATTAATGTGTATGACTTCGTTAAGGCAACCCCAATCAAGTGCCGACAGAGAAGCGAAGCTTCACGTCGATGAAGTCCGGATGACGGTTTGAGTTGCAGCGGAGAGTTTACTTGGTGGAGTCTCGTATGTCCTATATTTGCCAAGGCAGCATCGATCCTAGAAACGAAATTGCAATGGTGGTTTCTTCTTGATTGAATGGGCTAGCTACGTTGCCAGTGGAGACATTGCTTCTAGTGCCGCAATGTCCAGGTAGCCCCTGAAAGTCAACGCTACGGCTTTTGTCTTTGACACGGTGATCAATCTTGAGAATTTATAAGGTGTTCGTGGCATTCGCATTTCAGAGCAGACAGCGCGCACAAAAATGTCAATATCGAGTTGGAGAAAACACTCCATTTGCTCAAGTTTTCAGAATCGGTGTGCTTTAGGATAAAACGCCGGATAATAAATCATGAAGGCCTTAGATGATATTACGCGGAATCTTTCAAGTCTTAGAGTTTTTTTTTCTCTGGCATCACCATGACGCCAGGACTGGACACTATTGTCGGATCATCAGTGCAGGTGTGCACGTGGTTACAAAACGTATCGAGTAAGAAAAGTATAGACTTCATTGTTTCAGTGTTGAGGCAGGTGAAGATGATTTCTGTGGCCATCCAGAAATTCTAACCTTTAAAAGCAGTGGGGAAAGGCTCGTCGTTATAAACGCATTAGGGCATAGTTATCTGGGAAAGTGCAAGGATGAGAAGGTAATTGATTATGGGTGTGAAGATGCCTGTGTCAGTCCGTCCGTCCGTCCGTCCGTCCGTCCGTCCGTCCGTCCGTCCGTCCGCCTGTCTGTCTGTCTGTCTGTCTGTCTGTCTGTCTGTCTGTCTGTCTGTCTGTCTGTCTGTCTGTCTGTCTATCTATCTATCTATCTATCTATCTATCTATCTATCTATCTATCTATCTATCTATCTATCTATCAATCTATCTATCTATCTACCTATCTATCTATCTATCTATCTATCCAACTAGCTAGCTAGCTTGTTAGCTATCTTAAACTGCCTACGCCTGCGTGCTCTCGTCATCACCTCGTTAAGTTGATGACGACCGAAATTGCTGTAACACGGTAAGATGATTTGAAAAAAAAAATTGGCAGATCGCACGTACAGTGGAAATCGATTATATGCGAAGCACGAATGAAGAAGGGTGATAAATCACTTTAAAATCAGCACAACCTAACAGGTTGAAGTAAATTATTCCGCACATGCCTTCCATGTCATGATCATCAGGTTTGGATGTTTCATTTACCTTCGTCAGCTATCAACGTCAACTGATACCAACTTTAGTTTATATAGAGCTAGTGAAACGAGCGCAAGCGTGCTATGAGCGTAGAATTCAGTCATGTTTTACATCAAATCCATATCATGATTATCATATCTGGACGTGTGATTTACACTCATCGTCCATTCACGTCACGTAATAACTAATGTGGTATGCGTGGAACTAGTGAAATGGCCGCGAAAACACAACGTGCGTAGCGTGTAGTCATGTGTTACATAAAACGCTTAATATGATTATCATGTTTCGACGCGTCATTTATCTTCATCATCTATTCACTTCCCGTGATGCCAAATTAGGTGCATGTGGAGCTAGCACAACGGCGGCGAGCGGGTCATAAAGGGCCCAATATACTCCGACGCAACGTTGACGCGCGCGCAGGCTGGGCGCAGCGACGTCACGCTTGCAAAACGCGAGCACTCTATAATGTGACGCCAGGCGCGACCAGCGTCCGTTGGTGCGGCCAAGTAGCAACCGGCGCAGAATGCGACATGCTGCATTTCGCTCCGACGACGTTACTTAGACAGTACCGCGTCTAGCTCTCGTGACGGAGGGATGCCGTGTGCGCTCAAACGCGCATGCGTCAAAACAACGCAGCGTGGCGCGTGCCTGCGAGTATATGGCATGCACATCCACAATGAAGGTGGGTGGGCAGATCCAGTGACCTTTAATAGGGGTATATCGGCACCTGGCATGGCATCACCAGCGTGACGTGATAAAACATACACCGGCACTCACGTGCGCCCGCTCACGTCGAAGTGTATTGGCGCCTTGAGTGTGTCGTGTATTATTGTTCTTACAGGACACGCATGTCGTGATTATAATGTTTGCACCAGTCACATACCTTCAACATTGATTCATGAGACGTAATACTGAGTTGTGGCATGTGTGAAGGTAGCGAAACGGCTGCGAGCGCATCATGAGTGTGGGACGTAGTCATCACGTTTCATAATATGCATGCCATGATCCTCACGTTTGGACGTCTCATTTACCCAAGTCGTCCATTTGCGTTGCGTAATACCGAATTTTGTACATTTGAAGCTTGCAAAACGGCCGCGAGTGCATCATGAGCGTAGCATGTAGCCATGTTTTTACATGACACGCATCTCATGAATATAATGTTTGCACCAGTCTCATACCTTCGTCATCCATTCACGTCCCGTAATCCCGGATTCGGATCATGGGAAGCTAGCGAAACGGCCGCGAGCACATCATAAGCATGGGATGTAGTCATGTTGTTACATGACACGCATGTCATGATTATGTTTGCACCAGTCACATACATTCGTCAATAATTCACGTCTCGTAATAAAAAATTCGGTATATGCAAAGCTAGTGAAACGACCACGAGCAGATAACAAGTGTGGCATGTAGTCTTGTTCTCACATAACACGCATGTCATGTATTTGATGTAGGACCTGTGGCTTGTGTTCGCCATGCAGTCATGTCACACTATACCACTTTTGCAACATATCAGGTGAATGAAACCAACGTATGAGCAGCAGGACTTTGACATGTAAATCATGACACTTGTGACATACATATCCTGATTTTCATGTTATGACTAGTCAAATATGTTCGTCATACAGTCATGTTATATCATACCAAGTTAGGTATTGATACCATTATTCCAACGGCCAGGAGAGCTAAAAGTCACAGACAGACAGACAGACAGACAGACAGACAGACAGACAGACAGACAGACAGACAGACAGACAGACAGATAGATAGATAGATAGATAGATAGATAGATAGACAGATAGATAGACAGATAGATAGACAGATAGATAGATAGACAGATAGATAGACAGATAGATAGATAGATAGATAGATAGATAGATAGATAGATAGATAGATACGCCCAAAGTCCCCGAAGTTCGCTAAGAAATGCTTCGCATTTAATATTATTGTCTGGACATGTCTTCAATGATATGAAATCCAGTTCGTGCGTATGTAGATGTGAAATGCGAATCACCCGTGCGGCGGATACCACGGACCGTGGTATTCAGGTATCTACAGATATCTGGAGGAAAAAGAACGTCGCAAAACAGTTTCATTTAAATATCTGGGCCGTAGTATGCGACACCTGTGCGGACTTTCTATCGCCCTCACACGTAGAGAACAGACACTTGTAGTTTAAACGTGACAGGGATAAGAAAAACAGACATCGGTGGTGTTCATTGGACAAAGGCCAAGAATGAATATGAACATCCTAACGAGTGTCTAAACGAAGCATTCCGCGTGGCAGTCAGGTATCCTACCACAAAGACATTCAAGTTCTTGAAAATGCTTTGAAAACAATTGTACAGGTGTAATACCGGCAGAATGTCTATTTTTTTGCAGTGCAGGCTATCTGAATTTCTAAAGAATTCATAAGCGCTACATATGCGCTCCGATTACGCAACGCTCATGTCGGGTTAACGTTAATTGTGGCGTTGGTTCCACGTTTATAGCAGTATTTAAACATCGTGTTTTTCTCTGCATAATTTAACAAGCTCGAACAAAGCATTGCGTGATCATGGATGAATACGCTAACAAAAGCTAGATATGGTGTTGAAATTGTCGCACCATAGAGTGCACTGCGTTTCCATAATACTGCGTTCGGTGGTCTAACGTGACTGCTGACGTTATGTACGAGCATGAGATACCCTGCAAACGCCAGTGTCCTCGACGTCCCTCGTGAGCCCATAATGTGGACGCAACCAACACGCTTACGAAAACGCGGAGATCCACTTCGTGGGGGGGCGCTGCGAGCGCTCGATGGTGACGGACGCACTCCACATCGCCTCCGTAGATTTTCTGCTATTTCTGCGGACATCCACCTTGGTACCCCTGAAACTTGGATTTATCGTCACCGCCAAGTTCTCCGCTTCGCCTAGACAACACCTTCGTCCAGGTGGGTCCAGTTTTGACAACTTGAGGGACGTCCTTCACTCCCGGCTACAACGCCGCCTCGCTAAGGGCTCTCAGCCCGGCGATGGCGGCCGCTAACGTGGTTACGGGCTATGATCCTACCTCAAGCCAAATGCTGTCCATGGAGCTTTCATCCTCCGAAAACACTATGCCATCAGAAGATGAATACCTCGACGACATGGTGAAACTGTGGCAACGCAAGCAAGCGAAATCGAAGACTGCGTCTCAACAACAACGAGACGCCACGGCGGGCCACCATTCCCCAGCCTTGCAAGGAACGCCGGCGTACCATCCCTCCGGCGGTGTGCCTACCTCTGCTCCGTCCTCGCAGCCAGCGAAGCAACGCAAGTGCCGTCCGCGTCAAACTCCTCGCCTCTCTCGCGACGACTACATCGTAGTGCTGAAACCTCGCGTTCCCTGCGAGCTACGCACATTTGTCCCGGCCGATCGCGCGGGCGACGCCATCCGCAGCTACCTCGGCGACTGGACTACCACGCAAATTCAAGTGTGGCCAATCTGGGAACAGAACATCTTGGTCTGTAGCACCACCATTTTGCCTATGGCACAGCGACTCCTCGGGGACTTCCAGCTGCAAGTGGGGGATCAGCAGCTGCCCGTTCGAGGCCACGCCAAGGCACCAGGGGATACATGCAAGGGCGTCATCAATGTAAACCCTGCTGAAAGCCCGGAAAAGATAAAGTCTGAACTGTATTGGCCTCAAGGTACTATCCTTGCGGTCCGCAAACTCGGAGATTCCGCGGCGGCGGTGGTGACTTTCGAGGGCACGAAGTTACCCCGCTTCCTCTTCTACCACTGCGTGGCGACGTATATCCGCGCCTATAAGAAAACGGTCCCTGTATGCACCAAGTGCGGTACCATCGGTCATCGACCACCTCAGTGCCCTCACGCCGCTCCAACCCAGTGTGCCAAATGTGGAACCCCCGCACCTGCAGGTCTAGATGCCCACGACTGCCACCCCAAGTGCCTCCTCTGCCATGGCGCCCATGAGACTGGGACCAGTGGCTGCACGGCAAAATACCGAAAATATCGGAAACGCAAGCAGCCCTCAACATCTCCTCGAGGGACCACCTCATGTTCGTCACAGCGAGACAGCAGCACAAACCTGCATCATTCGGCTCCACCACTCCACGCCGACTCTCAAGCATTCCCACCGCTCGAAGCACCAGCGGCGGTACCTCAGGTGAGCAGTTGGGCAGGGAAAGCTGCTTCTAAGCCTCTCTCACCCCCTTCTGTCGATCCTCCTTCTCCCGAACTTGCGGCCCTTCGCCAGCAAGTTGCGGCACTTCAAAAGCAAAATTCTCTTTTAACTAAACAACTCGAACTCTTAAATAAGCGACTTCAACCCCAACAACAGTGTACTGCAAAGCCATCCGGTATTGCCTCCTCTGTCCAGGCGGCTACGCCAGCTATGTCCAAGCTTAGTCCTCACGCTAAGTCCACTCCCATTAAACCGCCGGTTCAAGCAGCCATGTGTACTCCAGCACTCGGAACCGGTGCTACATCTACTCCAGAAGCTCTTGAGGCTCCTGGGGCACCTCAGGTTCTCTTGCCCGCTAACCAAACTCTCCCTAGCGAAGAGCACACCCGCGCGTAGAGGAACGCCTCACGCGCGTCGAAGCTTCGATTAATCACCTCCTGACTAGCTTCTCGGTCCAACGCATAGTAGTAGCGGTTACCCAGGCTATTCAAGCCTGGGCAATCACCCAGTTTCAACCCAAGGCATCGCGTTCCCGCTCCTGCTCGGTGAGCAGTGAGAGTACAGCTCCACGGCGTCATCGTAAGGTGGCTACCACCACCCCGTCGTCGGACAATGCGGCCTCCGTGCCCTCCCTGCCTCTGAGGATTCCGAGCGGGACATGGAGGACCAAATATAAAACCTAGGACAGTCACGTTGGCTACCAATCGTACGTCCCGTTCAAACATTGCGTCTAAATTCGAGATCATACAGTGGAACCCTGGAGGCTTTGGGAACAGGCGAAAGCGTTCACATCTTTCCCTTTTCCTCAGCTCACTTGGCTCTCAGCCGGCCGTCTTGGCGCTCCAAGAATCTGGCCCTGCTCCATCCCTTTCTGGATACTGCTCCTATGTAGGCGGCACCACCACATGCCTCCTCGTGCATAAAGCTTACACGGCGATACAGATCGACCTCGATCTGGATCTTCCTTACGACTACTGCATGATATCAGTGCTGTCTCAGCGGAGGGGCCAACCATCAATACATATCTTAAACGTGTACTGTCCCCCTCGCCTTGCGAGGGCTTCGTTTGCGCATCTCTTCCATCGGGCACTGTGTATAGCGGCCCGACAACCACTGGTGATTGTCGGGGACTTTAATGCCCCCAGCCCTCACTGGGGTTACCACTACGAGAAGGCCCGGGGCAGAGAGCTCAAGGAGCTCATTTCCTCGCTGAGCCTGACGCTTCTTACCGATCCGGCACAACCCACACGTTCCGGCAACTCGGTCACGCGAGACACATGCCCCGACCTCTCCCTCACCCGTCACATCCGCGATGCTACATGGGAAAATTTAGGCGAAAACCTAGGCAGCGATCACTTTTTACTCCGCATTTCGTTCACATCGCGGCAGAAAATGCGCCAACACTGGGGCCAAGCCCGTCTCACCGATTGGACTCAGTTCAGAATGCAACCATTCCCCGCCGGCCTCTCCTCGACCGAATATGCAGCGTGGGCATCATACGCTCTTCATATGAAACAAGCGAACACTCGCACCCTTGCAACCTCTAATTTGACTCCTGCAATCGATCCACACCTCCTACATCTTTGGCACGCTCGCCGCGGGCTCATAAGGCGCTGGAAACGCAACAAACTTAATCGGAAACTTCGCGCTCGCATTGAGGCCCTCACTGCAGAGGCGGCCGCATACTCCGCACAACTTTCCGATGCTAACTGGGCAGACACCTGTTCGAAGGCTACAAACCAGATGAGCTCTAAGAGTGCGTGGCGACTCTTTAGAAGCCTTCTCGATCCCTCCACCACCAGGGGAGAAACGCAACGCCAGCTCCACCGTGTTCTGCATGCATTTCAGGGCACTACGGATGAACTCGCGCGAGAACTTTGTGACCGCTACATCTGCCGCACAATTGATCCCGCAGGCCCCGCATATACGTATTCCGGCGCCCCTAACACCGACCTCGACGCCCAATACACGCTTTCTGATTTACGATTTGCACTCACGAAAATGCGACGGGGCACGGCCCCTGGACGCGACGGAATCACAGTATCGCTCCTGGCAAATCTTCCCGACCAAGCACACCTCTCGCTACTCCAGCTTATAAATTCGATATGGGACGGTTCTCCGCTTCCAACGGAATGGACCACATCGGTCGTGACATTCATTCCCAAATCGGCAAAGTCCGTTAGTATTGAGGCACTGAGACCCATCTCACTTACGTCTTGCGCAGGCAAACTCATGGAAACCATGGTTCGCGAACGCCTTTCAGCCTACTTGGAGGCCAGGAGCACCTTTGCCGACACGATGTTTGGCTTTCGCCTGCATCTCTCGGCGCAGGACGTCCTGCTCCAGCTTCAACACGATATCATAGAGCCGACTACTATGCGCCATAACGATAAAGCCGTGCTCGCTCTCGATCTCCGCGGGGCGTTCGACAACGTCAAACACAGCACTATACTCACTAACCTGTCTACCACAAACTGCGGGCAGAAGACTTTCAACTACGTTCGCGCCTTTCTATCACATCGCACCGCCTTCATTCGCCTTAATTCTACCGAACACGGCCCGTACTTATTAGGCACGCGGGGTACACCTCAAGGGGCAGTTCTGTCTCCTCTGCTTTTTAACCTGGCGATGATGAACCTCCCCTCTCTTCTAAGCGAGGTCGAGGGAATACAACACGCACTATATGCGGACGATATCACAATCTGGACCAACACCGGCTCCTTAGCGCAAATCGAAGAACGCCTGCAAAAGGCTGCCCTTCTGGTGGACACCTACGCAGGTTCATGCGGCCTGGAGTGCTCTCCAGCTAAATCGGCTCTTCTTTCAGTCTCTCCGCTACCGCCGCCTCAAATTTTTCTTCCGTCCGGGCCCATCCCGTCAGTGCAAAATATTCGGGTTCTTGGCCTTCACCTCACATCGTCCTTGGATCCAAAGGGCACAATAGCAGGCCTCAGACGCACCAGCGAACAGGTGAGCCGCATGATACGGCGAGTTTCTACCAAGCGCGGCGGCCTCCGCGGGTCTCAGTCCCTCCGATTGGCCCACGCGTTTGTGACCAGTCGCGTCCTCTACGCCTTGCCTTACCTTCACCTGCGTCGTCGACACGAGCACCAGCTGGACGTCCTTCTTCGTTCAGTATACAAACGCGCTCTGGACCTACCTATTGCAACTTCCAACAGCCGATTCACGGCTCTGGGGGTACACAACACCTTTGCAGAGATGCGCGAAGCTCATCGCATTAACCAAATCAATCGACTGTCGCAGACGCCTTCAGGGCGCCGTCTTCTACACAGACTTGGCCTTAACCCGATATCTGACCAAGACCCTCTGCAGCCGGTACCAGAGCTCTGGCGTCAAAAGCTATGGGTGGAACCTCTACCCCGTAATATGAACCCTGACCTCCATCCTGGCCGTAGACTAGCACGCGCCGCGGCCCTTCATACGCGACACTCCGATCGTCCTGGTGTTTTCTACGTGGACGCCTCGGGTCCCTCCCCCTCGGGTCACTTCACGGCTGCCGTGATTACAGAGGGCAAACACGTAGATGGCCTCTCCTTTCGAGCAGACACAGTAACGCACGCTGAAGAGGTTGCCATAGCTTTGGCCGCCTCTCACCCTGCCTCACGCACCATCCTGACGGACTCGCGCTCGGCCTGTTCTCAGTACCTTCAGGGTTCCATTGCTCCGCTGGCGGCTAGCCTACTACAGGCAGCCTCTTGGCGCTTTAACCCTCATCCCATTCGCATAGTGTGGACCCCAGGCCACTCGGGCCTGCCCGGCAACGAGGCGGCAAATGCCGCTGCCCGCGCTTCTCCTGTCCGGGCCGTTGCTCCTCCATGTCCCGAGACGGAATCTGGCAATACCAACCTGACGCGCTTTCGCGAAATTTTGGCTTATTACCGGGCTTCGCGCCGCCTCTACCCGGACCCCGCACGCGGTTTGGAGAAAGCGGACGAACGACTGCTACGCCGCCTGCAGACGAACACCTTTATAAGTCCGGCGGTCGCCAGGCACTTTTTGCCGGAAATCAATGGCACCTGCTCGACCTGTCATGTGCTCGCCGACACATATCACGTCGTAGCATCGTGCCCAGTTAATCCCGTCCCTTTCTCATCCCCTTTTCCTATCCCAACTAGAGAGGCTTGGGAGGAGCACCTGCTCGGCTTCTCTACCTTGGCTGCACAACGCTCCTTGGTGGAGCGCGCACGGGCAGCTTCCAGCTCCACTGGCGTCCCGGAATAGGGTCTTGCCACTCTAGCACGCCGATGGGCCACGTCGGCACTCTCTAGTGAACTTTTTCTGAAATAAATGTTTTTACCACCACCACCACTTCGTAACGTATGGCTGGCAGCCAAAAATAAACCAGTGGCAATTACTTGCTGTACGCTTCGCGTGAATGCGTTTTCGGCAAAAAGCGCGATCTGCCGAACCTAATCTTTCTCGTATGTTCACTTACATTATCACGTCATGGCACTCCGTTTCTCCAATTCATTACGAAAACATGGTATTACGAATCACAACGTCTGAGTACAATTAACTATTTCTTTTTCCTTGAACACTCCCAGGAAGACACCTGAAACTGTTTTCACCGACTGCATTTAGAAATTTCGAACTACTGTTTGTTTGAGAAAGGGCGTTTTTTCTGCTGAGAACTCCTCTCGTCTTACGAACTCCTTCTTCACTATGTCACCAAATCTTTTTCAGTGGTGACAAATTTATCCTCAAATAAGCTGAAGAGGCATTTGGAGGGCATCCAACTGCTATGTAGAACACACAAATAGAAAGAAAAAGAGAGAGAAAGGTGAAAGAAGGGAAAGTGGAGTAAGGGCGCAGTAAAGGTGAAACAAATAGAGAGAAACATCTAATGAAGCCCGCTTTTTCTGACAAAATTCAGTACGATGCCGAGTACTTTTCGGGGGAAAAGTTGGCGGAAAGATTCGGATTATGATTACAAGAAATGAGCTATTCCCTGCTTTAATAGTGGTGTACTGGCCTTCTGAGCATGAATTATTCACTCTGGGAGGTGAGATGAGCTGCCTTGACCAAATGCCTACATTTTGAGGGCATGGGCGGCCGATGAACTATTGCAAAAGTTGGGTTGTTTTTTCGGCCGGTGAGGCAATGCGCTCTCATAATAGGTGCCGCACAAGACTGCGAAGAAACTGAAAATGTAATGACGATCGTTTCGCTGGGCTGCTGATTCCCAACGAGCACTGTGACGACTGAAAGCATATGTGCAATTGCGAACATGTTAAAACCTATTGAAGTTTGGATCGAACATCTTGTGAATATTACTAAGCTTAAGTCATGAAGGCCTTAGACAGGATGACCTACTAACAATGTTGTAGCTTTCCAATCAACCACATTACTTACGTTGCAGCCTTGCACTGTTTGCCGTAACATGAAAACACAAGGCTATTAATTTGCAAGTGTATCAAAAGTGCGGTAGTGGTCTCCTTGTGCACTCGCAAGGAACACATTATGCAACGTGGCATTCAGAACACGTTGGAAGTGAAGTGATCATCGAGGCAGAGCATACGGCTCAGACGGCCAGGCTCTCCTCGTCCCTCTTGGCCATCTTGGTCGGCCAAGGTTATAGTGCAGTTCTAGCAGGTGAATGTAAACACAGTCTTACAAAGGAGCAGAGGGCTCATCTACTACGTCCTTCCCATTTACGAGCAACGTGCACCCGCACTGCAATACAGGGGGGTGGATGGCCAGGTGTGAAGGAATGCCCAAAGGCGTTCGTAAAAAGCCGTAGTTTGCGTTTCGCAAACGTTGCTGCACAGTATACTGTCAATCAGCCGGCTTCTCAGCCGTTACCTTAGTTACCACAGGTTCTGCTCTTTCCTCTGGTTCTGCCGAGAACAGAACTCCAGGTAACGTTCAGCAGCACCGCTAATGATCTAATTGATGTGATCTGCCCATTTCTAAGACATATTATTTCGAGTTAAAGAAGAAAGGGCATTCTTTTTCTCAAAGAAAGTTGCCCGGCGGGTTGCCCATTGTTGCTAGCTGTACTTTGTATAACACAACTATTTTGTCGATCTGGCGTCTACTGCTACAGACATGCAGTGAAAGTTCGGTTCTTTTGGTATTTTACTGAAAAGTATCCACAAACAGAGTTTCGTTGGCATGATCTTTTGCGGATCAATCGTCAGTTAAGGGACGCCTGAATTGTGGTCGGGATGAGAAACCATGAGTAGCAGAGAAGATCCGCAATTTGAAATAGCAGGTGACACCACACATTAAGGTTGAGCGAAGGAAAGTTGCAATTAAGGGCTTGTTTTTTTTTTGAACACAGTGTTAGGGAGAACTAACAGAGAGTGATTTCACGGGAAGTAAAGTGGACGTTAACAATCCTAACTGTAGAGTAAATAGCAAAGAAGAAAATTGGACAAAAAGACAGCTTGCCGCTGGCAGGGACCACAGCTGGTACCATCGAACGTTTGGTGCCTGCCGGTAGCAAGTACCATTTTATTTCGGGCAAAAAAGTGTTTTCAAACATGAAATCATTACAAGAAGCGAATTGGTGGATACCTTCAGAGTTAACTAACAATGACTTACAGTTAACTCACAACGTCGTTTCACAATGACTGGCGATTTCCGTGTCCTGTGTTCGTAGTATCCCAGCACGGCTGAAAGTGTTGTTGAATTCAGCATGTGTTTTAGGCTGAGTGTTTCAAGCGACATTGGTAGTAAAAAATTGAGGATGCTTGAACTCTGCCTCCAAAAGCAAGTTGTGGTATATAGCGCAATCTAGCCTCGTCCATATGGCCTTCTGAGCTGCTAACCTGCTTCGGTTCAAAGTGAATGCTTCAACCGTGCCTCGGGGAAACGAGCGACTGTATGCATTGGCATTGGCCGTTTCAAAGAAACAATGAATGCGCAATGCAAGCACAGTTGCTAATTGCCCACTACGCCACAAGCATTTTTTTTGCGAATCAGTGAATGGCCTACTACGCATTCATGTAGGCCAACACGCAAACCTGTGCATTGTTTCCCTTTGTTGATGGTTCAGCTGCTGGTAATCATGAAATATGTCTGAGCGCTTTGCAACACGTGGGCATTTAAAATTCCCACTCATTACCGAATTTGCATGGTTTGACGCGTGACACAATGAGGCTTTTGCCATTATAGAAGACATGACGCGTTCAAGAGGCTGCTCCCACTACATGAAATGTATATAGTTTTTTTTTCAAAGTCCCTTCAACAGGTTTCCCGGCTCTATTGTAGAACACCTGTTTGCTACGCAGATGGGTTGTGTTCAATTTCGTGCTGTACTCGGATTTACTATTCTTTTTGTTTGCGTCTTCTTTGATTCTCATACCACGGGAAAGATGATTTATTTCTTTGGAACGACGTCAACGCCGAAAAAAGAATTTTTGCGCAACCAGCTTGTTATATTTATCACGTTGAAATTTGCTCGTTTTAGGAAGTGCAGAAACGATGGCAGGTGCTGCTAAATAGAAAGCCATATAATAAATGAAAACAAATTACAGGGCGCCAAATATATGTGTTAATGAAGCTGCGAACTAAAGTGTACGCCTGGCATTACGCATCAACGTTTTCTTTTTTTCCCACCCTCGTGTAAAGTTGAAAAGAGCAGAACACTAGAAGAGTAAGAAGCCTCGCTAAAACGTGTGAAACTAATCTTCACAACTTCGAAACGATACAAAGTTAAGGTGCTTAATATCTTTTTCGGATCCAGCCAATGTGCTGGCTAGCTCGTCCGGTGCAGTTTTACTGCCCCCCCCCCCTGAAAACTCCTATTCTTTTTCACTTTGGTCTAATTGCCTTTAACAGTGCCCAGAACAAATGAGGTGAGTCTTTGTACCATAAGTGAAATATAGAGGAGAAGCACTAATGACAAGTCAAAGAAGTTTGACCATCTGCTGCTGCTTCAAGGTTTAGAGCGTCGCAGAGCTACTCCCCTTCTCGTATTTGAACTTGCTTCGCAACGGATGCAACGGCACTCGGCAAATGATTGCTGGAGAAGTTGAATAATGAAGTTTCTCTTCAGTTCGTTTGAATATAGACACATTAAAGTGATCAATGGACATTTGTGAAAGTAGAGTGCATTAGACAAAATTATTGCCAGGGTTCGTGCAGTTCCCCCTTATTAATGTAGCCGGTATACCGGGTGTTTGAAAAATTTTGTTCTAACTCTCCAACAATTCATATATTCAATTATTGCTCACTGCTTCAGGGCCGAAGTTCCCGTTGGGGTGGGCATATTGAAGTAATTAAACACGACCTTGGGGGCAGCAACAACTAAAGTTGGAGTTAACTTTTAATTAGGGGAGTTCGAAGCTTATGTCAAGAGGGAGAATTCAAGTTCGCCATGCGAGAAACTCATCCCTTCTTTCACATATAGAAGAAGGAGTCTGTAGTAAATATTTAGAAGTAATGAAATTGAACGAAATCGAAAGACGACCACCGAAGGACGTGAGTTTGAACCTGGCCGGGACGGTATCAATTGCATGAAAGCTGTCCTTACGCTCGGTGATGTCAGTGCATGATAGAGAACATGAGATTTTGGGAATTTCCCGAGCCCGCACCATCTGCGCGCTGGATAACCATATCATGGTTATCGCACGTAGGTCCAAAAGTATTATTGGTATATCTTTAACCCCACTCAAGCCAGAAATACATGGTTTGTAGTGGTGACGAATCATCGGCTCAACTCATCCCACACTTTCATTTACATGAAACACAAGGTTTCAACAAAACCTGAGGCTCAATACGCTATAAATATAGATATCAAGTTCTTTCAAGGTGAAATGTACGTTATGCGTCAGATGCGCGCACACACACATACAAAAAAGAACTCTGAAGGCACATATGCGCGTATAGTGGAGTTTCAAGAAGAAAGTACAACTGCTTCATAACGTAACGCCAACACATTTTTGATGGTATTGCGTTACCATTTCTGTTCGACCTCGTTATGGTCTAACATGAAACAAAACAATGCGGAAAAAAATTGTAAGTATAGGTGGCGAACTTTCCCAAGTTTCAACTTGCTTGTTGACAATTTAAAGTTAAAATAACCCAAGGCTTGACTATTTACAAGTTGTATTTACGCTGTTGCGTGATTGATGATTGATTCATATATAGAGTTTAACGTCCCAAAACCACCATATGATTATGAGAGACGCCGTAGCGGAGGGCTCCGTAAAATTTCGACCACCTGCACTCACAAAAAGTTAGTAATCAGTTAGTAAACGTGTGTGCTTACTAGTTTTCGGAGTATTTTACTACCTTCGTGGCATACTTTTACTAGCCAGCAGCTAGTACTGGTTGTAGCTTTAGCCGTTACTAACCAGGAATTCTTTCTTAGTGTTTTAGGAGTGAAGCTTTTTACAGCGGCACTTGTTCGTCCCTCGTAGCTGTTGTAGTAGTGTGTAAAAAGTATAACATTTTGACCTCCAAGGTGGTGCCGGTGAGAGATTTCTTATGTGCGTTTTTGAACAATAAAGATAGTGCTAAGTGTACATGCCAATGGCGGCTAAGGGGGCATAAAAGACAGGAGAAATCGACTTTTAGTTAACGCACACGCTGCAAATTTTTTTAACTAGGCAACTACTAAACCACCTACGTTGCCAGATTGGTAGTAGATGCCACGGTACATTTTGCCGTAATGGTGAGAACGTAAGCAAAATTTAGGCAAGCTCTGATTTTATTGACTACCTTGAAATAGAAGTTTCGTGCTACGTGATGGCACACACAAAAGTAAACAGAAGGGCCCATGACGATGCATAGAAAACAACAATCATCTCATAAATTTTGTGATTGCTAACCAGTACGCACAGTGCAGTCCCAAAGCAGGGGTATATATAGCCCTCAAGCTGCTCCTTCAGTAAATTCTGCTATGTCCAAGTCTTGAAGAATCGCGTGCATTTGCGTGCGTGTTCTCGTGATCCGCTCACTTGAGTTCTCATACTCATATGAGCATATAATCATGTGAGTACAAAAGTATATGCTCCCATAGACTCATATCAGCATATCATATGCTCATATGAGTCCTTACGAGCCTATGAGATTCACATATGTTCATACATATGTGATCGTGATTTGATCATGACCTCAATTCTCTATAAGTATGTTGCTGTAATGCGCACTTACACCAGTATAGTTACATGCCGCATTTGAAAGCCATTATAATTTACGAGGGCTATGTAAATTTGTTTTTTTATTCTATAATTTTGTAATAGCATCATAAATATATGGCCACGTACACGAACATTTACCAAAATAGCGTAAACTTCTATTTGTGCTGGGACACTAACAAATTAGTAATGACCTAACCCCTCGAGTCCACACTATTCCCTTACTAACTAGGTAGTAATTTTAACTACCCAACGACGTAGTGCTTTTACTCAGCCTGTTAGCATTTGGGCTAGTGTATGTTACGAGCCCAACGAGGCAGTGCGTTTCCCTAGGGTTACTTTTACTAGCTGATTAGTGGATTCTGTGACAAGTAAAGGGCTAGTGCTGAGCTAGTGAATATACTAACCTTCTTTCAAAGAGTGTGGGGTTGTTTAACGTGCACCCAAATATGAGCACACTGGCCTACAGCATTTTCGCCTCCATCGAAAATGCAGCCGCCTCAGCCGGGATTCAATCCCGCGACCACTGCGTCAGCAGCTGAGTGCTCTGGAGACTATATCGCCTCGGTGGGACTTACGCTGAGGCGTATAGCACCGATAAAAATGTATGACAGTACGCACAGCTGACACAAAAGCCAGCTTCTTCGTCGCATTCAGTGCGCAGAATGTCTGCTTTCTGATATGTGACCTATGTAGCTATATAAACATGGCAAAAATTATGTGTACACAGAAACGCATGAAAGTGATGAAATCTAAAAGTATTTGTCAAAGACGCTAAACAGAAAGCAGAAATGTTCGTTTGCTTTACCAAAAGAGACTCATTCCTCAGATAAGCAGTTTCGCGTGTAGGCTTTAAATTTTCTACGCTGTTGTGGTCAGTATGCCTAGCATACGCTTCACTTTTGGGCATCGGAAGACCCGCGGGAAGGAACGCGCCCAAGTCGGAGATCCGTAAACAGCGGAAGCTAGTCAAGTCCTTACTAAGTAAACTGACTGGGCAAGTGTTCCCGAAAGGCCCGCGCGTATTCAAAGAGCTGAAGTCACTTCTTTTTGACGTGATACAAAGTTTGACCCGACTTGCTGCACAAAACAATGAATAAACAGATAAAAAGTCTGCTTGCCTGTGTACTCAGGGAGGAGACTTGTCTCATTCTAAGCTTTTGTCGAGGGAAACCTTTAGAAGCAATTAACTCACGCCACCTTTATTTTCCTATGTTTTCTTTTTCTCTTCATTCTTTTCAGCGGAGAGATATTGCATTCATATATGTTTTTGCGGCTACACGGATGAGCGCCATTTCCTGGTGTTGGCATTTGTTATGTCAACTATTCCTTTAAATCATTTGATTATTCACAAGATTTGGCCGATGATGAGTGGTGTGACGAAGCTAATAGGCATTTTTTGATAACATTTCATAAAATGTCGCAGCCATTTTTTAGAACGCTAACTAAAGCACCGGTGAAGCATATGGTCTTACGAGAAGACTATGAAATTACGGCGACGTTTGACGTTTCAGTCTATCACAATGTTTTATTAACCCCTACGAAAAAAAGGTGACGGCAATGATAGCTGGTGCCATGTTCACGACACTCAATATTGATACAAAATGACCTTGAGGGGCTCCTGGCCGTTTCAATAATGGTAACGATGCGAAACTTGGTAGGGCATAACAAGACTGTATAAAAAAGATACATAACTAGTCATAACATGAAAATCATGACATGGACATTATGAAGGTCATGATTTACGTTCCATGGTCCTGTAGCTCTTTCGGTGGTTTTATTCACATGGCATGTTGCAAAACTGGTGTGGTATGACATGATTCTATGGCGAACACAAGCGACAGATTCTAACATAAAAATCATGACATGCATGTCATATAACAACATGACTACATGTGAAGCTCATGATGCGCTCGCGGGTGCTTCGCTAGCGTAACATGTACCGAATTCGGTATTACGGTACGTCAATGAATGACGAAGGTATGTGACTGGTGCAAACATGATAATCATGAGATGCGTGTCATGTAACAACGTGACTATCTATCTATCTATCTATCTATCTATCTATCTATCTATCTATCTATCTATCTATCTATCTATCTATCTATATATCTATCTATCTATCTATCTATCTATCTATCTGTTTATCTATCTAGCCGCTTACGACTTTTAGCTCTTCTTGCTGTTTCAATAATGGTATCGATACCAAACTTGGTATGGCATAACATGGCTATATGACAAACATAATGAACTAGTCATAACATAATAATCATGACAATTAAGTCATGAATGTTATGACTTACATATCTTGATCTTGCTGCTTTTGCGGTGGTTTCGTTCACATTGCATTTTAGTTCACACGACGACTGCGGTACCTACGCGGCCAACGCGTACGATCAAGCAACACTACAATGAAACGCCAATCGTTGTTGCAATGCTGGCTTTACAATTTTATAAACAATACATACGTACTTCTAAGTTACACCATGGACAACGATAGCCACGGTGTCCTTGCTGCAAATCAACTAGATCTCAAAATTGAAAACAAATACAAAATGATAACATATCCCCGAAGTGAATGGTGATTAGTGAGATGAAGCGCCCATTCGTAATCCGTGCGTCCGTGCTTCTGTGCGTCCATCAGTCTCTTCGTTCATCCGTGCTCCCATCTGTCCATCTTTTCGTCCGTCTTTGCGTTCATTATTCCGTCCGTTCTTCTGACCGTGCTTCAGGATTGACGGATGGACAGAGGCACGGACGCATGGACTGATGGACGCACGTACGGACGAACGAACGGATGGGTGTACATGCAAACGGACCAAGCAAGCACGGACGGATGGACGCTTCGCCCCAGTCATCATCATTCACTCGATGGATATGATGTGAAAACCACTAATGCCATCTAGTTATAATATTACCAAGGACAAATACACACAACACCATCAAACATATTACATGCGTTGGATGAACGACTCGCTGCCTAAGGAGCTTTGCCCCAAGAATTCATATATTAATTATTCACCGTAAATTAATTCCGAGTACAAATATAAGGTTCTAAAAGGATCTTGAAGTTTTGAAAACTTCGAACAGTAAGAGTTTTTTGAGAAAAATTGCAGAACATTCAAATGGAGTATTCAAAGCAACAAATGTGTGTGTGCGCCTTTACTTTTCCTCTTATCGTGACAGTGTTCTGTCCTTTTAACTGTTAAGTGATTAAACAACAGAAGACATCTCAGTTTTGTGCCCTCTTCAGAAGCATTTCGATTTCGTAATATTTCTCATGAAATGTGACCTAACATAATGTTGTAGCATAAAGGGAGATGGATCATGGGACAGTTCAGAGAGAGAGAGAGGTTGAGGAAATAGACGCAACTTCTGCAGCTCTGATTGGGAGCACAGCTAAGCGCCTTTAGGGGTGAGATAAGGGTACTAAAGATGTTAGAAAGGCTTGCACTTATTGGAACGATGTGAAGTAGGTGAAGTCGCTGCTGCGCGTTGTCTTCACTCTTTCCCTCATCTGCATCAGCTGCCGGCTCCTTCCAAAACACTTAAGTGGTGTTGCCCCTCCGCCCACTCGCAATACACTGTTTCTCGCTTCACTCTCTTCATCGCCCGCAATGGTCGACTGCACAGCGAGTGGAAACGCTTCTTTGGCTCGTTTATCTGTGATTAAACACACACGAAACTCAGCCTGCCTCCCGTGTCTTTGCGTTTTAAAGGAACGCTTACTCTACTACATGGTACTCTGACTTTCGCTTCAAACCGTTCTTTCAGCATCCTCGTCGACGGCCGTTTCAGCCGGGTCAATGGCATGCGCACCACTGCTGCTTCACATCTGATCAAGGTTTTCTTCGGAATTGTCGTTGTGGATGATGATGATGTTACTTTCCTTCCTTCACTTATGTATCGTATCGTTCGCAAGTAGAAATAAACCGACGCCTGGATCGGCATGCAGCAAAAGTAGAATAAATACAAAGAAGTACATACAAGAAAGCTATAATTATTGGTGAACCAGAGAACAGAAGAGAATTCTTACCACTGTGCACGAGTCTAGCCTAAAAGAACTCACTGCAATAGTCAGTTGCTTCTCACTATTCTTGTAGAACATCTCTTTGGACACCAGCTGACATACATCGATGGTCGCAAAGTGACGTGTCAAGAGACATCCAGACAAGGCAACCTTCATCAACCTACCAGTGCAAATTACTAAAGCGTTACTATTTCGACTGGTAATCTGAGCCTTCAAAACTATGAGACGAGAAGGGAAAATTTACAATCCGGTACAAAAGTGATAACTCGCGACTTTTGAAAAGGGACAAGAGCGCAAGTAAGAGCTGAAACACCTCAGTGAGATCTAAGCTGGTGATTCTTGTTCAGCCACATTACAGTGAGGAGCCTGCCTAAATGTTTTCCCAGAACTTCTACCAGTAAACATATGACGATTTCGGACATCTTTTCATTTATTTCTCTACGTGTCGTTTTTTATATTTATATAAAAAATAATGCAAACCGACTCTCCCAATAGCTAGCTGGTATGTACAGCTATCCATTTTTCCACCTGATTGCAAGTATTTCCATCGTAACATAAAAGCGTGCACTGAGAAACAGTGCTTGCACCTTTAAAAGTACGTATCTTATGACCGTGAGAGGAAAATTATACCACATTCAGAACAACACTCTAAAAGGTTTTAGTTCAGCTGCAAGTCAATTTTTTATTTTCCTTTGCCAGAGCATTAGAGAACCGAAGGTCTAGCTAGCTAGCACTTAGAAGTACGCAGCCATTCGGTGCAATCTCTTATAGATATTTCTGCTACCAGACAATTTTATTACTATCTATGGCTGTTTTGTTGGCTGATGGCGAAGTGCATCTACGCGTTCTGATGTCATTTGTACAGTCACATTTGCGAAGTATGACACACGTGTCTCCACAGCCAAACCCTACTTCTAGGACGTCGAAAGCATTGCAACATGTGGTCGGCTTTCATAGGAAAAATATCTATTTTGATTGCTTTTACATTTACTTTTAGTCTAACGAGTCGTACTGTGCTCCAGACGTATGTTTAGGCAGGTCTATTTAGTCCGGTGCTTTCTCATATCATAGGTGCGATGAAGGATGGCTCGAGCTTCTCGGGAGCCTAGTTTGCTCCGAACTCGCTTGCGGTTGCCGTGGCATAAAGACAGTGCGAAGTGCGTCATAGCAGTGTCGATAAAAAAATTGGTAGATTCCACGTGCAGTGAGAATCGATGATATGCGAATCACGAGTGAAAAAGGATGATATGTCACTCTAAAATCAGCACAACGTCACGAGGAGGAAATAAATGAGGCCGTAAGTGACTTACTTGTCATTATTATTATGTTTGGGTGTGCCGTTTTCTTGCGTCATCTATTCACGTGACGTGATGCCAAATTTAGTATATGTGGAGCTAGCGAAACAGGCGCGAGCATTCTATGAGCGTAGTATGTTGTCATTTTCTAAAACTACACGCGTGTGAGGATTATGATGTTTCCACCAGTCATATACTTTCGTCATCCATTGACGTCACATAACACCAAGTTTGGTATATGTGGAGGTAGCGAAACGGCCGCGAACGGATCATGAAGAGCCTAATATACTACAATGTAACGTTCACGCACGCACACGCTGTGCACAGCGACGCTACGTTAGAAAACACCAGGCGCGAACGGCTCGACCAGTGTCCGTCAGCATGGTCCGATGGCAACCGGCGCGAAATGCGACGTGCTGCCTTTCGCACCGATGCGTTACCTAGACAACACTGCGTCTCCCTCTTTTCATGACGGGACGATGCCGGACGAGCTGAAACGCGCATGCGTCAAAGCAACGCATCGTGGCGCGCGTCTGCCTGTATATGGCACGACCGGCGCCTGGTGTGGCAACGTCGGCGTGACGCGATGAAATGAACGCCAGCGAGCACACGCACCGCGTCACGTCAAAATGTATTCGCGCCTTGACTGTGGCATGTAGTCACGTTATTACATGTCATGCATCTCATGATTATCACGTTTGCACCGCTCACATACCTTCGTCATTCATTGGCGTCTCATAATGCCAAATTTGGCACATGTGAAGCTAGCGAAACGGCCGCAAGCGCATCCTTAGTGTGGCTTGTAGTCATGTTGTTACATGACAAGCATGTCGTCATTATCATGTTTAGATGTGTCATTAACCTATGTCGTCTGTTCGCGTCAAGTAATACCGAGTTTAGTACATGTGAAGGTAGTGAAACGGCCGCGAGAGCATCATGAGCGTACTTTGTAGTCATGTTGTTACATGACACACATCTCATGTTTATCATGTTTGCACCAGTGTCATACCTTCATCATCCATGCACTTACTGTAACACCAAATTTTGTATTAGTGACGCAAGCGAAACGGCCGCGGGCGCATCGCGAGCATGTCATGTTAGTCATGTTCTTACAAGACACGCATGTCATGATTTTCACCTTAGGGTCTATCGCTTGTGTTCGCCATGCAATCATGTCATACCATACCAGTTTTGCAACATGCCTAGTGAACGGTACCACCGCAAGAGCTGCAAAACCATGAAATATAAATCATGACTTTTATGACACATGTCATGATTTTCATGTTATGACTAGTCAAGTATGTTCTTCATGCCGTCATGTTATGCCATACCCCGTTTGTTATTGATACCATTGTCAAAACGACCACGAGAGGTAAAAGTCGGAGGCGGATAGATTGATTGATTGATATGTGGGGTTTAACGTCCCAAAACCACTATATGATTATGAGAGACGCCGTAGTGGAGTGCTGCGGAAATTTAGACCATCTGGGGTTCTTTAACGTGCACCCAAATCTGAGCACACGGGCCTACAACATTTCCGCCTCCATCGGAAATGCAGCCGCCGCAGCCGGGATTCGAACCCGCGCCCTGTGGGTCAGCAGCCGAGTACCTTAGCCACTAGACCACCGCGGCGGGGTGGAGGCGCATAGATAGATAGATAGATAAATAGATAGATATCTATCTATCTATCTTATAGATAGGTAGATCTCATCTATCTTATCTTATAGATAGATAGATAGATAGATAGATAGATAGACAGATAGATAAATAGATAGATAGATAGATAAATAGATAGATAGATGGATAGATAGATAGATAGATAGATAGATAGATATCTATTTATCTATCTATCTATCCGTCTACGACTTTTAGCTTTCCTGGTCGTTTCGATAATGCTATCGATGCCAAACTCGGTATGGCGTTACATGACTGCGTGACGAGCATAAGTGACTATTCCCCAGTCTGATGTCTATTCTCCAGTCAGTTATGACTGGGAAATGAGTGACAGTCCCCAGTCATAACAGGGTGCACGTCTGCACTCAATATAACGACAAACAAATGGAAGCAGATGCCTCTGATTTGAAAATGCTGCCCAACTTAGTAGACCGTCCTTGACGCGATGACTGGTTTCATTGTAACCAATGAAGTGCAGCACGCTGAGGGGGGATATTACTTTTCCGTACTGTTCGATCGTTCATAAGGGGTTGTCGCCAGAGCCCGGGAAGATTCCGAGTTTCATGAACTCGGGTGAAACTTGGCCTACCCTGCATAGAGCACTATACCGCCCTTCTTTCTTTTCGTCAGGGGCGAGCACAGTCGAACACAGCCTAGCTGGGCCGATCCAGTCTACCTATTTTTAGGCTTATATTCAGACACATCATAACGATTACACCAGCGTGCTGACAATGCTATGACTGAGCTATAACTAAGTGCCTCGAACCATTTTTGGGGACCTGCGTCTTCTTTTTGTGCAAATTAGTTTGGCGTACCAATAAAAACATGCGAATGAAAGTTTGCGCAAGCGCTGCGCCTAGACAAGCATCAAAAGTGTCAAGTCTCGGTTGAAGCGTCACAATATGGCGGGCATTGTGGTCCAATTTATGTGCTGAGGTAACTAAAGAATTGTCGTTACATGCCCTAGTGAACTTGGTAACTAGTGGTCTCGACTGGTGGAATGTCTTAAGCAATTACTTTAGGAGAAATCAAGAAACAGGAGGAATGTAAAAGCAGCCACTTTAGCCAGTGTATAAGTTGCACGCCCAGCCCGCGCAGAGAAAAGCAACCGGGATGTTAAAACATAAGGAAAGAGATAAATAGATAGAGGCTGGGCGTCGCCGTCAGCCATTTTTCGACAGTATATTGAATCAGGGCTAGTCTGCAGGTGCTTCTGAAATTCTTGTCTTTACTAAGATTAGCTTTTAGTGGAGGCCTGCTAGAGCGACTAAAGCGATCTGCTCTGCACAATTCCACGGGAACTGTCCCAGAGGGCGTACATGCGGTAATGTCTTCTCGCTATCACAGTCACAACGACGAGTGTTGTGGTTACCTATAGCGTAGCATTGAAGCTACAAAGATAGCAGGGTTTCTGTGGTGGAAAAACAACATAAATTATGCTGCAGAAGAGAAAAAAATCATGGCATATACACTAAATAAATAATGATGAGTGGGCGAAACAAAGGAATCGGTCAGCGTTAGTTACAACTAACATTGTATATAACTGTACAGCCTATCACTATATACCGCTAATTATTTATTTAATTTAGGTAAAGTTTTACAGACCACAACCATGGTATCACTACCAGGTCCGCCACAGATAGTAACTCCGGTTTTTTTTATCTTCAGGGCTTACAAAAGCACAAGTATAAGAATAAATGGGTTGTTGCTTTTCAATTCCATGTAGCCATTGAAGACGCGTCTTTTCAAGCCGGCCATAGCAATTATATTTAGTTTCCCAAGGGCTGGGACAAGAAAAAAAATCTCCCATATACACGAAATGAAAGATGATGAGTGGGCGAAGCAGTGGGATCGTTCGGTGTTTCCGTAAATCTCCCGTGAATTTGACTGCTCACTCGTGTAAATGAGTTACAAAGCAGTGTACAGGTATATGCAATGTTTTTCGGTAATTGATAAGTTGTGTTGTGATTTTCATGCCTTCTTTATAACTGCTTTGTGGTACCGCATCTAGCCTGAGGCTGGCGAAGAGGTCTGTGCACGTTCTCGTGGTGGTTGTTGACTGTTTCCAGTCATACGAAATGCGTTATAGAGCACATGGAGACGTCAAATGCTGCGCGTCCTTGTTCGTGATAATAATCACCACCAGCGTCATCGTCATGGCGTATATTGTGGGTACCTTGAATGTGCTGTGCAGTGATGGAAGAACAAAAATATGTGGTCTGTAACGCATTTTTGCATCGTCATATTCATCGAGGGACAAAGACGGACACGGCTGAACCCTAAGGAGCTGTGCCCCAATTGTTCTGTCACTCCGTATGACGAATTAATGAAGGCAACTTGCCAACAGAAGCTGCTCACAATAACACCTTTCTCGAGAAACATGGACGTTGAGTTCCCTACGATCCAAATAAAGGCCCGTGCTCAAGATTTTCACAAATGGTACGATTTGACTTGATGGGTGAAGTTTAACGTCCCAAAACCACCATATGATTATGAGAGACGTGGTAGTGAAGAGCTCCGGAAATGTCGACCATCTGGGGTTCTTTAACGTACTCCAAAATCTGAGCACACCGGCAAACAGCATTTTGGCCTCTATCGAAAATGAAGCCCCTGCAGCCGAAATTCGATCCCGCAACCTGCGGGGCAGCAGCCGAGTACCTTATCCACTAGACCACCATGACGGGGACAAATAGTACGTTTCTGAAGATGTCGCCGCATAGGTGTATGTAGCTTGCACGGGCGATAACGCGGCAGTTGCAGTCGTTGGTCGCCCACTTCAGCCCATCGTAACTCTCCGCCTTCCTGTTGTATCCACCCCGGAATCCTTGCCAGAAGTGGTGCCGGAGATCACCACGGACTTGCCGCCACATCACAGAACTACATGAATTCATGAACGCATAACGCAGTGGGGTCGTGTGGGGACCGCAGGGCGTACGTGGCAGAGTTTCTCGTTCAACGAAATTTTATCTCATAATCCTGCTCATATAAATAGTAACTTCGGTAGAAGAATTCTGGCCCCTTTTCAGCATGCAGAGAAAAAAGTGTTTAAATGGCCACATTTCTTGCAAAACTATAGCAAATTCTTCAATTCTGACTGAGAGAATGACGCGGTTGACAGACAAAATAAAAGAGGGGACCTGACCATTTAGGGCAGTAAAACTGTAGCACTGGTCAGAAGCTTGTTAAAGTCAAGCTTCCCGGAAGTTTTGTGAGAATGCTAATCAAATAAATGCGTTATTCATAAAGATGTTCAGAGATTTATTTTTATGCAGCCACGTTATGTTTTTTACAGATGAATATTAGAAGCAAATGGTGAACGAAAAAACATCGGCTATACTTCTTGCCTCTAATATTAAGCGCACAGCATCATCTGTAGTTTAGTATCTATGCATTTTCAAGATCAAGCGTATTTTAGTTGCAAAATGGTTCGATCAAGTGTGTACAGATAGACACGCTTATCGCAGTAATAACAGTAACGATGGTGTCTTATGTTTCAAATCCAAGATATTGATACATGATAAATCAGTAGAGGGCTGTGGGAATTCACACCACCTAGGGTTCTTTAAAGGGCCTATAACCAACACCGCATTCAAATGTGAAGCAGTAGTATTTCTCTCTTCACCACTTTTTCTACAAGTGGTATATTCTCCCTTGTTAATTTTTTTTCATAAAACATGGTGCATCTTTGCACTAAACGTTCATTGATATGTGGGGTTTAACATCCCAAAACCACAATATGATTATGAGAGATGCCGTAGTGGAGGGCTCCAAAAATTTCGACCACCTGGGGTTCTTTAACGTCCACCCAAATCTGAGCACACGGGCCTACAACATTTCCGCCTCCATTGGAAATGCAGCCGCCGCAGCTGGGATTTGAACCCGCGACCTGCGGGTTAGCATCCGAGTACCTTAGCCACTAGACCACCGCGGCGGAGCTGCACTAATTGTTCAGCTAGTCAGTATTTCGCCAGTTTTGGCTAACGCTGCTTTCTCTCCTTGCACAGTTGAAAACGCCGAAAACAAGGCGATATGGGTTTATCACGCACGATAGTCATGCCATAAAAGAAGAATAAGCATGCGACTGCATGAAAAAGCGGAATAGGATACAATCCACAAAAATACATCTTGCGTAAATCAACCGATCGAGAGCCTAATTCATCCTGACTACTCAAGCAAACTGCTGGCGTCATGAATCTTGGCTCAAAGGCGAGATATACAGAGAGAAAATAACGCACTTGTTCTTCGTATTTTCAGAGGTTGTTTAGGGGCCCTTCAACGTGCTCCGAAATTCAAACTCACGCGCCTCCAGCCCTCGGGGTAAATCGCAATGCCGCCTCCACCATTGACCTTCGAGTCAGCAGGCACGTGTCATAAACACAAGAGTACCTGTTATATTTAGCACACACATTATATGGATTAAGATGGAAGCGCAAATGGGCAGGCACTTTACAAGAGGAATACCTATACTAATTAAATTGGTGTCGCCACGCACGAACTACCCTTTCTCTCTTTCTAAGCTATACGAGACTGCATCTTGCAAAATATTCTTATTTTCAGAAACTACCCAGGTTAGGCATTATGGAGGTTTCTCCTCACTTTTCTGGCTTCTGGTTCCACGAAGGAAACCTGAAGAGGAGAAAGCGTGAAAAAACTAGATGATGAATTAGCAAACATATTTGGCTTCCCTTGCGTGCGAAGTTGCACTACTGTGCCTCGCGTTACCTGAAAATATTAGTGTGCTAAGGCCTCTCAGAAAAGTAAACAAAATGGACATTACTCTTTTATGTGTTTGGGCAAATCTGCGTGTTTTTGTGTGTCAGTTCTTTTTATTTTTTGTAGAGATGGGAAGAGGAATGATGAGAGAGAGAACGAAAGACAGAGAGATAAGTGGAGAAGCAGTAGAGCAAGTAGGCAGGCTCAATTTCCTCACTTCTCTTGCTACGTTACGAGATTTCAATCAAGTAGGCGTGATGCTATCTAACGTGGCGCTGAGTGAGCACCGAAACAAGTGTTGGAAATTAGGGTGCCTCCAAAGAGACTAAAAATATTATTCTGTTTCTTTACTTTTTCTACATTACCTTCACCTATTGCACTACTAGCAGCGTCATCATTTTCTCAGAAATCAAAGACTCTTGCAAGAGATGAAGGTCTTTTTCTATTTGTAGTGAAGTAATAACATTATTGAAACGAACGCTTAGCAAAGGAGATTTATGCTTATAGATACGTCGTTTGGTGCCCTCGAAAGGTTTAAAGTGTTTACAGCTCAATTCAACTAGCAGAAATTTTCAATACTGCTAGACGAAGATTTTGGTTGCTATGATTTTGTCTTTAAACTAAACTCTCGTGATGAAAAAGTAGATAAGGCTATGCTTTCAAAAAGTATTTGCATTCCTCATTATGACCTTTTACATATGTGTCATCAAGCTGTTGGCAAACAGGACACGCAGATGGGGCCTCAATATTTAGGTCACAATGATGACAATTGTAGATATCTTAGATAGCGTATCCGCAAGGCATCCCTACTTAAGTATAGAAACTAAGGGCACGGGGTACCGAGATACGACGAAGCAGAGAGAAGCAGAGCGACGACAAAAAACGTTTGCCGTGGAATGCGACCAAGTTAGCAGCCTATATGTGCCAGCAAGGCAAGAAGCACAATACCATTCCCCGGTGCACGATTCATGCCCGATCAGGAAACTCGGCCAATATCACTCTGGTTCTGTCGGCCGCGTTCCACATACCCTTCGCTCGTTCATCCTGCTTCTTTCTGCTGTCACTCGATCGAGCCTCGAAAGAAATATATGCCACCATGCTCTATCTTGTCTTGTTTCCGTTTTTTATTGTGCGCATCAAAACGTAAAGCAAGTGTAGCTGCAGTTCCCGTTAAATTTTCAAGGTGAAAGCTTCAGATGCTTCATCTAATGTCGAAATTGATGGTCGCTGTAGACCGTCTTTCTGCGGCGGCGGCGTCAACAAGAATGATGCAAAAGATCACCGTCACATGTTGGCATCAGCATGTGATGTCATCATGACGTCTAAATCTTGTAAAGTAACGCGACTTTATAAGATCACGTCAACAAATAACATAACTGCTTGTGCAAAGTTGAACCGTTCACGGAGGTCGCGCAGAACTAGACGGCGTGTACAAAGCTCAACATGGCTGTGTTCCAATACTCACCGTAGACGCGTAAATAGACAGCTAAATGGACGGCGGCCATCTTAAGTCCTAATCCAATTCTCACGTAGCCGGCAAAATGGACAGCTCCGAGAAGACCGCATCGTAGACAAATCCGATGCAGGCTACTTTGCTGTCTAAACAAAATGGCGGCTCAGCAAATCGCTCAGATAGATCGGATATCGCCAGAATGGTCGTCTGCACACAAGCTGACGCTTTCCCACACGCTCAATGTGAGTAACGTTAATTTGTTTTTGATTTCTACAGGAAATAAGCCAGAAAATACAGCTGTTACGTTTGTTTATTTTAGCTTTTTCTTCTCGACGCGAGGTGGTGCATTGTCACGTAAAAGCCGTCTAAATGTGTTCAAATTTTCAGACAGAATGGGCTTCATGCTGTCTTCTAAGCAGTCTTCGTAGACTGTCTACGTGCTGTCTAAGAATTGGAACACAGCCCATGTTGGTGATCCTCGCAGCAGTGCGAGAAAAACCGTTAGGTGCAGAACGTGCTTGGAGGGGGTGGTGGTGGATAAAATACATGCACTGATGCGAACAAGTAAAATAAGAAAAAGCATGTGGCTTTTGTTTTCGAGTTGCGAATGACTAAGAATACCTGTGATTCTTTTAACGACAATACATTTTGACAAGTGCGCAGTTCACTAAAAAGGTACAGAAACTATTTAGTGCTGTTTGCGCTGAACGCCAGCGCCAGCAATGCAACGTGAACAAAGAAACACGCCTGTCTTGTCGTAAGGACGGCACTTTCTTTTATCTGTTTTCGAAAGGTAAACGCCATCATAAAAGTTCCATGAAAGTCCCGATGTCGTATAACCTACTGCACAAAAAAAAAACATCATATACAGGCGCTGATATTACTCCTTAAGAATGTTGGGATGCTATAATATAGCTTGCAATATTTCATTTTAGGGCGCTGTGTGGCAACTGGGGCTGACACCTCCATGTTTTTATATGTGTGTGTTCTCTGCAAATACTTCTATTATAGAACATAGGTCTATGGTATCATAGATCAAGACTCCTTGTTTGATGGTTTATAGGAATCAGAAAAGGAGACAAAAGAGGCTCGGTCCCGTCTATATTATGGGCAAAAAATTGGTTTTGCAATGATGTCTACTTTCCCAATGTCTATAACACGAATATCTACGCTTCAGATCTCGGTTTATTAACATCGATTGTAGAAAACGACATGGTCTGCTTGAAATCTGACTACATGAACAATGTATCAAAAACGCACATGGAGGTCAGTATGCCTATGCTTCAGTCGAATATTTTTGGGAGGATACGCGCGGCAGATTTTGTGGCTGATAGTTGGCTCTTCCACTATGTCCTCTCTTCGACGACCGCTCCCCGTTCAGGGCCCAGTCCACGAACTTCCCTAACCATCTCTCAATCTTTACTTCTCCCTCGATATCTTTTTTAATTTCTCTTTATCTCCTTCTATGTGATCTACTGCTGAGGTGCCACACTTTGATGCAGTTGCACGGCTCACGCCCGTCCCTTATAATTGGGACATACACAACGCTAGTGGCAAACGCCAATGTCACCTTTCTTCGTCGAATTCCTGCTTCGTATAATCAAAGTAGAGTACTGATATATTCCGGTCGGAAAATCACATTAGATTTGAGAGAATGTAGGATCATTTATTACCAAGATTTCGTTTATTTGTACAGCTTCCCATACGTGTCTGTTATGTCGTTTTCACGACACCTAAAGAAGAGGCGGCATCCGTATTGTAATTCAGATGCCATAATAAATCATGTTAGGCTTAGAAAAAGCCTAGCTGACAATATTCTGTCAGGGGGAAAGCTCCTTAAAGTAAAGCGGCGGGTCGTGCGTCTCTCATATATAGTAGCCACCTCTCGTTTTATTCCCTTGAATGTCTGCTGGATGGCAGTAATTGTGTATGGTGAATATGTGATGAAAAGATGCTAGAGGGGGGTACTTGGAGTGTTCACTAGATGAACCGGTGGACGGACAGATATGCAGATAGACGGACATGCGGGTAGGTGGATGGCCAGACAGACAGCGACAGACAGACAGATGGACGGACGGACATACATACAGACAGACGCAGGGACAGACATACAGATGAACGGACAGACATAAAAATGTATGGACGCAAAGACAGACGGACGGACGGATGGACGGACGAATGAACGGACATACAGACAAACGGACATACATACAAATGTACAGACACAAAGACAGATGGACATACAGACGAACGGACAGACATACAAATGTACGGACACAAAGACAGATGAACGGACGGACGGATGGACAGACTGAGAGACGGCCGGGTGGAAGGATAGACGGATGGACAGCCAAACAGACAGGCGGATGGACATACATACAGACAAACGGACGGATGGACACACACACGGGGAGACAGACGGATGAAAACACACACAGACAGACAGGCAGACGGATGGACACACACACCGACAGACAGACGGATGGACAGACAGACAGACACACACACAGACACACAGGCACACAGGCTCACTGACTGACTGACTGACTGACTGACCGACCGACCGACCGACCGACCGACCGACCGACCGACCGACCGACCGACCGACCGACCGACCGACCGACCGACCGACTGACTGACTGACTGACTGACTGACTGACGCACGGATAGACAGATGCACGGACAGATGGACAGACAAAAGGACGATGGACAGACAGACAGACAGACAGACAGACAGACAGACAGAGTGACCGATGGACGGTGGAAGGAGACGAATGAACAGACAGAAATACGAACGGATGGATGGACGGACAGGCAGACGTGCCTCGCGGATGTTTCATGGTTTACCGATAAAACCCTTCGAAGCTTCGCCCCACTCATCATCATTCACTCTGTCAATATGCTGTGATTTTTTTTAATTTTAACGTACAACCATACTTAAGTTTTTGTAGGCTATTATGCTAACGAATAAGTGACTGTTAAGTGTAAAGTTGGTTACCCTTTAGTTGGTTAACATCAAGGCATATGCACACATAGCGAACAATTTATTCAATAAACATTCTTAAACTTTCTTCCGCCTCCGACAATAAAGGGTTTAAAAACAAGATACTGAAAATATCTCAACCAGCCTCTCGCCCATTCTGTGTGCCCTTTTCTCCCAATACTTATCATCTCGTATCATGCCTCACGACTGGTGGGTGGCCAAAATTATTCCCACTTTCAAGTCCGCTGGTCACTCCGTACAGCTCAGCTATCGCCCAATCTCTTTAACTAATACAATCTTCAAACTATTCGAACATATCATTTACACTCAAATCAACTATTTTGAGGAACCCACTATCATCTTCGAGCATCGGCATGGTTTCGGCAAAAGATATTCCTGCGATACTCAGCTCCCCTATCTATCTATCTATCTATCTATCTATCTATCTATCTATCTATCTATCTATCTATCTATCTATCTATCTATCTATCTATCTATCTATCTATCTATCTATCTATCTATCTAGCCGCCTACGACTTTTAGCTGTCCTGGCCATTCGGATAATGGTATCGATACCAAACTTGGTATCGCAAAACACGACTGTGTGAAGAACATATTTGACTATTCACAACATGAAAATGATGATATGTCATGAATGTCATGATTTACATTCCATAGTTCTGCAGCTCTTGCGGTGGTTTCGTTTACATGACATGTTGCAAAACTGGCATGGTATGACATGATTGCATATAGAACACAAGCGACAGACCCTAACATGAAAATCATGACATGCGTGTCATCTAACAACATGACTACATGATACGCTCATCATGCGCTCACGGCCATTTCTCTAGCTTCACATGAGCCTAATTCGGTATTACGTGACGCGAAGGCGAATGACACATCCAAACATGATAATCATGACATGCGTGTCATGTAAGATCATGACTACTTTCCAAACTCATGATGCGCTCGCGGCGGTTTCGCTAGCTTTATATATGCCAAAGTAGGTGTTACGTGACGTCAGTGGATGACGAAGGAGTGTGATTGGTGCAAACATGATAATCATGAGATGCCTACTTAGTGACAAAATGACTACATGCCACAGTCAAGATGCCAATACACTACACTTCAACGGCGTTCGTTTGGTCGCGTCACGCCGGCGTTGCCACGCCAGGCATCGGTCCTGCCGTATGCTCGCAGGCGCGCGCAGTGCTGCGTTACTATGACGCGTGCGCGTTTCAGTGCGTCCGGCGTCCCTCCCTCACGAAAATAGGCAGACAACTGGGTAACGCATCGGCGCAAGACGCAGCATGTCGCATTTCATGCCGGTTGTCATCGGGCCTCGCCGATGGACGCTGGTCGCCTTGGTCACGCCTGGATTGGATTGGATTGGATAAACTTTTATTTGGTCCTCCAAAACACAGATCACTGTGTTGCGCGCAGCTCCCACGTGGGGACTGAGATGCCAAGCTCCTCAGCCGCCTCGCGGGCTTGGTGGACAGCCCAGAGCTGATCTGCCAAGGACGAGCTGCGGATTGCCGCCTCCCATCTGGCAGAGGTGATGTGCAATAAACGAGCGAATTTGGTGCACTGCCAGAGCATGTGTTCTAATGAAGCTATTTCCCCACAATGTGGACAAAGATTACTTGGGTATAAGTCAGGGTACATGATGTGTAACATTTTCAAAGTAGGGTACATCCGCGTTTGCAAAAGCCTTAATGTAAGTGCTTTGGGCCGGGTTAGATTTTTGTGAGGTGGAGGGAAAATTCTTCTAGACAGATAGAAATGTTTAGTGAGCTTGTTATATGTAGTAAGAATTTCCCGGTTATCCCCTTCACCGGTAGAACGCATCCCCGGGGAGGCGCGGTTGGAGAGTTCTCGCGCCGCCTCGTGTGCTGCTTCATTGAGATTGGGAGGGGAATCGTTGATCTGCCCAAGGTGAGCTGGGAACCAACTCAGAAGATGATGCGTTATGTTCTTGCCTTGCAGTATTCTCAGCGTTTGTTCACAGACCGTCCCCTTGGCGAACGCGCGTAGTGCTGCCATGGAATCACTGTAGACGACTTCAATGTTATCCATCTTGAGTGCTAAGGCGATGGCCACTTGTTCCGCAATGATTGGGTCTTTCGTCCTGACCGTCGCTGAGTTGACGACATGGCAAGCCCCATCGACTACCACTGCCACAAACGCTTTCCCATTGGCGTAGGAAGCCGCGTCAACAAATACGACCCCTCGTTCCTCGTTTGACACTTGACGAAGTATAGTCCTGGCCCTGGCTACTCTTCTTCCGACGTTGTGTTCTGGATGCATGTTTCTCGGTATTGGAGATACCGTGATAGTCTCCCTGATGTTGTCAGGGATATCATTGTAACTGCGTCTGATTGCTATTGGGTGTTGGCCCAGCTCCTGCAGGATCATTCTCCCCGACCTTGTAGTAGATAACCTTGCAAACTGTGCTCTCTCTTGGGCTTCTGCTATTTCTTCGAGCGTGTTGTGTATGCCAAGCTCAAGCAGACGCTCGGTGCTGGTATGTATGGGTAGGCCCAGGACCTTCTTGATAACTTTCCTGAGGAGCACATTCAGTGTCTCGGACTCTGCTCTTGACCAGTTGTGCATTGCTGCCTCGTATGTGAAGTGACTTAGAACAAACGCATGCATCAACCTGATGAGGTTGTCTTCCTTGATCCCATTTCTTTTGTTGGCCACACTGCGTATGAGGTGCACCGCACTGTCTGTTTTCCGAGTTAACTTGGCTATAGACTTGCTGTTGGCGCCAGTTGACTCTATCAGCATTCCCAGGACTTTGATGGAGTCGACCTTCTGGATGGCATCCCCATGATTTGTACGGAGATGGATGTCTATCTGGTTTAACGGCTTCCATCCCCTGGGCTTCGGTCCCCGGCGTGCAGTCCGATAAAGCAAAAGTTCTGACTTACTCGAGGAGCCCTTGGGCACGGAAGGGCGAAGATAGTCTTCTACGGTGTCAATCGCCTCTTGCAGAGCGCTCTCAATCTGCCCCTCGCTTCCACCTGTGCACCAGATGGTAATGTCATCTGCGTAGATGCTGTGCTTCAATCCTTCAATGCTCGATAATTTCTTTGACAGTCCAATCATGGCAATGTTGAACAGCATTGGTGAAATCACTGTCCCTTGTGGCGTGCCCCTTGCTTCTAGTTCGATTGCTGCGGTCTCGATATCTGCAATCTTCATCACGGCTTTCCGATCTGTAAGAAAGGACCATACGTAGTCATAGAAGGCTTTCCCTAGACCAAGCTTGGAAATTGCTTCGAATATGAATGAGTGGTGGATGTTGTCAAACGCTTTTTCTAGATCTAGGCACAGAATGGCTCTCACGTCTGTGGTTTCATTGTCAATGACCTGGTGTTTGATAAGCTTCAATGCATCTTGTGTGGATAGCCCTGCCCTGAATCCAACCATATTGTGTGTATATATGTCGTTATCTTCCAAGTACTTGTTTATCCTGTGCAGTATGGCATGTTCTGCGACCTTGCCGATACATGATGTCAAGGACATAGGCCTCATGTTGTCCAAGTTAGGGGGCTTTCCTGGCTTAGGAATAAGGATCGTGCTGGCCAGCTTCCACTACTCTGGCACCCTGCCTTCTTTCCATGCTGAATTGATCATATCCCTCAGGGTTTCAATTGAATCGTCATCAAGGTTACGCAGGGCCTTGTTTGATATACCGTCCGGGCCAGGGGCCGACCTGCCATTGAGATCATGCAAGGCTCTTCTGATCTCCTCGATGTTAAAGTCGCCCTCAAGACCTGGATTTGGCGTGCCCTGGTACTGTCTACTTGGTGGTGCCAATCCTCTTTTGATTGGGAGGTACTTATGCACGAGCTGCTGGACAACTTGCTGTTCTGTAGTGCGCCCTATCTCTCTATGCAAAATTCGAGCGATAGCATGCTTTTGATTTGTTTTGGTGGTGTTTTCGTTGAGGAGACGCTTTAACATATTCCATGTCTTGCCATTGCGCATCTGACCATCGACGGAGTTGCATATTTCGTCCCATTGCTGCCTCGATAGTGCACGACAATGTTCTGCGACTGATCTGTTTACCTCAGCTATCTTCTTTCTCAGTCTTCAGTTCAGGCGCTGACCCTTCCAACGGGTCAGTAGTGCTTGCTTTGCCTCAAGAAGATGAGCGAGCCGGCTATCCATTCTTTCAACCGGAAAATCTGGGGTAATGGTGGAGGAGACGGATTTGATGTCATCTTTAATCTGTTTGACCCACTGCTCCAAGCCTTGTCTGTGGCCATCTTGTTCCCTTTCCATCCTTATCTTCCTGAACTTATCCCAGTCTGTGAAGTGAAATTCTCTCTGCTTTTTACGCTCCACGGAGAAGGTAGTGGCAAGAATGCAGTGGTCACTCCCTAGGTCTACAGCAAGGTTCATCCACTGGGCCTTCTTGATGTTCCTTACAAATGTAAGGTCCGGGGTGGAATCCCTGCAGCAAGATGTACCAAGCCTTGTTGGTAGGCTGGGGTCTGTGATTAGGGTGAGATCAAGTTCACTGGCACTTTGCCAAAGTCGATTTTCTTTCCCAGTGTTGTACTTGTAACCCCATGTATGATGAGGGGCGTTGACATCGCCTGCTATGACGAGTGGACATTCCCCGGCGATATTAACAGCTTTCTTTAGAACCGTCTTGAACCCTTGCTTTTGTTCCTTTGGACTGCTGTATATATTAAGAATGAAAATGCTCTGACAGTTGCTTGTACCCGGCACGATCTCTACCAAGACGTGTTCTAACCGGCCTGCTTCTATCTTGAGGTCGTGGGTTACGTGCATTAGTTTGTTGCATACGAAGGTGCAGACTCCCCTCCCTTCAGTATCCCCTATTACAGGCCGGAATCCAGGCAACGTTGCTTGCGGTGAAAGGGTCTCTTGTAGTAATATAATATGAGGCTTTTCTTGGCTGCTCCTGATATACTGCTGCAGGGTTGCCTTCTTTTTAAGGTAACCTCTACAGTTTCATTGCCAGATACGAAATGCTTCACGTAGCGCTGCCATCATTGTTATTACATGGGCGGCCAGAGCCTGATGCTGCACCTGTCGACAGGTTTGTTACCACTAGTATTGGTGGCCGAAGGGGTGAGCTTGGTGCATGAGGACGCCTTGCTGTGTTGTGCAGATATGCTTTGACCTTTGTAATGCGCAAAGTCATATGCTCTTCCAGTGCCGCCACGCTTGATTGTAGCCTACCCATCTGCTCGCTAAGATTGGCTACTACTTTGCTGAGCGTGTCAAACACCTCTTTCATATCTGACATGGTCGTTTGGTTGGCTTCCACGTGTTCTGCCATGACTGCCCTCTTTTTCGCGGTTCTCGAGTCCCCCACGTTTACAGCCACAGGGACATCAACTGGCTGAGGCATTGGCTGTGAAGATTGCGCGCTGGTTAGCTTAGTGAGAAGAATTTTTATTTCCTTTAACTCAGCTGATAGCCTCTCATTCGATTTTGTAAGTCTCGCGTTTTCTTGCTCTAGCTGTGCGATTCTATCATGCTCTGGCAGCTTACCTGTCATAACCTCTGCCCTGCCGTTGCGCACTCGCTCAGCCCAGCTGCCTTTCGAAGTAACTGCAGGCGTCCTCCCCGGGTGTGAAGCCGTGATCTCGAACTGAACGCCAAGCAGCTGGCCATTCGGGTGCCGCCCAGGCTGATCCCGACCCTGATGGTGACCTTGAGAACTCGAGCGCCCCCGTGATTGGGAGCGGGCCTTGGGTCTAGAACCTCTTCTGGAACGCAACCTCCCCCTGGAGTGGGGCCACCTTTCCTGTTCTTGTGTAGTCTGGATGCTCTGGGTCCCGTAGGCTGGAATAAGCTGCTTGTCATTGATGTCTGGACTCGATGTGATTGATGCGTCCCGGGCTTCTGCGGCTGCTCGCGATCTTTCCCAACGTCTGCGTCTGACGACGTATGGCACTAAGAACCTGTTCTTGCACTCCCTGTCTGCCGTGGGATGGTGACCGTCGCACAGCCTGCATCTTGGATTGCACTGGTGCAGGCTATCTGGGTTCTTGATCTCGCAGCCTCTGCAGATTGTTTCAGCTGGGTTCGGACAGACGTCAGACTGATGTCCCAGCTTTCCACAGACGTAACAAATATCGATGTTCTTGCGGTAAAGGGAGCACTGCAAAAGTGAAGGTCCATATCTCACGAATCTGGGCACCTTGTGTCCTTCGAACGCTATGATGATTGTCCCGGTGTCCTTGATTTTCTTGGCCTGCAGTGCGAGCGGGTTGTTTGCGTTCACAATCTTTCGGGTCAAAATGTCCTTAGTATCGCTTACGGAAATCCCGCGAATCACTCCTTTACAAGTGTCGTGGGGTGCCGCGGCGTATGCGCTAACCTCGAAAACTTTGCCTCCAATGTCAATTTGCTTGACCTTGAGGTATCTTGAAGCTCTGTCTTGGTCCGGAGCGCTTGCCACCATAATGTTCTGCTGCAAGTTGGAACAGATGATGTTCTGCATGGCCTCTTCCTCTTTGACGCCGGCCGCCAGTACTATCGCGTCTGCCACGGCTCCAGTGCCAATTCTCGAGATATTTAATCCTCCACGTGGTCGTAGCACAATTTCGCTGAAGTCCTTAGGTAGTGGCATAATGCGTCCAGCTCACACGATTGTATGCTTGGTGTCATACCTACTACGACTGGCTCGAGCGTCTCCCGCAACGCCGGCCTCAGTCGAACCCTTGGCAGCAGGAACGCTAACCGCGGCTTGCTTATTTCTTGAGCGTCTTGTTCCGGCTTCCTTCCAACCCGTCTTCCGTGCAATCCTCTGGAGAGATGTCCTCTCCATCTACTTGGTATTCTATTCTCAGTTGCAGATACTGGAACGCGCAGAGCGTTGAGTCGCGTTGGCGCCTGGCCGGCGCATCGGCGACAAGCGCCTCCTTGGTTAGGCTTAAATCACCCGGTGGCGTTGCCGTGTAAAAATGTCCCAAAAGACGGTTTAAAAGTCCACTCACCAGCACAAAGGTGGTATCTGCTGATTTCTTGAGAACTTAGGCACACGATGAGACTAAAAACACGGCGACAAGTTTGTGAATACCACAGGAAAGCATTCTTGAAAGCAGGAGCCGATCTTCGCGCGTCCGCAATGGTCGGAGCATAGAGCGTCTCCTTGGTCACGCCTGGCGTATACTATTATAGAGTTGTCGCGTTTCGCTAACGTATAGCGTCGCTGTGTCCAGCGTGCACTCGCGTCAACGTCACTTTGGGGTATGTTGGGCCCTTCATGATGCACTCACGGCCGTTTTGCTAGCTTTTCATATACCAAATTTGGTGTTACAGGATGTCAATGGATGACGAAGGTATATTACTGGTGCAAGCATGATAATCTTGACATGCGTGTCATGTAAAAGTAGACAACCTACCACACTCATAGCGTGCTCGCGTCAATTTCGCCAGCTGCACATATACTAAATTTGGCATCACGTGATGTGATTAGATAACAAAGGTAAACGACACATCCAAACTTGATAATTATGACATGACAGACGTGTATGGCTTAATTTACTTCCACGTCGTAACGTTGTGGTGATTTGAAAGTGGCATAGCAACCTTCGTCATTCGTGCTTCGCGTATCAGGGCTTTCCACTGTATGTGGGATCCGCCAATGTTTTTTTTTTCAATCTGACTTCAAGGAACTAGAATGACCTTCCCACCAAAGCAGTGCTTCTATGTGACCCAACCATGTTCAAAGGTATCATAGAAGAACTGATGTTGTAGATATGACCACATCTCATGTAATATCCCTTCTTTAAAGGACCTCTGTGGTATGGTAACTGAAATATAGAATAAAACGGCTGCATCTACTCTGTGCTTACCTACGGAGCAGAAATTTGTAGGCTTGCAAAGAGGGTTCAGCTTAAATTGAAGGTGACGCAGTGAGCGATGGAAAACTAAATCATAAGTGTAGCCTCAAGAGGGAAGAAGAGAGCGGAGTGGTTCAGAGAACAAACTGGGGTTAAGGACATCATAGTTGAATTCGAGAAAAGAAATGGACATGGGATGACCATGTAGCGCGTAGGCAGGATAACCATTGGCCATTAAGGATAACTGACTGATTCCCAGAGAAGGCAAGTGGGTTAGCAGAAGGCAAAGTTAGGTGAGCATGAGATTACGAAGTTTGCAGGTATAAACTGGCAGCAGCAAGCACGTGACATGCGGAAGACTGCCTCATACGGAAAACTCTAAAAGTAGTCGTAGGGCTACCAATTAGCACAAGCATGGACAAAACTGCTACAATTAGGTCTGCACAATACCGCAAATCGGCTTATTGAGGTGTGGCATGCGGCCGAACATTAAGACATGAGCACAAGCACATACACTAGGGCGCCTAGGCACAACCTATGACACAGAACACGGCCTCAAGGTGGACATCCCAGGAGAGACCAGGAAGAAAATAATACCGCCCATGCTGAAATACATGCACTCTGAACGCAATAAGGGCAGACCAGAACAGAGGAAATACACAAAACTTTCAGTAATGTCAAAAACACCCGGCCTGCGCAGAACGTGCAGCACAGTCACAGCTAAAGCTAGAAGAGCAGCCTTTCAGAGCCTTTTCTAAACACTCGTCAGGTAACTGCGACAAGCACACTGATGGGTACCTACTATCTCACGATCATAATTCTTGTGTAGTAGGCCAGCATTCACTAAGCTATTTTTCGTCATTCTTAGGAGAAGCGTGGTATCCGCTCTGCACTTGTTAAGAACTTTGTGCAATTTTTATGCATTCGCTGACGACGATGAAGAAATATGCCTGAAGTGTCTATGCGCCACAACTATTAGTTGATCAAGAAAAAAGTTTTCTAATTCGTTCGAGCAACGGACGACCCACTCGTTACGCAATTTGCATTGTGTGACACCTGGCTGTTCCTTTGACGTTCTAAAACGCTTTATTACTCATATTAACGTGATTAGTTTTCCCACGTCAAGTCTGCCTAATGCCAGTTTTGAAACAAGTGCTAAACACAAGCGTGGCTCAGTAGTAGAATACTGGGCTGGCACGCAGGGCACCCGGATTTCATTTCCATTCCGTCTGTGGGGCTTTTCGTAATTACTGAGTTTGATGATTGATTTGTGAGGTTTAACGTCCCAAAACCACTATTTGATTATGAGAGACGCCGTAGTGGAGGGCTCCGGAAATTTCGACCACCTGGGGTTCTTTAACGTGCACCCAAATCTGAGTACACGGGCCTACAACATTTCTGCCTCCATCGGAAATGCAGCCGCCACAATAATTACTGAGTTTTTTCTTTCGATAATAATTAGCGACATTAGTGGCGGTGGACAACTACGGCGCCGCGCGTGACCCGCGTTCTGATCTCGTAACAGATTTCGCTATAAAACGCACTTTTCGTAGAGACTGCTTGATACAAGCGCAGACTAGGGTTACGGCAACGGTAACCGATAGCAATAAACGCTGTACGACGTGCGCGACGATACTTACCACAAGTACCCAGATAGCTATATATATATATATATATATATATATATATATATATATATATATATATATATATATATATATATATATATATATATATATATATATATATATATATATATATATATATAGTCATCGTATTCGGATACACTATACGCATTCTCCTTGCAGTGCGTTAAGCACGCAAACGAAATACATACATTACATCAACTCTCGCTAACTTCCTCGCGGAGGACAGCAACCACGGGGCTGTACATGACGCAGCTCGAGAGCTTGCTGACCGTGCTGCACTCTCGAGTGCCGCCCCAGCATCTTCTGGTGATGGTGGTGTGATAGACAAGTGGGAGTGGGAACGCAAGACGACCCGATACAATGACATTAAAGAGGGACATATGCCCGCCCCCTCCCCAAAAATTAACTAACAAAAGCGTCAAATTGCGTCGGGTACAAACTAGGACGTCTTCGAATCCTGCATTCTCACGCATTATATATCCCGATATATACGAAACGGACAAGTGCAAGCGTTCAGATCCCACAGGTACTTTGGAGCTTATGTTACAGGGATGCAGAGGGATTAGTGCCCATAACAAGTACGTAACCTATAGTGAGAGCTTTAGTGTGGGTTAGGAAGCCGCACTGCTTAGTCATGCCTTAAAAATCAGATGTGGACCATCCAGCGGGCTGAGGAAGCCACCAGGATTCAGTGACTTCTGGTCGTAACCTAGACGGGGCTATTGGATCACCCCACCAACTCGCTGAACCTTCAATAAAGTTCTTTTCTTCTCTTCCTTCCCTAGCGTTCATTATGCAATAATGTTGCTTTACAGAACTGCTTTCGCCCTCACACACCCCAGAAGTACGCCTGAGCTCTCCTAAATAAATAAAGGAATTCTTGAGAGGTACTGTTTTTTACAGCTGTGTAAGCTGTAAAAACTTGATAACTCAGGGACGGCTTTGATTAGGCCACATATTGTAACATTTGAAATGTCTTTATAACATTCCTACCTTCAATAAAAAATAAGAACTTCCTAGGAATGGTAGAAAACTCTTAGATCAAGGGATAAATTCATAGGTTTGACCTCACTGTACAGCATATTAGGACAGCTGCAAGCAGCTGTCACAATAAAAGACAAAGAAAAAAATAAAAACAAGAGACAGGGAGGTTAACCTAGAATAACTGGCTTGCTACCCTGCACAGGGGTAGGGAAATAAGGGTGTGAAAGAGGATAGAGATAGACAGAGATAAAATGAATTAGAAAAAAATAGACATGCACACATATGCAGGGCGTTCCGATCCCAGTCATTTGAAGAGACCGGTTGAACGCAGGGAGTGCAGGAGCACCTTCACAGCCTTCTTCGGCGACGAAAAAGTCCTGTCGGTGGTGCGGTATATTTTCTTCCGAGAGAGTCTTGTTGTTCAGTTGGTCTAGTGCATTGCAGTTTCTGCGAGCAGTGCTGTGGGCGTTCGCCCAGGACATGCCAAGTTGTTTCGTCGCTGCTGTAGTAGGCAGATGCTGAAGTGTCCGGCATATATATCACTATCAATACCAGTTCATCCCTCTGGAACTGGCAAAAATCACATCCAAACTCGGATAAAGAATTACGAAGACGATAACTTATAAACATCAATTGTGTAGAGATGCTAACGTGTCACTGGTTTCGGAAAAAAAAAACAAGAGCGTCTCGGCCTAGTTTATGGAATATTATGTCACAAATATTCAGCCAATATTAGTATGTCATTCAAAATTATGAACAGATAGTTTTCTATGTCTATTTACAACGCGTGCGAGAGGCTGCCTGTACTTTAGACATCAGATCAACGGTACTTCCGGGCCAATGAAAGCCGTATATACGAATCACCTGGCATTCATTCGCTGCACAGTTCCCTAAGCTCCTGCGTGTCCTTTCTTATCTCTTCTTTCTTGCTCTTTTCTTTTCACGAGATGAACGGATATTTTCTATCATTTCCTGTCCTTTTGCTGTGCGTATCTGACATGTTTCGTGATTAGGTATCTTCGGTTCCGTGGCACCCTTCTTACGGTTCTAATTACGGAGCACCTTTGGGGCCAGGGCTGTCTTCGTCTGTCTAATGGCAGCGTAGCTGGAGGTCATGCACTACTATACAGCTCCTATAGCAAAACATGGCCATGTAGATTAACGTATGTATAGCAACTACAAAGATAGAGAAGTGAGGTTCAGGAGGACGCAAAGGACGAAGGAGGTATAATATAGGCAAATAGAGGGATGCCAGTTAGATGTTGGAGTCATGAAGGTAGTCAAGGTGAAAGGAGAATCAGTGGCGCAAAAGGTAGGGCGGAAGCGGACGTGAAGCATAGCTATACGAAAGCGGTGAGGTGTAGTTACGACGTCTACAGCTTCCGTGGCGCTAAATGCTAACTTCGGCGACTTTTTGAAGTAACTTGGCCAAAATAATATTTTGCTGGGTACGTTCGCTGGGTACATTCGCTGGGTACATTCCTTTAAGTGAAATTACTAGCCGTTTTATCGTACAATTTGTCCCTTGAGAAGATTATAGTGATTGATGGAGTTTATTACCGCCAAAAAACGCTATGGTTATGAAAACGCCGTATTGGAGGGCTCAGGAAATTTTTGTCACCAGGGGTTTTATAACGTGCACCGAATTCTAATTACACAGTCGCCATGACAGGACTTTTTCGGGAACATAAAAGCACCAGTAAGTTAGCTTGGTCTGCAAACCTCGAGAGTCGACCTCTTTAAGAGCACGGACGTCAAAATTCAGCTTTTTGCTTGGTGTGACGTGAATGACCAAGCCCACAAGAGCTTCGAAATTGTGCTGCTTAGCGAAACCACGCCCTGAAAACTTAACTGCAACATTTTTTAAGAGGCTACTGTCGGTTTATAGTATACCCTGACGACACACACCGTATTAAGTTTAGCATCGGGCACTCGAGTTAGTTATTACGACGTTTCTATGGAAGCTCGGCTTCATGGCTTCGTTGGTGACGCAAAATCGGCTCTTTTGTGTGGTTCAGAATTTTTTGTCGCAGTAGAAAGCCCTCTCGTGAACAAAGTAGGGAGAGTTGATAGTGTAGCTTCACCTTACGCTCGCGTCAATATCTGCAAGCACGCATGCGAAAGTTTATTTAATCGAGAAATTTACTTAGAATCATGACTTCCAAAGCTTCACACTTGCTCAGAAACGGCTCCGAGATCTCTATCACAGTGTCGACTCCGCGTTACAAGTTGGTGGTAAGACGCTTGCCTCCCTTTTTTTAAGAAGTGGCTTCAATGAATCAATCAATGAACAATATAATAATTAAATTGAAAGATAATAATGAACCAATCAATTCATTTCTTTTTGATTACGCGTAGTACACGACTAAACGATCAAGAACTTGACGAGGTCCCCATTCAAATGAAACGCTTGGAATTTGGAATTTTCAGACGCCACAATTGCGAGCGTTTGGCAAATGCCTTAAGCGAAACATCCCACGCTGAAGCGCGCACTCTTTTGTGATGGTATGAAGGCGAAAAGTCAATATCTTGAAAACACTAGCTGTCTCCTGCTGTTTACCTCCATGACACATTCCTTTTTTTTATTTCCTAGTACTTCGCATCCAAAGACAAGGTATGAGATTTGAAACCGTGACATCAATTCCATGGGCAAGCAGAAGTTTACTGTTCTTGCTTTATAAACCAAGAAAGCAGAGATAGAAAAGCTTAAGATCTCTGGCAGCAACAACTGCATTGAAAGTTAAGTGGCTGCTGTTGTGTGACATGGCCGTGCCACCTAAACCTGTGCCATGGGCTGTGCAACTCCTGCAAGTGATTGGTTAGGATGTTGCTACAATATCACAAGCTGAACCCGGAGCTCTTCCTTGGAGAATTTACGTGCCCTGAAATGCGATAGCTATCTTTCTTTGTGTTCTTAGCCAATGCATATATGACATCGCGACCTACAATTCCCGTTTCGTACGATGGTGTACGTCACCATGAAATCACTCGGTTAGGAAGCTATAGCAACGTGGGAAAACCAGTTTGTGGTGATAGACTGCGTGTGCAATCCACCCCACGTTCGCCGGCAGGCACCGGGAGTATGACCGGGCTACTCCAATAAACGTCACTCTGAAACCTCCAGGGAAGGTTTTGTCAAGCGAGGAGCAGCCGTGCCAAGCGTGGTTCCCGACGCTGCAAATGTCTATAAAGTATCGTTTTTTGTCTGAAAGAAGGTTAGGCATTTACATTCATGTCAACACAGCACCATGAAACTGTATTGAAGGTTGTTTGTGTTTTATTCTTCTTCACATGCACATATAATTCGCGCTTCTATGTCTGTGCAATAGCATCAGACAATGCGTGGCTTGTATAAACGTCCAACAAGCTAGATGTCCACCGTCTCATCTTTGTCGACGCATGATAAACCGTAAGCATTCAGCGAAGAAAAGGCAGCGTTTTTCTGCCACTTACTAAAAGGTAAACGAATTTTTATTCCACATGCTGCTCGACGTTGATAGATTTTTCACCTTTTTCCTCCAGAAACTTCGATTATTATATTATTATTATTATTATTATTATTATTATTATTATTATTATTATTATTATTATTATTATTATTATTATTATTATTATTATCAATATGTGTGGTGCTTTATGTCACAAAGGCTGATTGATGGTCAAAGAGCGCCATTTCAGTGACTAGAGTTGTGGACAATGATATGGTGCGGGGCTGTATGGTGCGTGGCCTTAAATTTCCTCGCGATAACGCGGGTAACAACATTAGTATTAAAATCATCACAGTGGCATGATATGTATGGTTAAAATGGCTGACAAAAGGTTTTCATAATAAAAGCATGTGTAAAAATATTTGGCACTAGCACATGCAAGTGCCTCATCAGCGCCCTTGTGTCCAAGGGCTGTGAGGCAAGTGCTTTTCAATGTAGACACTGCAGCAGCAACTTCTCTTGAGGGGTCGCGCTACGCAATGCCTGTGTATATGACATGGTAGAAGCGTACACCTTTTGAAAAAGCTAGCAACGATTTATGAGTGAAAAGTTGTTCTCTACCGGCGAAAATTGTAGGGTGTAATGGTATATGTTATCTGTAGGGTAATGAAAAGTGTTGTCTTCTTAGAGTGTAATTGTTCACACTGGATTAAAATGTGAAGAACTGTTAGTGCTTCTAAAAGAACTGTTAGTGCTTCAGTGTTAGTGCCACTGGACAAAAAATATGAGTGTGTTGTGAATGTGTGTCCTATCCTGAGCCTCGTTAGCATTACCTCTGTACGACGCGATTTTGATACTGGCGGCCAATGACCAAGGTGTGGCTTAATAACGAGTAGTTTGCTTTGTGGGTGCCTACCCATTTGCTCTGCCAGTAGTCCCTGAGCTTTCGTTTGAGAGACGGCTTAAAATCAAGGTCTCGAGAAACTTCAAACTATTGGCAAGTTTTATTGGAGATCAAGTAAAGGAACCCGACATGTTATGCTACTTTTTAACAGTAATCTCTTATTGCTAAATTTTCACAATAACAGAGGGCAATAACTTCACCTCCAATAATCACTACGCGAAACGAGCTTGTGTCCGAGATAAAACAACGGCAAGCGCTGATTTGACTTTAGTCCTTTAGGCAATCTGTGAGCGTCCACTCTAACGAATTCCTTTTAACCTCATTGCCCCACACACTCCAGAACACTGTACTGAAATGTTAAAACAGTAGACTGCGTTGCTCTAATGAAGTATACATCCTCCCTGAGCTATTACTAATGGCGACGTTATTTTGGTACGAAGAAAGTATTATCATGCTGCGTGGTGAGCCCTATTCAAGTCCCACAAATCATTGTAGCAAGGTTGTGCGGGTGGTCGGAGGTGAAGATAGGCACTTCCATTATCACGTGTACTTTATTGATTTATGCCGCATTTTGTGGTCCATGCCGTCCAGCCTCTTGAACTCTCTCCTGCCGAAAATATCAACCTCAGAAATAATGGGCACACTGGAAGATTAAAAGCCTACGAAACCTAAGGAAGCATATACGCCTGATCCTAGTCTATAATGGTTATGCTTCAAATTGTAATTCCTACATGATTCATGGTAATGTTGCCAATGTTTGAAAGGTTCGTTTGGTTGTCCCAGCAGGCTGTTCAGAGATGCCACACAAATCTAAATATAACAACAAATGAGTCTTTAGTTCGAGATCTCAAGACAGGAGTTGCATGAATTGTCGAACAAAACGGATTTATTCTCTTTTGTATGATGAGTAATTAGCCCAATTTCAATGTTTTTCATGACATTCACAAAGTAGCATGGAGATTTGTGCGAAGCGACCTTTTAATGCGATGGTGTTCAAGAGCCATTTCACCCAATTTCGGCTTCAGAATTGACATAGTGTTTGCGTGGGCAACGTTGGCTATTAGCAAAAAATGTTCATCTTGTGCGTGGCACGAAAATGAAGAACCATTCAATTATTACCAGAAATAATGAAATTTCCTTGTCCGAGTCAGGAACGAACCCAGTACGCTTGCGTGGCAAGCAGGTGTCCTACCATACAGCCACGCCTCTGCTTAGAGATAGTTAAAATGGCTTCATCAGCTTGAAAATGCTGTGAAAATCACGTTCATGTTTTACAAACACACAGGTCTTCTATATGCGCTTGTCAATACAACATCTAATATTGCAGTAATATTGCGTAGTGCAAGCGTGCATTGTCACCGGGTGTTAAAACATGTGTATATAATTACGACTTCGTGGTGTAAAGCGGGCCACCCATTACATAAGGCATACATGTTACTCCACGTGTTGCCTTAAGACCAATCAGTGGGTGCACAGCAAGTGTGAAAAAATTTCACTCACCTAATTGCTCTTAGCTTAAAGCATGCTAACCTTTACACAGAATGTAGTTATATGCGATAGTTCCACTAACAAAAGCCCCTTTTCGCTTTATCGACTACATTGAAGTAATTCGCAAGTGCAACTTTTCGGGTAACATCATACATTAAAAAGTACGCATTAAGTGGTTGAAGTATAGACGCACCAGGGACAGGATATCGTTATCACATTCAGCTTTCAAAGGCGAAGCTGAAGGATCCCCCAGCTTCATGACTGTCAAGCGCTTGAGCGCAAACTTTGAAGTTAGAACACAGCACACACAATAGTATGAGCCGTATGCAGATGTTTGTCAAGATAGAGCTCGAACGACGACGCGTTTCCACAACAGTCCCATCGACGTAGGCACTTGCTCAATAAGTGACGCAGCCCAACTTCCAGTTTCGAACGCCTAACGTGGTGTCTCGAGGAAATCCCTGATCTCACCATGTAATATAACGTCTCTTATTATGACACCTCGCCTGACCTGATCTCTGAATATGCTCCTTTTCTAAAGCATTCACAAATGCAGGGTTCTGACCATGCGGCAGAACCTTTCATTGTCACAAAGAATGTGTTTGGTTCCGACCCGAACACAAAATTTTATTTCGTACACCGATCGGAAAGTATCAATCACGAATCACGTTGATGTCACATTGCTTGAAACCAGAACTTGTGAGCGCTTTCAGGTTAGCGCACAACTTTTCCGCGTTTTATATATACAAGAAATTAAGGGGAGCCTTTCCCACGCTTTATGTATATTAGCAAATAGGGGAGCATGGTTCTACTTATTCAATCGCCAAGTAAGCACATGCTTTATTTCAGCTCTAACTTGTAAAACATTGTTTATTTTTTGCTCGCCTTCTTTTTGATCACGCGTACAAGAAAATAGCGTGAAAATCCCTGAACCACAAGGAGAGGTACGGAAAAGATTTTTGATATCAGTCATTTACAGGGTAAGGTAAACACAACAATGCATTGCTTTTATTTTTGAACCACTTTTTGTACGTTTTCTGCACTCTGTACCAGTTCAATGAAAGACCAAAAAAAACAATACACAATCATTTTCAATCTAATCAAACCAACATGCGAAGTTTGTCCATCATTCATTAATATAATCCACCGTAGTGACGGAATGTATTCTTTCATAGTGTTGCATACTGCAGTTGACATGGTGTACTCATGGTGGAGGTTGTTGGGTCTTCCTCGCAGCAAGTTAGAAACTTGTACGTCAGCATCTAGCTGAATATGCTGAATCGGTACTGAAAAACAAATGCACGCAAAAGACAAATCATCGAACCGAGAGATGACTCTATGTGAGATTATGCTGAGAACTCCTGATAGTCGGTTGATGCCTTCTTACAATATAGCTGAAGACACTCTGATGGATAGGCTCCCCATTTCTTGAGACTGGAGGCACGGATTTGTCATTTGAAGCCGATATATAGGTCTAAAAAACCATGCCCAAAACAACACCCACCTCGTCTGTGCTATGTTTACTCAAATATCTAACCTTATGATGGAAAACTATCACCGTGGTGTTACGGCTGGTCTTTCGTCTTTCGCGCTTTATTCCACCATAATGTCCTACCAATATGCCCAAGCAACCACTTTATCCTTTGTACCTAGTGGTGGCCCATATTCATGCCACCCCAGAAATTTCGCTCTCATGTTACTCGTCCCGAACTACACGAGCAGCTATTATTCGAAGTGAGACGTCTGCTTCATACATGCCAAAAGAAAGGGCACCATCTGACGTTGAAACAACTGCAACCCCGCACAGAAAGAACCCATACCGCTTTCAAGTTTAGACAGTACCAGCAGACTTCGAGTACTTACACAGCAGATCACGTCCCTTCTATGGCGCACACCTAGCTACTTGATCAAACATATGAATGGTGAACACCACCCTTTCAATATGATTCATTTCTGGGTGCTATCTGGACTCCACTTAAGAGAGGCTACTTTGTTTCATGGCCTCTAGCTGGCGGTAGCATTCTGGAAACCTGTATAATAAAGTTCACATGGGAATAGACTAAAATGATCTTTGCGACATCAATTGGTTTAAGAAGAGGTTGCGAAACCTACTGTGAGACCGTACATGATGGTACATTTAGATGTAGCTCCTGGCACCACTCATAACAAATTTCGACAACAGACCAACGTTTCTGGAAGCCATTCTTTCTGTCATCGGCAAAAAAAATATCGCAAACGAAGGTGACACAGGAATCACTTAGATTTTAAAAATAAATGGACTTGGAAGGTGGCTGTGACAGTAATGTCACGTCCCACGCAAAAATGACTGGCTGCGAGTGTACAGCTATGTTGTGCTTTGAGTCGTCTTCCTCTCGCTTTCCTCTCCATCTTTTGGTCTTCCCTTGCGTCGGATAGCAATCGGATTGTCCTAAACTGAATAGCTAACCTATTTGCATTTTCTTCTTTATATTTTTTTGCTATGATTATCAAGTCGCGCTAAAACTGGACTGTTTTCACAACATAAATTTTCGCTCAACGCTAGAAGCTTAATAAAAACAGCAATCATCGCTTTTACTCAAAACGCAACAAAGGGACAAGACAGCAACCACTGTTTCCACGATAACATAAGAATCTCAGCTTGATGGGCTTTTTCCTCCAGCGTCAAAGGCGAGCGGATTTCGCCCAACAAGTCAGCTTGATTGAGAAAGAAAAAAAACACCCTTTGCACGGTTTGAGAACGGCCAGCTGACACAACAAGTGTGTTTTGTTTTCCCAAGGCAGCGACAATCCTCTCGGGAGCGCAAAATCAATGTCGAAAAGAATTTCGCCGAAGGCAATGGGCGGCTGCGAAGGTAGACATGCCCGACTTAATCCTCGCTTTTGCCACTTTCGACCCTCGACCGAAGGCAAAAAGAGCTTTTCACGTTCACTTTATTTTATTTATTTATTTATTTATTTTCAGATTTACTGCCAGCCTTTGAAAAAGGCCTTTGGCAGGAGCGGGCAGAACAAATAAAAGAATGCGAGAACATACGCAAATACGTCCACAAAACAACCGCAACAATGAGCGGGAACAAAATAAAAACAAAAAATATACAATTACGCAATCAACAAAGTGACAGCAGGTACTTTTAACAACTTGTTTGGTACCAAGCCAGACCTACACTGATAAGAACTATTAATAATATACAAGACATGACTGGAAAGAGCAGGAGAAATCTGGACCGAGGTGCACCGCTAAACAAAACAGAGCTACAATGTGACACACTCAACATCAACAACAAAAAAAGAAAAAAAAACATCAGAACAACATTATTGTTTCGCAATCACATATCAGTTTGCAGAAGTCGCGATACTAGGAAAGCGGAGTGACGACCAAGATACCGAAAAAATTACAGATAATCTGACAATGCTTTAGCAAAAGAATTTAGTGTAGTACAATCAATTACATTGGATGGAAGTCGATTCCATTCACGCGTTGTTCTCGGAAAAAAGGAGTTTTTGAATGTGTCTGTTCTACAGCTAAAATCCTTTATCTTTTTCGTGTGGTGTGATCGCGTCGAGCGCTTACCAACCAGGTCGATAAAATTACTCTTGTCTATTGCCAGCTTATCATGATAAAGGGAGTACAAAAACTTGAGCCGTTCAAGCTGACGTCTCTTTGGCAATGTATCCAGCTCTGATTCTGCCAAGATTGAAGTTACAGATACTTGCCAGCGATAGCAATTATGAACAAACCTGATGCCCTTCCTTTGAACGAGTTCTAGTTTATCAATGTTGTTTTTTGTGTACGGATCCCATATAACTGATGCATATTCGAGGGAGGGCCTAATGAAAGTTTTGTAAGCCAGTAACTTTATTTCCTTGGTTGATTTTCGCAATGACCTTCGAAGGTATCCAAGTTTACGCATGGCTTTATTTGTAATATACGAAATATGTTCATTCCATCTAAGGTCCGAGGTAATAATTACGCCTAAATATTTGTACCTTTCTACAACGGAAAGAGTGTGATTATCTATGGAATATGGAAAGCTTAGGGGATGCTGTTTACGCGTTATTGACATGGCTACCATTTTAGCCTTGTTAACACTCATTTGCCACGTTGAGACCAAGTTTGTATTTTCGCTAAAGAAGAATTCAAAAGAACTTGGTCGCAGCGGCTTTGAATTTCATGATAGAGGATGCAGTCATCTGCGAATAGTCTAATTTTTACTGGTATATCCTGTACTATGTCATTAATGAACACAAGAAAGAAAAGTGGCCCAAGCACCGAACCTTGAGGTATACCGGATATAACTGTCTCTGCTGGAGAGCACGTACCATCAATTGTTACACATTGTCGTCTTAAATTTAAGTAATTTTTTATCCATGACAGAAGTGTATCGTTCTTCAGTATGGGTTGAAGTTTTAAGAGCAGCTTTTGGTGCGACACGCGATCGTACGCTTTTTCCACCATAAAATTTTTCCACTTCATTCGCCCTCGGCTTCTTTCGACATGGTGTTAAGCGCGTCCACGGTCTTTCTTGACGTATGTCCAGAAGATGTATGAACGGCTTGAAAAAAGTGCACCACTCGTAGTTCATGGAATGACATTCCTCGTAAAGTGGTCTAAGCCGCTCAGAAACTTTTTCCTCGCGCTAACGAGTATGTGCGGCGTGGCAAGACTCGCCTTCCGGAAACAGAACTACAGACAATTGTTCCAGTTGCAACAAAATACACAATTCCTGTGATTTTCCAAAGTACACTCAGCGACTGGAATGCTTGACTGAAATACCTGTTTTTGTCTCAAGTATACGTAGGCCTGATTATGGAAACAGTTGTCGAGCGCACTATCTCTGCTATTTCAGTGGAGCAGCGTGAAATTTCGCTTTCGATTGATTTCGTATTCTTTCAGTTTTAGGCTAACCTGTTAATTCAAAGAGTTCACTGTCTCTGCATCAAAAAACGGCACTTGTGCAATTTTTCAACATAGAAGCAGAATACAGGAAGACTCATAATTTTGTCGTCGTGGCACACTGACGTTAACAATTCAAAGACAAAACCACTTGCATTGAGAAACAGTCATGGTAGTTGTGTACTTCCAAAAAAATTGTGTTTTTATTTACAGCAGAATTTAGTTTTGGGCCGACTGTTGGTCGTTGTTGATTAGACCATGCGACTGCTCAACTAGATAACTACTGGGATCTTCAAGTATGGTATGGCAAGGTGAAATTTCTTCAGGTCCTGAAGCTCAACGCTTTGATTGATGCAGGCGGCTTCCACTTAGCGAAATTGTAGAAATTTTTATACCCTCAAAATAGTGAAAAATGTTTATGTATAAGCTCTCATCAAATATTTGTTATACGAGACCCACAACAGTCAATGCGTCGTTGAATTCATGCCATCTGCACCGTTACGAACGGCTTCGATTATGTTTTTTTAACTGGCATTACTTTAGCGAAACGTTTAATTTGTTTTTAATTTTGTCGTACCAACAGCTGTGGAAATGTGCCACATATCCAACTAGCCCACCTTTCTTTCTTCCCATTTACATCACTATTCGGCCTAATAACCTTCCCTATAATTTCTTTGGCATTACTGTCTGTTAGATATCATTATTATTGTGTCAAAGCATGGAAAAACGAACCCTTATGTCTACACTTCTTTCCCTTATATATATATATATATATATATATATATATATATATATATATATATATATATATATATATATATATATATATATATATATATATATATATATATAAATTAATACTAATATTACTATTTTAATAGTATTGTTATTATTGTTAATATTATCGCAAGTCTCACGTTCCAAAACCGCTATTATGAGCAATACCGTAGTGGTATGCCAGCCCTCGTAATCATTAAAGGACACCATTTGGTGTTGTTTAATGTGCACTGAAATTGCACAGCACACGAGTATCTACAATTTCAGCTCCACCAAAATTCCACGTCACGGCCAGGGTCAAACTCGTAACATTTTGACCAGCGGCAAATCACCGTAACAACTGTACCCTGATGCGGGCGAAATATCGAGAGAGTGTGGTGAATAAATATTCAAGCATGTCTGAACTATATTAATGCGAAAGTTTAGCGCTGCAATATTTCTCTTTGCTCTAACAAACGTCTTACAAAAAAAATGTTTCAAGAAGAAAAAAGATCAAATCTCTGCGTTTTCGCGCATCATGTGCACAGTTCAAAGTCGAGTATCGCTTCGCCATATGGACCGCAGAGGGATGCGGAGGCAAACTGAAAACCTACGTGACCTGGTTGCTACCCTAATTTTGGCTATATTTCCTCCTTTATCATTTTTAGAGTGAAATTTGACACACTTGTGCTATGTTCTTTTTGTTTTTGCCTCGGGTGCCTCCACAAAAGTCTGCGCATTGGACACCCTCAGGGCTACTTTTACGGCAATAATTCCCGTGGCGAAGCGCTCGAGAATTTCCATGCGTCGTAGAGAGTTAAAAGCAAAAAATAAAAGAGTGCCGAGAAGTGCGCCTAGCACCCATCACCCTAGAAGACACTCGTACGTAAACAGTAACAAAACAAAGCTAATTCGCCGCTGGTCGCCGTTGAAATGGAAGTGGACGTGAGTGAAATAATTGAGGCATTTTCCTGAGCCTTCCGCATTCAAACAGTGCTGTGTGTACGAAACAGAAAAAACGCAACCCTTGTCGACTCGAGTCTACACACGTCTATAGGCAACGCGTAACAACTTCGCTTCAGAAGAATTTTACGACGTTATACGTTGAAGTTGGCTTGGCAGCAGTGATGAATTTTTGTTTATGACTTCGGCTGTTTCTGACAGCAAGGAAAGTTTTGACCACACGTGCTGCATATAGAATGAAAATGGCAACAAAATGGTGTGTGTGCTCGAGCTCTGTTTTATAGAACTGTGGGCATAGATACTAGCGTCCGAACTTTTTGGGGAGCGCATGAAAGTCTTTTTTTAAGGTTTTGTTACTTTCTTCACTCGAGTCCACAAGTATTGCAGAATCGCGAGTGGGCATCGATGTGCGTTCAGATTCAATGAGTTCGTCATATGGCTCACCTCCCCCTGTCTGAATTGGTAGGAGATTACGCTGTGTATACACCAAGACGTAGTACAACAAAAGCTTGTACTTCAACTCTTCAAAACGCTTCGGGGGGGGGGGGGAGGGGGGAGGTTAGAATGCACGTATATTTTTGAATGGATTTTAGAATGCCACAGATAGGCTCCACCTGGCATGCTCGTAGTATAAGCCGAGAGTGATAGCACCTAAAAAAGGATGCGAAACTAATATACGCGAGTGCATAGGACAATTTACCTAAATAAAATATAGCAAGGCCAAATGTGACTCCTTACGACAAACATGTACTTTTCAGGCACACAAAACTGCGACGATTTTCTATCTCAACGATATAAATATGTTATTTCGAGCTCTAGTGGCCACGCATGAATTCGTTAGCAAGGTGAAGTTCTTTTCCGCTAATAGAGATATTATCATCGTTTGTAAATGAATTACGAATAAATTATTAAATGCGTAATGATTGTTAAGACAAAAATAATGCAGTAAATGAAAGGGAATGCAAGCTATGTTGTTAAAGCATGATTGGTGCTCCCGAAAACTCATGCAGCAAAAGTATGCAGTACATTGCAAGCCCAGAATTCGAAACTTTTCTCGCTTGATCTGAGAAAGAACTTGAATGGGGCATGTCAGTACTTTATGATCTCCCTTATTTTTGTTTGCCGTAACGGCGAATGCGTGTGGCTGGAAGCAATTTGTCACTAGTTTTTTTTTCTGCAGTGTGTCAATCGCAAAAACACTCCGGCTTCTTTAATGACCCATGACTCAAATAACGCCATATCATTTCAGAGCGATGTTGTCGACGTCTTCAGCTTCTTTTACGCATACAACGTTATTGTTCCATCTAAAGCTTACGTAAGCCTATGCCGCGACTGCTGGACCAGCAGAAAGAAGTGGTTATCGTATAATATGTCCTCACGACATTACGTTATTTGCTTGTCAATAAACGGAGACAAAAACTGAGAGTAAGAGTTAGGAGTGGGGAAGAAGCTTTTTAGTGAAAGGAAGACGTGTTTTCGAAAGCGCGCTCATTGGGCGTAGCCTTTTGTGACTCGACGAATCTGTTCATGTGAAGAAATAAGACGAGGCCTTCAACTCGGGTCAGGTGTAATGCAATAGCAAAACGTTTCGATAAACGTGTCAAAAGCAAATCGGTGCATGTCATCATAGCGAGCCGATTCAAGCCATTGAGGCCGTGAAGACAAATTGAGGAACCTAAAAGCAGGCAACAACACCAGAGAAAATTTCCCGCACTCCATGCGCCATTACTATATGTTATCACATATCTAGCCGCATCTAGATGTTAAAGCGGATGCGGCTGATATTTCAGAAGCATTTCATAGTATACTTTATTATTTTATTTTATTATACTTATCAGGCCTGTATTAACTTCCATACATCAACCTGCAAAAATAACTTTTTTAACAAATTAGGTTCCAAGTATAACAACATCCATGTAGAAAGGTAGTTAAGAGCGTTTGCAGATTGTAGTTATTACCCGGTGTTTGATGTCCCGCTTCACGCACAATGTTTCTACAAATCCACTGTCAGAAGCTGACTTTGACATGATAGCATTTAGGAGCCACTTTTGCAAATCTTGATTTTTAGCGAAAACTCGGCGTCGTCCTTGAGGCAAAATTTGAAATAAACGCAAATAAAGCAATGTTAAAAATCAAGTAATAAAAAATTTCCCTGTGTCTGCATGCAATCTGCAAATGTTGTCGAAAGACGATAGTGTTGCGTGTGGAGAGAGTGAACAATTAATTTGATGTTCTGCGCAAAAAAACTGGTGAATGGTATTTCGGAGGCGCTGCGTTAGAGTGACTCGAGCGTGCAGCGCAGGCGAACGAGCGCATAAAGTCACTTCACACGTGAGACATGAGCGCCACCTGGCAGTCTTCTTGGAAAACGAAGCGCGTGGCTTCGAGACGGGTGTGCGCGCCCGTATCAGAGGTGATAAGGTGAGGAACGCAAGGCGACGGGTAGGTGCCACCACCATCGCTTCTTAGCAAAGCGTTGGAAACACTCTCCTTTTCGTGCAAGCGTCGCATGGTCAGCGCAGCGCGATAAGCACTACGGTCCTTAAAATTACTTATGTATGCATTTTCTAGTAAGAAATGCCCACCATGCATAATATATACGTGTTGTATGTTGCCGCAGACTTGCGCAATAATTGCTTATTATTATACAATTGCACAAGTATGAACGGTAAATCTTGAGCAACATTGTTGGGCGCTGTGGATGGGGTCGGCCGTTTCAAGTACCCGGTGGCGTCAAGTGTGGACAAACAGACAAATGTACAGAGACGGACAGACAGACCAAAGTTTTCGCGTCGAATGTCCCGAAGAAAGACTATCGTCTTTAAAAATAACTCCGAGTATCAACTGAACCCGCGACATCTAGGTAGTGAGCGGTTGCTCTGCAGCAAAATCATGCCCGTGCTTGAAACATTCGGGGAAAACCTCTATAAGAATGTCACATAATGCAAGGAAGGTTCTTGACGCACCTAATATCGCACGTAAGAAGCTTAAGTCCCACTAGTCGCCACACTATTTGAATCACACACCTATTGGTTGATTTAGTGTCATACCCATTACAACCCATACAGGCATCAATAAATATAATTGCAGTAGCACAGATATTTGGGCTAGTTGGTACCCGTTCATCTTTGAAGTGAATGAGGTTGCACACATAGACACGGACACTAGACCAAAAATTGTACACTACATAACCGCCACGCGCAAATAAAGTTTATTCGAAAGAAACGTAGGTGCATATAAGTCACTTCTTTCACATGACATTGTAGATAAAAACATAAAAAAACACAAATAGTGCTATGAAACACGAGGCTCATATCAGACCCTCAGTGTGATAATGAGGTATGGAAATTCGTTTTCTGATAACGTGATGGACGGTGTGCTTACACGTTTCCTCCCACTTCTCCTAATGTGAAACGCTTCTATCAGCTCTCTGGTGGTCATATGTGAGTATTTAGATAAAGCAACTGCATCACAAAAAAGGGGTTGCAACCGCACGAGCTACAATGTTTGGGCAAATGGGAACTATCTTTTGTGTGCAGCAATTTGATATGTTCTTGCAACCTGGTGTTGAGACATCTTCTCATTTGGCCTATGTAGATGTTACCACGGGACATGGGTACCAAATATACAACGCCTGTGTCAGACTTTACATACGATTGTTCATGATTCACGTCGGCGCCTTGTCGTTTTTGAACATTTGCGTTTAGCGCTAGTTTTCTGGCTCTTCGGCTACATAGCTTGTTTATATTGTTTGGGGCGGAAAATTCTAGCCCAACGTCAAATCGATTCGCAACGTTTTATACCATGCGACAGCTTGAGCATGTAAAAGATGACACAGGGCTTTTTGTACCATGTGACAGCTTGTTCATGTAAGGAATCTGTTAAAGTGCTATCTGGGTAAACACCCAGAGAGGGCCACCGGAAAGCTGACACAGGCGCTTCACATTGGGAGAAGTCGGAAGAAATGCGTAAGCACACCCTCCATCACGTTAACAGAAAACGAATTTTCATGCCTCATCAGCACTCTTAGGGTCTCATCTGAGCCACCTGTTTTATAGCCCCAATTGTAGTTCTTGATGTTTTTACCTGCCAGGTCATGTGACAAAAGTGATACACATGTACCTACTTTTACTTCAAATAAACTTAAGTTGCGTGTGTTGCTTATGTTGTGTGCATTTTCTTGTCGTAGTGTCCATGTATCTGTGTGCACCTTTATTCAGTTAAAATATTAAATATGATGTTTAGCAGCATCCGATCAATCAAGTGTAAAGCTGCAAAAGCGTTCGTGTTGCTTTACGAACACGTAAGAGGTACAGTGAGTGCACTTCAACAATTCGCAAAAAGAAGAATTGTGGCGTAGTGGACACTTCACAATTCCACTTACACTAGGTATCCTATACAACAGCTTTAATTGGTCAATTTTACGTGCACGCACAGAGGTTTCTTTCCTCTTGGTGCGGTTGACGTTTTTACGAGAAGCAAAGCCTAGATTGAGAAGGTCATGTGAACGTGGCATGATTACTCTATGACTTTAAACTCTTGAAGCTGCAATAATTATCAAAACTAATAGGCATTGCCTGTTGATTCTAGTTGGTGCGGCGTCTAAAAAATGAGCCCTTATATGTACGCTTTAGTTTTGTGTTGAAGGAAAAGCTTAAGAGTGCACCACGTTTTCTGCACAATTGATAGCGCCTTGATGAGCCTTGCTACGATAAGCAGAGCGCCACGAGCAGAGTCGAAACGCAGAAGCACGGATAATTGGGCTAGTTGGTATTGGTTGCAATACCAACTGAAAGGTTTAAACAATATAGCATATCGTTGGACACAAAACATGCCCAAACATTGCAGGTCATGTGGCTGCAACCCCTTTATCTGTCATGCTATTGTTTTATCAAACACCATGATCTGACCACCAGGGAGCTAATAGAGGCGTTTTACATCAGAAGAAGTGGAAAGAAATGTGTAGGCGAAGCCTCAATCACATAAACAGAAAAAGAATTTTCAGATCTCATCAGCACTCTTAGGATCTGATGTGAGCCACATGTTTTATAGCCCCCTTTTGTGTTTTCTGCTGTTTCACCTGCCACGTCATGTGATCAAAGCAATATATATGCACCTGCCTTTTTATTTCGAATGAACTTTAGTTGGAAGTAGGTGCTGTTGGTCTAAGCGATTTCCTGTTCTGTTGTCCGTGGCTGTGTGCGCGCCCTTATTCAGTTAAAACAGTCGGAACGCTTTTTATACTTGAGTAAACGTAAGCATGGTAGTGAAGTTTTCATAGAGACTATGTGTTAAAAAAAACGGTGGTTCATAATATGCGCATGGCTAATAATAACAAAAAAATTACGCCACACCAAGTAAAAATAACAGAAAACATGACGTCATACAAGCCATCAATGACGCGAAGCTTGTTTCATGCGGTTTTGTAAGAAAGCAAGCCGAATAGTAATATTTTCCATCTCCTATTTCAGTCCGAGTTTGACGTTACCTTGGCGTTGAATGTTTAAAAGGGCAGTCGATGTGTGTTTTACGCAGCGTTAGCTTTTCAGACTGATGTTCTTACCAAGCACGAAGTCGCCCTAAGTGGTAAATAAATGGAATTGGCGTGTACCATCATGCAACTTTCGTTTATGATGTGAAAAGTTATAATACTCTATATACCTGAGCTTATCCTAAACTTGAGCTGTTATTGCGGCATCAGGATGTAGGTGTCAGTTATGAATATTATGAAACATGAAATCAGCATCATAAGCACTTTGAACACCCGGAAACTTCGGGAATAGCGTAATGATAACATGTGATGAACATCGCTGTGAACACAAGAATTTAGTACCAGAGCGACGAAACAACGTTCAATTATATTCTATTACGTCAGACACACAGAAGAGGAATTCCAGAATTTGAGCATCGCCCTACACTTTTGTCCCCTTTTTAAGCGAAGTGCGGAGTGCTTTAGTGGCTCGGCTTGTCATCTGAAGTCTCATGTCATCGCTTGCCATAGCGCCTAGAGCTAACTAGCTTTTATAGCGCAGCATAACCACGCATAGTAAAACACAGCAAGGGCGTTCAAAATAGAGTGTGAAAAGGGGGGAAAGGAGGGAACAGGTTAGACAAGATAACCGAGGTGGAGGAGGGTAAAAGGAGGAGAGGGTAAGACAAAGCATAACCACACACCGTATAGTTAGTATAATATATTGACGTGGGGTCGTGAAGGAATCAATAAGCAAATAAAAAGGGCGAAGGCAGGAAGGTTCACCAGAACGAATTTCGGTTGGCTACTCTAAACTAGGGGAGTAGGCAAGGATTGATTGATATAAAGTAATTAACGTCCCAAAGCCACCATATGACTATGAGAGACACTGTAGTGGAGGGCTCTGGAAATTTCGACCACCTGGGGTTCTTTAACGTGCACGCAAATCTGAGCACACGGGCCTACGACATTTCCCCCTCCATCGGAAATGCAGCCGCCGCCGCCGGGAGTCAATCCCGCGACCTGCGGGTCAGCAGCCGTGTACCTTAGCCATCAGACCACCACGGCGGGGCGAGAGTAGGCAAGAGCACAAGAAAGATGAGCAAGGTAGAGGAGGGAAGGGAAGGAAAAGAATAAAGAAAAAGAGAGACAGTAAATTCACTTCAGCGTGTAGAACTCCATCGCGAGTCACAGGCGTTCACACAAACCCGTCGTCCTCAAAAAGCACAAGAGGGCTTTCACTACACCGTGGGTTCTCGAAAGTTGCGGACGGCGCTGTAATAACACCTGCACCGAAAGAGACCGATCATCCTGTCGGCCGCAATGCGTTGCCAAGTTACTTGTTTCTGAGGCAAATCGAGGACAGTGACACAGCGGGTGTTCTATATTTCCGATGGTGCCGCAAACATCACATGCGGCATTGTAAGTCACTCCGATTAACATGGTATATAATTAGAACACATGATCGTGAAAACATACTCTTCTATGCATGGCTATAGGCTGCACTATGCATAAATACACATACACATTGCAATATTCTGGGGTAGGAATGGGAAGCGAGTGTGAGAGAAAAATATGTGAAAGTAACAAGGAAAAACGGAGAGGCCTGGACACCACTACATCCAAAAAGGGTTTCCTTCCCCGCATTGGACACCGAAGCAGCTACACGATTGGAACGCCAGCACACGCTCAACCGGGAGTGCCAGCGTCGCCGAAAGCCAATAGCATCACTGCTTAGCATTATCTACAGCTTTCACGTTGAGTGGAACTATGTCAACTTTTTTTCCTTTATTTGCAATCAGGTGGAAATGATATACAGTTATGTTTACGGTCAACGTGTATCGAGGTAGATACGAGCAGTTTGAAAATTGTCCACTACAGAGCAGGTGTTCTTCGGGCAGCTTCAAGCAGACCACTAAGCAGACCAGGCACCAGGACCATGTCAACGACACATCCTTGTGAGTCTGTCGCGAATACGAATAACTTGGCTTTAAAATTTAAAAGCTTTTGCTTTCCAGGCGAGACACAATGCGCTCAATACACTTTACTAGACCTTGACTAAGTGATCAATCAAGCAACAAATCAATCGATACGTACCATAATTTATGCGTACTCGCTTATGGCGTCGTTTCCCATGGCCCAGAAACAAGTGGTTAACACTCGGGGCCAATCGCGTCGTCCCTTCCGTGGCCGCTGTCGTAAGAAGTCTGCTCAAGGTGACGCTTTCACCATATTCATAAATCGCTGAACTTAACACGTTCACTCACGACATAACGCACCGCGGGTGATAGCGCAATCAGCAAGCGCAACCTTGGTTCCTTATCGAGAAGGTGGCCAGGCGTACGGGTCTTGCTACAACATCCTTGCACAGCAGACCGTTTCCGTGGGTATCTAGGCAAACGCTCGGCGTTAAATGCTATCCGCATCGTGTTGTTGCCCACTGGAAACTGTACTTCACACTATCACCGACAATGAAAGGCAGCTGGCTACTTGGCGAATGAAAAAAGTTATAGTCTCACCCCAATAGTTCAGACAATGCAATCAAGTACGGAACACCAAAATACGCGAAGGGGCATGTTGTCACACACCGATTGATCAAGGTCGTCTTTCCATGCACCGCAACACAAAGGCTTCTTTGAGAGGGCGCTAAGGAAGTTTTTTTTTTTTCAATAATTGAACACTTTAATGGGTTCATGGGGCATTTTGCTTGGCCCTTCAATGAAACCTGGTTCTTAACTACCAGTGGTTGTTCCTTCCACACATGATCGTGCTTCAATCGCATCACCCTTAACTCCCCATGCTGATGTCACTGGAAATAACTTTCGACGCGCTTTTCACCCGAACTTCCGCGACCTATTTAAGTGAAATTTGCACTCCGCACGCAAGACAATTCCACTGCTCGGTCAGGTAAACCACGTGGCCTGCAAAGAAAGTACGCACTTTCGAAGGAAAAGCAACGCATCGTCAATCAAGGCCACTGTATGAGTGGGGCAACGCGGCAGGGACGAGCAGATCTAGCGTACGCGACAAAAGAAAGGAATTAGGAGAAACTATCATCAAATCATATCGATCGTAAAATTTGCTCCAAAAAGTGGGCGAAAAATTGGCACACCCTTAAGCTTCGCCTTTTAAGACTTGAAAGCGACAGTGAAATCCAGCCCCTTGTAGCCCTTTAACCGCTAAGTGCATACTTATTAATGTTTTTTACACATATATCACGCTTGCACACGCGTGCGCCCACGCGTTTGTGGGTGCGCGCGTGTGCAAGCGCGACATATCTGTAGTAATGCAGTGACAGTGAATAGTACATATAGATTTTTTATCTAAACCTAGAGTCGCATGGCCTCCCAGATACACGCCACGCACTCGCCATCTTGGAGCCCATAAACAGTCTAACAATGCCTCACAGATAGCAGCACGTTACCTAGTATTTGCTGTTCACTTGATCAACGCCCTTGAAAAGACATGATATGTTTTCCAATAGACGGACAAAGTTGTCAATTTTTACAGCTGTTTCAAAGTTCCTGTGTATTTTTAGCGGCAATGGCTGCGATATCCCGACCTTTTTTCGACGTTGTTTCATGGGCTCCGTATTTCGGCTACAAATCGCCGAATGGGCTCATTTTCGTCGTGACACCTGTCGAACAGAATGCGTTAGGGAGACTCCTTCTACTACATGGCATTTATGTAGCGTTTTTTTTTTCGAAGAAGCTGCAAGTAACATCGTGGGTTTTTGTAGAACGCCTGCTTGCCATGGGAGCGGCCCGGGTTTGATCCTCATTGGTACCGAAAATTTTATTCTTTATTTAATTTGCTTCATTATTGAGTTTTCGTTCACAGACGACTTTTCGCTCATCATCAATGGTGCCGACGCCGATGGCAGAATTTTTTCGACATGAGCTCTCTAACGCTGTTGCGTTAAAACCTATTGACCGAGGCATCAACGACAACCGTATACAATTGAAGCGCGACTTAGGGAGGAGGAAGGCAAAGAAAGTAAACCAAAAACTGGTGACCACAATTTTTTTCAAGTACTGATGATATTATACACTGTAAACCAAATTACACCCATATAGGTGTTTTATAGTGTCTATAACTCACACCCTTACACCCCACGAAATGGGTGTATCAAGCAGCACTACACCTATACGGTGGGGCGGATTTCCGAATTTACACCCTATGGCACAAACATTTTTGGGGGTGTAAAAGCAGATGTACACCCACGTGGCCTTAAGGGAGTGAGGGTGTAAAAGCGAATGTACACCCAAGTAATCTTAAGGGCGTAAGGGTGTAATACTGCTATGACACCCTAACACCCTTAAAAAACAAAAGTAGTGTAAGGGTGTAATTCGCCCAAACACCAAAAAGGGTGTGGGGGTGTTCATGCTGAATAATGCCCCAACACCCATGCGAAAAGTACCATAATTCGAGTGTTACCCCTTTTCAGTAGGCTCCTGTAGAAGCACGTGAAAGCTTACCCTTTAGCTAGACCTTTCATGTGCAGATGTCCTATTGTAGTGGCTCGTGCCACAGTGTGGTAATCCTGGCTCTAGCACAGCTTTTATGGTGCATATATGAAGCACGGCATATAAGGCTCTCACATATAACATGTAATCCTAGCTGAGTGCGAAGGCATAACTCAAAATGAGTTGTCACACATAACAGAACGTTCACAAAGACATGCCATAGTGCAAAATGAAATCAAGCTTTATTTTATTAGACACAGAGCACATACAGGCTTCAGAGACAAATTGTACCTTAATCAAAAGTATTTTTCAATTGTGCAGAGCAGAATGCCATCTGCTACAAAAGAAGACCGGAAATCAGACGTCAATGGTACGGCATGGAGCTCTAACGACCGATGCATGCATATCAAAGTACAAGAGAAGAGCCTTTATTTGCACTTAAAAATGAAGGACTAATTTTAACACGCTTCAATGCAGCACAAAAGGACAGTGCAGTGAAGCATACAAACAGCAGGAAGAGTAGTGCAATGCAGCACGCCTTATTTCTCCAATATACTGAAATAATATATCAATGCACACTATAATTGCCTCATTGATACGCCACAGTTTGCATGTGTTGTGGCGTTCCTTATGCATATTATGCAATGCTAGTAGTATTCTAATGAATGTAATGACAAAACAGTCTTAAAATGGCATTTTCATTTCACAATAACCCTTGTGTGTTCCGACATTCAGAATACTGAAGAAACAATAATACACGAGTGAAAAGAATAGGCAAAATTACAATAGCTTAACAGTGTCACTACATACTAACCATGCAGAATAATTGATTTAAAGATGAAAAATATCAAGCACATCACATAATATGTCCCCCTGAAACAATGCAACATCAAAGAACATAAAATGAACACACAAAAGCAGGGTGAAAGAGTAACCACTTACAGCTAGCAGAGGTGGAGCAGCCAAGCTATCATCTGGAGCAATATTTTGGAGCATCATATTTTGCTTTTCCAGGGAGAAAATTTCCAATTGGAGCAGGTTTCAGGAAAAACAAACGCAGCATTTTTGAGCCTGAAATTCCAATTTACAGCATTGATAGATATGTGCAGTTTAGCGTCCCAAAACCACCACAAGGTTATGATAAACATCGTAGTGGAGGGCTCCGGAAATTTTGACCACCTGGGGTTCTTTAACGTGCACCCAAATCTGAGCACACGGGCCTACAGCGTTTCTGCCTCCATTGGAAGTGCAGCCACCGCAGCCGTGATTCGATGCCGCGACCTGGGGGTCAGCAGCCGAGTACCATAACCCCTAGACCACCGCGGTGGGGCTCCAAATTTACAGTAGTACAACAAATTAGACTGAATCACACAAAAGGAAAAATATATGTAGAAATTATTTGACATCTGCTAATTCATTCAAAATATACGAGAGCCGAGCTATTTCAATAAAAGCACTCTTGAACTGTCCCACAGTGCAAACAATGCTAACCTCCCTATTTACGAACGCTCCTCGACTCGAATCTCGTCCTTCACCTGAACTAGCTGAGCACAGTGCCACCGCTTGTCTAAAAATGATGCGTTTCTCGAGAATCGCTGCAGATTATCCCTGATATTGGGCGACTTGCTCTGCCTAGAGACTGCGCTGGAATCAATTTTCTCAAGTCAAGGTGATGCATTTAGTGAAGGGACGTTCTAAAATACGGGGGTAAAAACTCACAGTAGTATTTGCCCAGCTTGCCAAACTGTTTGACAGGCGACCCAGAAATTCCAGATATTCGTAAAGGAGGAGCTCAAGGGGGTGGCGAAAACAAAAAAGTGGCATAGGATTTTTTTTATTGTCACTTAAGGCTGCAAAAACCTCATAAATCACTCTGAAAGACAGCCAGCACTCATACTAGTACTCGTTATTGAATGGCATCTGCATGGCAGAGTAATATAGGGAAAAAATATTTTGTGTCCTGTGACAGCGAGTATTAGTAGCCACTTCCAAATCATAAAGCACTTTTCCGCAGAGCGAAAGCGTACTCTGGCAAAAGCGACTTATAAAGCATTATGGACGTCATAGAAAGGGGGGGGGAGAACTTTCTTTCAAACCGTTCTACTCTTTTCTTTTGCTGTGAGGATAGAATATGGTCAAATAAAAGTTATAATTACGGTTGGGTATCTGTGTTAGATTGGATGATGATGACCCCGCCTCGATGGTTTAGTAGCCAAGGTACTCAGCTGCGTTTTTCATGCAGGTGAAAATGCTGTAGGCCCATTTGCTTAGATTTCGGTGGAGAAAAACCCCTGGCGGCCGAAATTTCTGGAGCCCTCCCCTAAGCGTCTCATATTCAAATGGTGGCTTTAGGACATTAAACTGCACCTATCAATCAATTGGATGGTGATGTGCAAACTTACGTTGAATAATGAATGTTATGTTTCATGATAAACTTAACAATACTGAGAAATAATTGAGGCTGGTTGTGTATTTGATAATGGTTTTGTGCTAAATTAGGAAATTGTATCCGATTGACACAATTGACGCGGCTGCTGTTCTCTTGAACATGCAAATATGGATACGAAAATAGCATGTAATATTGTGCTACAGACCTTACACATGTGCTGTCAATAAACATGAATGCCTGAATTGAATAGTCAATTTCGCGACGAAACCACGAACGCACAAAGAAAACACATGGACAGAACCGGTGCTCACTAGCAGATGTTTGTACCATATATTCATAATATACCATATATTCATGCACACAACCTTAAAAAGGTGGCGAGTCGGCATGAAATACTGATGGAGTTCGTGCCCCTAACAAACTAGCAAAGTTGCGCTGGTGCATCGCTGAAAATCATGTTGAGCAGCTGAAAGGCTGTAAAAAGAAGCATGCGCAGCCATTCACGAAGTCTGTCACTGAAGCTGTTTACAAAATACCCCTATTGTGCAGAAAGAGACATGTTAGCCAGACGACGAGGCGCTGCGTCAGTGATCGAGCGAGGGAACTCGCCCTTACGGCAAAGAATAACCACGGTGCCCGTTCAAGAGCGCATGTCACTTCATGTGGATTCACACCAAGAGCAATTTCGAAGGACTTTCACAAAAGAAATGGGGTATCAATCGCGTTAGCAAAACTTCACTCATCATGTATGAGCTGGAAGCACGGTATCTAGCGATCAGGTGTCCTATAGCGTCATTAGGTAAGAGACGGCCCGAGTAGGTTGCACATGCGTTGACGAAAAGTGGAATTATATCAGCCTGTTTCCTCAAGAAATAAACAATTGCAAATGAGTGCCCTTCTCGTTTATGTGCTCTGTTTGTGTGGTCGTCATTTTGGCGCAAAATTGACTAATGTTTAATGCAACACGCACCAACTATCCCAACAGCGAGTTCTACTAGACATGAATGCCGCTGCTGCACATGTAAACAACAATAGCACGTGCAGCCGCCTTAGAACTGTCAAAAAAGCAGCGTTATACAGTGCCTCAGAGGAGGCACTTTCAATATATTTCTTGGAAAATAAAGGGCTTAATAAGCATAGGACCTTTCTTTGTGTTCATGACATGTTGTTAGGCTGATTTCATGCCAAACGCCCAGCCATTTTGGCAACCATCTCAAATGCATTCGAAAGTTATTGTGCTGTATAACTGTATTGAAAGCAGTGAAACGGTAGGATATTTTGGAGAGAAAAAATGTTCGGTCACGTGGTTGCTTTCGGAACTTCCGGAATGTCGTTTGGGTGTTGTTTGTGAAAAAATTTACTTTAAAAGTACGTTCTATACCAAACTTGGTCTACATGTTGAGCAAAGGTTCTTGTGTAAGGTGTTTGAAGCTCAGTAATATTATTGCATTTATACTGGCACATATGCTTCTAAGAATTTATCCAAAATGTGTTATGTTTGCAATTTTTTTGTTGCAATACTGCAGTTTGTATGAATATCTGATTAGTGAATACTTACTCCACGCAAGGTATATTTTGAGAAAAAAAATATTTAAGACCTCTCAAGCTGGTAAACTTTATGAGAAAAAAATCATTATTTCTACAAAATCGTAATTTTTGTCCATATTGAGATGCAATTTACGCCATGTGGAGGCTCAACTAAAAATTACCTTTATACATAAATTGAAAGCCAATAAATAGTTCTTTTCATATACCATCATTACAATTTTTGTTTTAAGGAAGAAAATAATTTTTTAGCATTCCCATTGGCGCCTATCTTCCCATTCGGTCATACGACAGCTGCCGCCTTGAAATTCCCTATTTTCATCAATGGGAAAGTTCAAAACTTTTCTTCCTTAAAACAAAAATATGTAATGATAACAATAGGCAAATGAAAATGCTTTTTTTTTCTTTTGATTTAGGTTTGAAGGTCATATTTATTTGGACCACTCAACAGTTCAAATCGCGTCTCAATATAGACGAAAATGACGATTCTGCAAAATTTGTAATTTTTTCTCGTAATGTTTAGCAGCTTAAGAGGTCTCATAATATTATTTCCTCGAAATATACCTTTTGTGTAGTTAGTATTCATTACTCAGACATTCATAGAAAGTGCAGTATTACAATAGAAAAAATGCAAATATAACACATTTTGGCTAAGTTCTTGAAGGCCTGGTAGACGAAGAAAGTGCTTAACAGTGCAAACGACAAGAAGGGAAAGAAGAGGAGAGAACAGAGCCTTGAACAAACAACCAAAGTTTATTGCAAACCAACTGCAATATATGGAAAACAGAATCTGCGCATAACCGCGCACCATAAGCAGAATTGCACATACATGCACCATACGGCCTACCTTATCAACAACCGGTCATATAAGTGGACCCCAGATAACTAACTTCACAGCAGTTAAGAAAATTTGAGGGTAGGCTAACACAGGAAGCATTAAGTTGTTGAATATAGAAGGCTTCACTAATCTCGTGCTCGCGCCGATTTTTATATCCCCCGTGATCAAACACTTGTCAAAAATTGGCTGACAACAAGACTTATTACAATGGTCTGCCAAGTGGCTGGGAAGGAAACCTTTTAGAGAGTTAGCGTGCTGCCTCAACCGATCGTTCATGCATCGCCCTGTTTGGCTAATGTTCACAAGTAAATAATATCTTGTAGAGAATCGCTAAAACACATTTAACATGGCAAATAGCGTGTTTCTTAGTGCATGCTTCTTTCTTAGGTCCTGCGCTGTTCACTATGCGACATAGGCCAGCGAGCTTGCCGCGTGCGCAGAACGCAACTCTTACACCCATTTTTCCAGTGACCTTCTTTAGCCTATGGGAAACTTTGTGTACGTAGGGAATAACAGCCTTGCTAGAATGAGGCGTGTTGAGTTAGCTGTTGCTTTGTGTCTTATCAGGCAATCTTAGTGACGTTAGGAGAGTCTCGGCAATAGAAGTTAGCAGGGGATTAGAAAAGCCTGCTTGTTGAAGGCGGTGAACTTAGAACGAGAAACTGCACTCTATCTGGCGGTGACAAGAGCCAGTTAGAATTGCCTTTAGGCAGGAAAAAGTGATGCTTCACTTGACTAGCTTAGAATGGGTGGACGTAAAAAGAAGAAAGCTTTTCCTTGAGCAAGGTTCGTACCGCCAATATACATGGTCAACCAAAAAAAGCATTTTCAAGTGTAGACATCGTAACTTCTCGTCATGAATCAAACTCCGACTTTAATTCCAGTTGCTTCATTTCACGCCAAAAAACGTCAAATATCTCACCAGTGAAGATGTGTGCATTGGCTCATGTTTAGCACCAGTACTTTGTGACCTTTTACTCGCGTGGTATGAAAGAAGTCCCATGGCTAACTTTGATCACACGAGTACAGTTAAAGTGTTCGGCTACGTTGACGACTTTTTAGTGTTTTACCGCATCGATCAATCTGACCCTCGGCAAACCACCAATGAGATATTTGACATTTTCGGGCGTGAAATGAAGAAACTAGAAATAACGTCGGAGTTTATTTCTGACGAAAACCTACATTGTCTACAATTAGAAAAGCTTTTTTTTTTGTTGATCATGTATATTGGCGGTACGAGCTATGCTCAAGAAAGAACCTACTTTTTACGTCCACCCATTATATTCATACAAACTGCTAGTCAAGTGAAGCATTGCTTTTTCCTGCCTAAAGCCAATTCTAACTGGCTCTTGTCAACGCCAGATAGAGTGCAGTTTCTCTTTCCATGTTTACGGCCTTCAACAAGCAGGCTTTTCTAATCCCGAGCTAACTTCCATTGCCGAGACTATCCTAACGTCACTAAGGGTGCCTGATAAGAGACAAAGCAACAGCTAACTCGACAAGCCTCATTTTAGCAAGACTGCTATTCCCTATACGTACACGAAGTTTCCCAAAGGCTAAAGAAGGTCACTGACAAAATAGGTGTAAGAGTTGTGTTCTGCGCACGCGATAAACTCGCTGGCCTATGTTGCATAGTGAACAGCGCAGGACCTAAGAAAGAAGCATGCACAAAGAAACACGCTATTTGCCATGTTGAATGTGTTTTAGCGATTCTCTACAAGATATTTTTTTTACTTTTGGGCACGGTTACATTGGCCAAACAGGGCGATGCATGAATGATCGGTTGAGGGAGCACGCTAACTCTCTAAAAGGTTCTCTTTCTAGCCACTTGGCAGACCATTGTAATAAGTCTTGTTGTCAGCCAATTCTTGAAAAGTGTTTGATCATGGGGGGATATAAAAATCGGCGCGATCACGAGATTGGTGAAGCCTTCTACATCAACAACTTGTGCTTACTAAGTTAGCGTACCTTCAATTTTTCTTAACTTCTGTGAAGTTAGTTATCTGGGGTCCACTTATATGACTGGTTGTTGATAAGGTAGGCTGTATGGTGCATGTATGTGCGATTCTGCTTATAATGCGTGGTTATGCGCAGATTCTGTTTTCTATATATTGCAGTTGGTTTGCAATAAACCTTGGTTGCTTGTTCAGGGCTCACCTCGTCTCTTCGTTCCCTTCTTGTCGTTTGCGCTGTTAAGCACTTTCTTTGTCTACCATACAGCATTAACCAGCCGTATCAAGCGCTTTGTTAGTCTTGGAGGCGTATGTGCCAGTGAAATTGCACTAATATTACCGCGCTTCAAGCACTTTACGCATGAACTTGTACTTAACATGTAGACAAATTTTGGTATAGAAGCAAGGAGCAGTACTTTTAAAATAAAATTTTGCACAAACAAGAATAAATTGACATTCCGTTAAGTTCACAAGGCAACTACGTGACCAAGAATTTTTTCTTTCAGAAATATTTTACTGTTTCACTGTTTCAATGCAGTGAATCATCACAATTTTTTCAAATACATTTGAGATGGTCACTAAAATAGCTGGGATGTTTGGGGTGGAATGACCCATTAGTGAATCAACCTTTTAAGCTGGAGACATCTAGGCCGTCTCCAGTTGATCATACAACTCTAATATTATGTATTGTATACAGTTTTCTACACGCATTGCTGTTGATCTGATGGCAAACTGATACTCATATTGGAAAAATAAATAGGTATATGGGACACATAGCTTGAGATGAAGCCTTCCCATCAGAGGAATGTTCCCGAAATGTACAAGATATTTGGTGCACCCTATGAGTAGCATCCACCACTGCTGCAACCATTTGAGTGAGGTCGCGAGCCCGGAACAGCTGCTTTCATGTTGTGATGAGTGCACTGCATCGTCAGCACCCAGTCCATCGTAGAAGACGTAGTGTGCTTTCCTTTCAACATTCTGCATGTAAGAGATGCACAACATTCAACTAAGCATTTAAAAATACTGGAAACAATCAGAACCTCATTATGATGTGTCATATAATAAAAAGCTCCAGCTTCCCCACTTTCAGCTTTACCACTATTCCCTTTTACGTTTACAAGCATCTGTGCATATTAGTGTACGAATGGAAGTGCCATGTTTGAGTCTACACCATGGTGGTGGTGAAAAAGTGCTTCTCTCTTGAATCATGCACCTACCAAGAAGTTTGAAATATACTGGGATGCTCAAATTTCAGCGTTTTTACCAAGTTTTCTTGCTTAGCTAGAATACCCTTACCAATAGGCCACTACAATGGGTGATACAAAAAAGTATATAAACCCATTCAGACAGAAAAGTAGGAATATTTATCATTTACTTTGAAGGATAGTTCTGTAGACATGTACACATTACAGATGTACAATCTACTGTGTGAAACTAGTGTAAAACATCGAGCAAGCCCCAATCTGAAAGGATCAACAGCACTTATTAAATGACAACTGCTGCTGAAAACACAGCACTGTGTATTTGTGGAATCTCACCTCTAAATTTCTTCTCCAGTCACATAAACGTGGGGTACTGAATAATTTTATAATGTGTCTTTTACAGGTTGCTTATTGTTCAACAAAATGATTACTTTAGGCCTTGAGTAAAACTGACAAATCTCAAAAATAAATAAGACGTGCTAATCTTATTCTTCCAGTGCATGCGGAAGCAGCTCATTCGCAGTTGAATTTTTTCAATTCATAAAAACAGCCATACAACAGATAATGTATCACAAGTAAGTTAAGTATATGCTCAATAAGCTCTGAACTGCTGGACTATAAATATGTATAATTAAAAAAAATGTACGACTTATTGGAGAAGTAGCTAACAGGAATATATGCATGGAGGGCTTATTAGTTGGATCAGTGTGTTTGCATTCCTAAGGATGAAACCTGCACAGACAAAATGCATGAAACAGACAAGAACTGTTAGTTCTGCCTGCTTTCATTTACAGCCACCTGTGTCGCCATCCTCATTTCGTTTTTCGCGAGCGTGTTCTTTAGTGGCTAACTATGCCTAAACCATTGTCATCTGTGCTGTATCAGCTTAACTGAAAGTTTTGTGTGGGTGCTTGTTGGTACACTTAGGCTAAGCTTTCATATGTAACCACAGCGCCAAAACCCTACACCAAAATATACAGAAATATTCTATTTTACAATATTCTAAGTGCCGCACTACAACGGTGCAAAAATGGAAAAAGATGTGTGCAATTGAGTGTGGCTGTTCAATCCCTTATTAAAGCACATCAATATTTCTATATCCTGATTATCTACGATATACTAGAATAAATATAAACAAACCTAACAAGGCATAAAAAGCGCAAATCGCTGACCAAACAAGGTACATCTAAATTTTTTTGGTTAGCTGCACGATCTTTAACAAAACACCTGTCACGCCGCTGCAAAGCGCAGGCATCAAAGGGGTACTGATACAAATTTTAAGTATTTTGGAATTGTTACTTTAAATAGCGTATTTACTCGCATTAAAAACGCACCCCTATCTTCAGTCATTGAACTCTGGATTTTTTTCTTCCGCGTAATAAACGCGCCCCATTTATCCACTGCAGTCCCGCTAACTGACAACTGGCGCCTCATTTACCGTTGATCTGCTTCGTTTATTTTTATTATTATTATTACTATTATGCCATTTCTTTCGCCCACCTCGGCTCGCTCACCCCCCCCCCCCCCGCCTTTTTTTTCTCACCCGCTGCCGCATGCCCTAAGGTCCATCTGCGCGCGGCACATCCCCCCGTTTTCTTTAACCCTGCGCTACAGCGAGGTTCACGAACACCGCGACTGTTGAGACATCGCAGCTGATAAGCACCGAGCGAGCGAAGGTCACGAAGCTAGCGGCGCCAAGAGACGGTCGCTTCCTGCAATTACGAGTATCGCGGGCAAGTCGGGCGTCGGCAGGCCGGCACGCACTTCTGCACTTCGTTGTTCGCATGCACGAAAGCTTACCTTTTCAGCAATAGCACGAAATCCAAAAGCGTTCTCCATGTAGCTCCCAGCGCACACTCCGTTGATTGCTTGATCGCAAACATTCTGCTTGCGGCGTGCACAAGCTTCAACGAAAGCCGTTGACAGAGGACACACACTCCGCCGCACCGAAGTTGTTCTGTACTTGCCGACGCGCCACAGCTTGCAGTGACTCGTACTGCATCTACTGTAAGCGCGAGTTGAACCGTGCGAGCCGTATAAGTACACATCCTAAGCAAAGCAAGTGAATAGTAAAATAATAAACCACCGTCAGCCTGCAGCAAACACGCATACGACATGTTACCACCCAATTCAAAGTCTGCCTGTTGACGATGGCGATGGGCCGTTGCCCCGAGACCTCAAAACCGAAACCGAAATTCATAGCAGCACCGTTTTATGATATAATTTCCAAGCTATGTCAAGCCTCCAAGATATAGTGTAAATTTTATGCTTGACAACATATTTATTTGCTAGCAGAGCTTCAAAGTCGTTTTTTTTTTTGCCGAGTGAGGCGTGATTGTGGTGTTGTTTCGACATTTTGGAGTCAAAATTTGTTACTTGTGCAACATAGATGTAAATAAAAAGTTAGGTAAGGGCGGCGGGGAGGTTGTTCTATATTTGACACATCTCCACCCCTTTCTTATGTTCGTTTGACGAGCCTTCTTATTCAAAATTGGGCAAATCTAGCACCAAAAAAAGCTCAACGGAGCTGCATTGGCATATACATGCTATCAACGTTTTTCTAGAACAGTGATAATTATAAATAATGTTTTAATATTACTGTTTTAGAGGAAAGGTGAACGTATGTATGAGCCAACTGAGTGTCATTAGAGCTACTTCCGAGTCAGGATTTGGCCCATTTCGCACAAAAAAAAATGAAAGCTCCCGATTTGGTTTCTCAAGTATGCAACCACAGGCAAAAATGTACATGTAAATGGGTCAGGCCCCCCTTTTTTTTTCTCTTTCTATCCCCCTGCATGCATTAATCCTAGCAACACCCCCGCTGTGCTATTAGCTTCCTTTAAATAACACTCTGCAATTCAAAAAGAACCTGGGGACCATGCTTTTTTTACCAACAAAGTATGAATGACACTTGCTTCTATTTCAAGTCCTAAATTGTGTGTGAGCATAGCAATGTGCGATTATCAGTGCATTGTAACGTCACAGTAACAACTATCAATTACAATGCTGCAACTAGTCAACTATTCTCCATTCTTGTGGCACGGGTACATTGTGCTTGTGTTGTCTACGATCGTTCACGTGTATATTAAGCGACGCGCAAGCGTTCATATTAAGGATATAAAAAAGAACAGTAAGTGCCCACAGAGCGGTGCATACCATTGTACGAGTTCACCCGGACTTAGCGGATGTGCGCTAATCTTGTCCTGTGGTGAGGCATATGTGCACAGCAGCTGCATTAGAGTAAGCTTAGCCTGTTATTTGTAAACATGCCTAGTTCCACGTCAATGCGAATGGTGCAAACATTCAATTTGAACTCATCCATGTTCATAGATCTAAATATAACTCACTGAATAAATCAGGGACGTGTGTATTATAGCGAAATACTTCAGTGTGAGGAAATATGTGGACCCCCATTTAAAAAATTGGCCCCGTATCTGCATGTTTCTGCAAATGTCATCGAAAGACGACAGTCTTGCGTGTGGAGAGATTGAACAGGGCATTTATTTGGTGTTCTGTGCAAGAAAATCGGTGAGTGGTATTCTGGAGGCACTGCGTTTGAGCCCCTCGAGCGTGCAGCGGAGGCGAACGAGCGCATCAAGTCACCTCACACATTAAGGGACTTTATCACACATAAGACATGAGCGCCATCTGGCAGTTTTCTAAAAAACAAAAAACAAAGCGCATGTCTCTGACACGGGTGTGCGCGCCCATCTCAGAGGTGATAAGGTGTAGAACGCAAGGCGACGGTAGGTGCCACCACCGTCTCGTCTTAGCAAAGCGTTGGAAACACTCCCCGTTCCATGCAATCATTGCATGGTCAGCGCAGCGTGATAAGCGCTACGGTCCTTAAAATTACTCATGTATGCTTTTTCTAGTAAAATACGCACGTGCAGAATATATACGTGTTGTTATGGTGCCTCAAACATGCGCAATAATTGCTTTTTAATTGACGATTGCACAAGCATACACGCTCAGTCTTGAGCAACATCGGTGGGCGATGCGGATGGGGTCGGCCGTTTCAAGTACCAGATGCCGTATGGAGTGGACAAACAAGATAAATGTGCAGGCGGACAGACAGACAGACCAAAATTTTTGCGTCGAAAGTCCCCAAGAAAGACCATCGTTCTTAATAAACCAGGAGCTCTGGTACAAAAAAAAAACTTAGTGTGATTTCAAATGAGAAAGCGCGCACGATAGCCTGTCGAAAACCATGTGTGATCATTTCATGTTATGTAAAGCGCATCATAATCTCTTTTACCGATGTCTCTGTGAGAATTAGGGAAGAATGGACATGAGCGGCAGCAAAATATTTTAGTAAGAATCCCAAAAACGTAACCCTTGAATTAAGTCGTTGAACATGCGAGAAATGTTCTGAATAATGTAAATAGGGGGTGGTGTAATAAATATAGTACATAGCACGATATACTTTGGCTAATGATACGGGAAATGAAAACAAAGGCCGAAACATCGATATTTTCACCTGAACTTTGGCATGCGGTTTGATTGCATCCGTTGAGATGTGATATGTATTGATGCTCTAAACTATATGCATATATGATAGGTGTAACATGCAAGGAAACACCCTTGGGTGTAATTTGCGAGCATACACCTATAGTACACCTAAAAATGACAAATGGGTGTACAAAAGGTGGAAATGCAGAAATTACACCCGTGCGGATAAGTTTGGCAGAAATAATAGGTGTAAGATGGGTGATTTATTAAAAAATCCACCCTTAAGGGTGTGAAATGATTTGCAGTGTATATGCCAATGTAAACTAAAAATTTACTTAACGCTTTATCTGACACTTGGCTAAATAGTTGACTGCCTTTTTGTTTGGTGCAACGCCATAAATGGAGGCTTATGCCGGCAGTCTACTATGAGCGATTGTTTTTACCTCGGCGCATTGAAGGATCAGTGAGGCATCGCGCAATGTCGCACGGTGGTTTCGTGCGTACCTCGCGTATTTTATATTTATTTGCTGACGTACGTCTGTTTACTGGCATGACATTGCAGAGCTGAACTATCTCACAGAATATATGAATAGCTGCTCCTGTGACAGTCGAATGCCTTCGCTGGTGCACGGTCAGTGTACCCTCCCCTTTCTTGGCGGCGTTATGCACATGGCCCGAAAGTGCATGGCTGCTGTCTAACTGCAGTGGTTTTTCATAATTGGGCAACGTGAGTTTTCACAATATTTTGTTAGTAAGCAATTGTATTCCAATAAATTGATCTGCAAAAGGTTTAAGTGTATACTGTAAGTGCCTTATTTGGCTAATAAAACAACCGTGCTTCTTCCTTCGTCCTCTTTATTTTCACTTGCGTACGCAATCGGAGAGCCACAAAGGCACAATAAAATTGCGTATTAGTCAAAAGGTCAGCAATAAAGAAAAATTTTCTATTTCGCTCCATGTAAGGTAAATGAACGACGTTGCTTGTGGTTCCGGTGGTGGCATCCTACTTTACTTTTTTTATATTTAGCGTGCTGTTAGTTGTCCCCTTCATACGTGAATGACGACGGTGGCAACGAGCCGCCTACTGAATACATGGGCTTCCGTGGAAGTTACGCTATCAGTGTACACTTACACTGAAGTGACCACGACGAGATACTTCCGATCACACTGAGCAGGATGCGCCAGGCTCGGCGAACTTCGCTGTATCTCAAGATTTGCGCGGTTAAACGCAGTCTAGCTCCTTTTTTAAACAAGCATTTTGCGTTGAATTTAGCACTCAACGAGTTCATTGCATGCTGCATCGGCACATCGGTTTGATTGATTGATTGATTGATTTGTGGGGTTTAACGTCCCAAAACCACTATATGATTATGAGAGACGCCGTAGTGGAGGGCTCCGGAAATTTAGACCACCTGGGGTTCTTTAACGTGCACCCAAATCTGAGTACATGGGCCTACAACATTTCCGCCTCCATCGGAAATGCAGCCGCCGCAGCCGGGATTCGAACCCGCGCCCTGCGGGTCAGCAGCCGAGTACCTTAGCCACTAGACCACCGCGGCGGGGCGTCGGCACATCGGTGGTCTGCGGTTAGCGAAAGACCGACGAGGCAGCAGTACTACAGGTTTTTCGTCGAGTGCATGCCCCGAAACTTATATGACTTGAGGAACCGTGGCTACAGAAATCGTCGAGTGGTAATCATGTGATCGTGAGTGTTCAAACCAGTTCAAACGTCTTTGGTGGGCACCTCAGCGCTTTGTTTGTGGTTCATGCATTTTGTTGTTTCCTCCTTTCTATCCCTCTATCAATTCTATTTTCCTAATACCCTTCCTCTAGCATAGCATAGCAAACTGGAAGTTCGTCTGGTTGACCTTCTTGCCTTTTCTTTTGCTTCCTTCTTCACCTCTTCCGTGGCACGTCGACGAAGACGTGGCGCAGTTTTCGTACACGATCATCTATCACTGTTTTTTTGGCACTTCGCATACGTTAGGAGTCGCCGTAGTCACGTGCTGCCTCCAGCGCCAATGCAGCCACGTCAGCAAACTTGACGGGATACAGAACCGGAGGACGCAAGCCCCGCAAATCCACTGCGCCGTGCTTTGGTGCTTCGCCTGAGGCATTTTCTGTTCCATTTCCTTTCAAGAGACACTAATTTGTTAGCAGACATCAGGAAACCGCAGAGCTAGCACGTGTGCTTATTTTCGCCAGACCTCGTGTACCCACAGTTGACGAGCCCATTGAGCGAAACTGCGCGCGTTTAGCGCGGGCCTTTTTCCTCAACGATCACAGCTTATCACCCTTGGGTTAGTACGGAAGCCATATTGGTGGAAGATAAAACGAGGTGACACTGTTGATTGTACTGTCACGGCCGCTGAATAAAAAAGCCATTATTTTTTTTTTGGTGTTCAGCAATATACGAAAGAAGCGACGGACACAAACTGAACTTCCGTCGAGAATGCCTCACGCCGACACAGTGGGACAGATGAGCGATCAGTGGTCCTATCGTGGAGCAATGCCTTATTTCTCATGCTGTGTTTTTCTTATCATCCACCACTCGTGGCTGGCTGATTGCGTTTACAACGCGGACTGACTGTTATCCCTGGCCAAGCGCAAAAAGACGCAAGTGATGATGATGATATATGGTGTTTTTTTTTGGCGCAAGGGCCATTTGGTGGCCAAAGAGCGCCAGTTCATGAGACAGGAATGTGGACAATGGTTGTGATTAGCGGCTGTATAAGTGCCATAAAATTCCTCGCAGTAGAGCGGGTAAAAACATACAAGTAATAAAATCATGACCATGCCCTGAAAGGTGTGTGTGGTGTGAATAGGTGACAAAAGTTGGTGATAATGAAAAACGATGGTGGACATGTATGGCATTAGCACAAGTACCTCACACGTTAGTACCCTTGTGTGCAAGGGCCGTGAGGCAAGTGCTTTCCTGTGTAGCCACCGCAGCAAAAACCTCTCTATAGAGGTCGTGCTGCGGTATGCCCGGGTATATGATATGAAAATTATGAATTTCCTTTAAAAACGCTAATAATGATTTGTGACTAAAAAGCGGTTCCCTACCGACAAACATTGCAGGGTGTAAAGGTATATGTTGTCGGTAGGATAGTGGGAAGTGCTGTCTTCTTAGAGTGTCTAAATGTTTACATTGAATTAAAACGTGAAGAACTGTTAATGCCTCACCACATTTATCACACAATGGTGGATCACCACCGGAGAAAAGATGTGTGTGTGTCGTGTATATGTGTCCTATTCTTAGTTTTGTTAGTGTTACCTCTGTTAGACGTGATTTTGATACTGGTGGCCAACGGCCAAGGTGTGGCTTGATAACGTGTAGTTTGTTTTGTGTGTGTGTATCCCACTTGCTCTGCCAGTAGTCCCTGAGTTTTCGTTTGAGAGACGGCTTAAGATCAAGGGCCGGGATGGATGTTGGTGTAATGGCGGTGCTTTCGTGGGTGGATACAGCAAGCTGATCCGCCATCACGTTGCCTTGAATCTCACGGTGCCCTGGCACCCAGCACACAACGACATGTCTGTTGAGTGTGTAGAGGGGGCATAAAATGGAGTAAAGTGAAACGAGGACAGGGTTTTTTTTGTTTTTTAAGACTGTGCAGAGCCGTTACCACACTGAGGGAGTCTGTATAAACTACTGCTTTTTGTATTTGTGATTGTTTGATGTGTTTAGCTGCCACAAGTATCGCGTAAGCTTCCGCTGTGAAGATACTTGTGCCTGGATGTAGAGGGCCAGCATCCGAAAAGGAAGGGCCAACAGCAGCGTAGGACACAGAGGAGTTAGACTTAGAGACATCTGTAAAAAACTCAGGACGTGTGTATTTGTGTTGAAGTTCCAAGAAGTATGTTCGAATATGGGCAATAGGCGCTCGTTTAGTAACTTCTAAAAAAGACACATCGCAATCTATAGTCTGCCACTGCCACGGTGGCGGGTATGCTACAGGAGCCATTAAACTGTGTTCGAGTGACACTCCAGTGTCCTCAGCTAGACCCCTCAGGCGAACTGAGAAGGGCTGCCTCATTCAGATAGATAATATTTTTATTATTCAATAAAAGATAATACATAGGAAAAAAGTTATACAGAAGGAGGTCCCAAAGCTCTAGGCTGCAAGGGGACCTCCTGTGCTAGTTACATAAAGAAAACAAAACATGTAAAGCAACTCGGTAAACAATAGAACAAGTTTAAAGGAATCAAGTACATTTCATTGCAAAAGAAACAAACAGTCAATTATTGTCAAATCGAAACACTTGATAGCAGATGAAATCCATCAGCAAATGATCAATAACACCTGGCAGCAGAAGAAATGAAACTTGAATTGTATATACACCTAAGTGCATGTTAGATGATAAACGATCGATACAAATATCACATGTGCTGAGTAGTAATAGGTAAAAAAAAGAAAAGTTAAAAGTGGTATGTCTCAAAGCGGCAACAATGCCAGACACATGTTATTCATCTAATTTGGTACAAAACAGAGCAAACATAATGAACGATTAGTTCCGAATTGAACAGCATAAACAACGAGATTATTTAAACATTAAGTAAATAGGAATTTAAGCGTTTTTTAAAACTGCCTATGTTTGGAGACATTTTTACGTCACGTGGAATACCGTTCCAAACGGAAATAGCTGTAAAGGTAGAAGTGAATCTGCCATAGTTAGTTCTAACTTTCGGTAACAGGAGGTTATTATGTGTAGGAGGCCTCTTGTGTGTAAGATTGAAGGCCTGTTTTGAAAAAGAATGGAGCTCGGCAAGTCATTATTAGTAAAGTATAAGGGGTGCCTCTTGTCTGCTTTCACCTTAAGGAAATATACAAAGGACATGTAGGTTCTTTGCAGATGAAGCGACCACTCATTTGACTCAACGTAAAGGCGTTCTACGGGGCTGGTGCGAAAAGCACCCGTAGAAAGGCGGATGCCCGAATGGTGCACGGGATCCAGCATCTTCAAAGCACTTTGAGTCGTGACTGATAAACAATGGCCCCATAATCCAAGCGGGTGCGAATAAGGCTTCTATACAGGTTCATGAGGTATTTCCTGTCACTACCCCACGTAGTACGTACACTTATATAACATTCATGGCTTTTAAACATTTTGTTTTTAAATACTTTATGTGGGGTACGAAGGTCAACTTGTTGTCCAAGATTAAGCCTAAGAATTTATGCTCGGCTTTGACGGACAGTTGTTGCCCGTTCAGTTGAATATCGGGTTCCGAGTGCATGCCTCTCTTTCGAGAGAACAAGACACACGTGCTTTTTTGTGGGTTAAGTCGAAATCCGTTTTCATCTGCCCATTTGGAGATCTTATTTAAACCCAGCTGAACCTGCCGCTCACACATGGCCAAGTTGCATGACTTGAAGCCAAGCTGAACGTCGTCGACATATGTACAATAGAACATATTGCGGGGAATGGACAAGTGCAAAGAATTCATTTTAATAATAAAAAGTGTGCAACTAAGCACACCACCTTGTGGCACGCCTGTTTCCTGGACAAATGTTTGGGAGAGCACACCGCCCAGACAGACACGGAATGTCCGGTTTGACAGGTAACTTTCGATTATATGAAACATTCTTCCGCGCACACCAAGGTGGGACAGGTCTCTTAGAATTCCGTAACGCCATGTAATATCATAAGCCTTTTCGATATCGAGGAACACAGAGAGAAAATATTGTTTATGGACGAACGCGTCTCTGATCTGTGCCTCGATACGAACAAGGTGGTCTGTGGTGGATCTACTTTCTCGAAACCCGCACTGAAATGGGTCGAACAATGTATTTGTTTCAAGAAAATGTACAAGTCGGCAGTTTATCGTTTTCTCGAAGACTTTGCACAAGCAGCTTGTAAGTGCTATAGGCCTATAACTCGAGGGTAAAGAAGGCTCCTTGCCCTCTTTCAAAATGGGAATAACAATAGCCTCTTTCCAGGAGGTAGGAATTGTGCCAGAAGACCAAATAGCATTGTACAAACAAAGTAAGGTTTTTCGGGTTTCGTTTGGTAGGTTTTTTAACATTTCATACATCACACGGTCAGAACCTGGGGCAGAGGTACTGCAGGAGTTTAGAGATGTTCGGAGCTCCGCTAGACTGAAAGCTTGGTTATATGTCTCGTATCTAGTGGATGTGTGTTCGAGTTCCTGCTTTTCTAATCTTGTTCTGTATTTTTGGAAAGTGTCAGTATAGTGGGACGAGCTGGATACCCGTTCAAAATGTGCCCCGAGGAAGTTTGCCTGATCTTCCAAGGTATCACCTTGAGTGTTTACGAGTGGAAGTGTGTGTACTTGTTTCCCTGCTATCCTACCGACCATGTTCCAGACTTTGGCCTCTTGTGTGTAAGAATTGATCCCTGACAAAAACTTCTGCCAGCTTTCTCTTCTGGCCTGCCGACGCGTTCTCCTAGCTTGAGACTTTATTTTCTTGAAAGTGTAAAGCTTTTCGGCTGTCGGTGAGTTCCGAAGCAGCCTCCAAGCTCTGTTTTGCTGTTTGCGCGCGTTTCGGCATTCAGAGTTCCACCATGGCACACGCCGTTTTCCAGGGTGACCAATTGTTTGTGGGATGCATTTTGTTGCAGCATCAATTAAAAACGCTGTGAAAAAGTTGACAGCAACATCAATGTTCAAAGTACATATGTCATTCCAACCTAGACGAGCGATGGTATAAAACTGTTCCCAGTCGGCTCTGTTTATGAGCCACTTGGGAACACGTGGTGGAGACTCAGTTACTGTATTCGTGCTCAAAACTACGGGGAAGTGGTCACTTCCGTACAGATTACTGACGACTTTCCACTGGAGTAGAGACACAAGAGATGGAGATACCATGCTTAGGTCTATGGAGGAATAGGTGTTATTGGCGAGATTATAATAGGTTGGTTCTTTTCGATTTAGGAGACACGCGCTCGACGAGAGAAGAAACTGTTCGATCAGTCGACCTCGCGCGTCATACCGAGAGTCACCCCATAGCCTGCTATGCGCATTAAAGTCTCCAAGGAGAACATAAGGTTCCGGAAGGTGATCAATTAAGGAGTGTATAATCACGTTTTTGCAGCTGATAGCTAGGAGGAATGTAAATAGTGCAGATTGTGATCAGTTTATCAAAAAGAAGTGCTCGAACAGCCACTGCCTCAAGGGATGTTTGTATTTGTAAGTGTGTGCATGCAGTTCCTTGTTTCACTATGATGGCAACACCTCGGGATGATGTCATGGCATCATCACGGTGCTTTCGAAAAATAACGTGTTTACGAAGAAAATTTGTGTGTTTTGAATTAAGGTGTGTTTCGTGTACACACAGCACTTTTGGTGAGTGTTCGTGTAAGAGTTCTTGGATGTCGTCAAGGTTTCTGAGAAGGCCCCTGACGTTCCATTGTATAATTTGAGTGTTCATGGTGAATGTAAAATAATGCTGTGTGTACGAAAAGCGAGTGGCTGTTTAGACGGGGGAGTTTGAGTTCACTTAACAGGGCCACCACCAGGCCCTGTTATTTGCTTTTTTGTTTTCTTGGCGCACTCCAAGGAGCCACGCCGCTCTTTCGGCACCAAGGGTGCCGACGTATCCATTGCCTCCTCGGAGGCACTGGATGCCCGCACGTGCGGGCTATTAGTTCGGATTACGGGCCTCGCCTGGTGAGGGGAGGCCTTGAGACCCGAGGACTCTGGAGTCTCCGGTCTCTGTTTGGGAGTAGGCGGTGTAGCCTGGGCTACAGCAGCCTTGGGGGCAGGTGCCACAACCACCGGCTCGGTATGCGCGGGCCGAAGGAGTGGCGAGGGCTGGTGCGGCGGTGCCCCCTGACGCGCCGCATCAGCATATGTTGCGCCGTAAAATGGCGACACTATTCGTCTTGCTTCTTTGAATGTGATGTTTTCTTTGACTTTAAGAGTGATTATTTTTTTTCTTTCTTCCAGTTAGGACACGAACGCGAATACGCGGCGTGTTCCTCGTCACAATTCACGCAGTGAGGCGTAGTAACACAGTTATCAGATGGGTGGCCGTGGCTACCACATCTTGCACAAGTTTCCTTACCCCGGCAGTTCTGGGAGCCATGACCAAATTGTTGTCATTTGAAACACCGTCTTGGATTGGGAATGTAGGGACAGACAAATAGTTTGATGTAGCCTGTGTCTACAGATGAAGGCAGTGTGCTAGACGCGAAGGTGAGTATTAAATGTTTGGTAGGTATTTCTTTGTTTTCTCGTCTGATGACGATTCGTTTCACATCTGTGACATTTTGCTCTTTCCACCCTTCAAGCAGTTCCTGTTCAGACATTTCAAGAAGGTCTGCTTCTGAAACAACTCCGCGTGAGGTGTTCATTGATCTATGAGGTGAAACAGATACTGGGATATTACCAAATGCTACGAGACTGCCAATTTTTTCACAGTGGTGTTTTTCAGGCAGCTCAAGGAGAAGGTCTTCGCTAGCCATTTTTGTAACCTTGTATCCTGGGCCAAAGACCTCAGTCAGAGATTCAGCAACAAGAAATGGAGATATGGCTCTGGCTTGTTTTGTTGGGTTTTCGCTGTGCACAACATGGAACTTGGGAAAACATTTTCTGGGTTGGCTGAAAATGGAGATGTCATCGGTGCGTCCCCTCTTAGGTGGAGGACAATCTAGTAGACGGGGAAATGCAGGTGTTCCCATAGTAGTGTACTTTTTTTTCGGCAGCAATGGCGACCACCCACCATGGAGTCCAACCAGGGGATGCTGAAGAACTTAATAGCATAAGGCTGCAGACGCCAGCCGTACATTGCCACTATAACCAAATATAACTACTCAAGGTTGAGTAATTACCCTAGGCTAACCCTTGCCGCCAGGAAAAATCGGAAGTAATTGGAAGAGAGAAGAAGACAGAATAGATTTAAAGACGAGAAAAGACTAAGATGTAGGAAGAGAGAGATAGGAAAAGGCGACTGCCGATTTCCCCTAGGTGGGTCAGCCCAGGGGTGCCGTCTACGTGAAGCCGGGGCCAAAGGGGTGTGTTGCCTCTGCCGGGGGGCCTTAAAGGTCCAATCACCCAGCATTGGCTCAACCCCCAGGATCTCCTTTTCCCCGGACACGGCAAAGCCACGCACGGCTAGGCGTGGGAGGGAGCCGAAACTCCCCCGTTAGCTCGGGTCCGTGGTGTCACTACACACCAAACGCCTACTTGCGCAGGCGCCCCTGTGGGGCAAAAAAAGACGCAAGTGTATGTAAGTTATAAGGAGTTCTACGTCAACGGTGATGACTTACGACACCAGAAAAAAAGTGAACAAGCCCCCGTGTGCAGTCTTAATATTGTGCGTACATACGCTTCCATTGGCGTTATCACGTACCCGTAGGCCACATCTCTATGGCACGGAAATCCTGGAGGCCCGGTTGCTTCCATTTAGGTTCACGTTCAATAGACTCTGGTGGTCGAAATTTCCGAAGCCTTCCACTACGGCGTCTCTCACAATGATCACATGCCTTCTAGACGTAAAGCTTAAAGATTATTATTATCTGATACTTATAAAACCAGCGAAGAACTTCTAATGCACCTCTGCTGCTACTCGCTTGGCTACCCTTTAGGTAAACACAGGATTATGGCAGTAGTAAACCAGAGGTAACTTTATAGTGCCTTGCAAACTCCTCAGTAGAGATATACAAAACAGTGAGAACAAATCCACTGTCAGCCCTAAAAGATAAACCAATTTCACGCGCTAAAATCTACGAAACTAAAAACATCACTTTGCTTGGAATACCACGTCTCAGTTCTTCGCTCTGATGCGCTCTTCATCTGCTTCACTTTCTCGCCATACGCCCTCACTCCCGAGAACGTCTGGCATTCGATCTGCATCCACGTCACAAGCGCCAGTCCTCTGCGCTCTCGGTGCGAAGAAGAGAAGACGAGCTCGGCAAACCGTGGCTTGGATAATACTCACGTCACGTCTACACTCAAGGCGCGCAGCTCGCAAGCACGTCAGCTTCGTCTCGTGCTATATAGTCCTCGAGTCCGCGGCGTGTTTACAAAGCAATCCAAGAATACTGCGAGACGAGGGCAAAGAAAAAAAAAAGTGGGCAAGGCAGAACACCCACATATCCGACAAGGCTTACCGAAACGCACAATATGCCTTTTCCAAATCTTACCTGTTACTATATGATAAGGCTCCCAGCCGTTTCAGGCTCGTAGATTTTCATACAATTTTAAGTTTCTTTTTTGTGGAGTTATGCGTCACTAGTTAAGTGATTTTGCAACATTCAGATGATGCGAGAAACGCAAACTTGAATCGTAGTGTAATTTTTTATAAGAGAGAAAGAATCACTACAAGTACCTGTTTGCATATCGCAAATTGCACATAATGCGTTAAGGAGAAAACAAAGATAACGAAATCAATATTACAAACAAAAAAGCAATACTTCGAATTGCATGCGTCTTAGTTTCTTTTTGGGACCTTCTCAGACAACAAAATATTTCTCACTTAGCTAACTAGGGCCACTCATCCAAAAAAGCCAAAAATGCAAAAAACATATCTTCATTACCTCCAGTATAAGTTGTCTTCATTGCCGCACTTCGCTTGCAGTACGTAAATTTCCTCATCATGCAGCTGGTTTTCTTGCAACACGCAGTAGATATGAGGTAGGTGAAGGTGTGGATCATGGGGACACCAGCAGGGTGTCTTCCCTTGTAGTAGCTGAGCCCCTAAACTAGGAACATCTGCTTTTCACACTATAGCGTTTTTGCCATGTTAACAGCATAGGAAAAACAGTTCATTAAATAGGATGAAGAAAAAAACTCTACACTTGAACTATACAAAGATGTACACTACAATTCGGCATTACACTCCAAAATGATTCAGTGCCAATGCTGGGCAAATATATTTTTGATTTTAGAACGATAGATTAAAACAGAAAGAAAGAAAGAAAAGCGAAGAGAAAAGGACAGAAAGAGAGAATGAAACAAAGAAAGAAAGTTGTAGACCACTTACGTAGATTTGTTTCTGGACACCCAAACTTGAATGTATCTTGGTGAGAGCAATAGATCTATGAACAGTTGCGATGTCATCCCTGTCAGTAGCCCACCCGAGATGCTCACTCTGCTTACGTTCTCAGCACATCAAAAGAGGACTGCAGACATGAAAATAGAAGAAAAAGAAGACACTTGTGAATTCTTGTTTGTTCTTACGCACCCAAAGAGCTTATCTTTACCAGAATGCGTGTCAGTTCAATTTAGAACGGAGAAAAATATACGATGCCTTCGCATGATGTAATGTGATGCGATGCAATCGCCGAGTATACTTCAGAAGATGGGCTCGACCTCCATAAAAATGAATTTGCTTGAATAGCCCTTTTTTATTTTTGTTTATATCACAAGCTATATTTTTCATTTCGATTCCTGGCTTTTTATCGGCGCTGATGCACCAATTTACAGAACTTTTTTTTTTATTTTTTTCTTAGCTTGAGATTTCAACTACGAACAGAGTTAGAAGATTTACATAAGAGCTACAAAGACCCACCGATCAACTTGAGCGGCATTATTTATTCTCAGGCTGAAATGAGTGCATGTAAGCTCTGCTAAATAAATTCAGTTACACAAAAGAGATAATCAGCTGGTGAACAGCGGATAGCGAGTCTTTTTTTTTATCGCTAGGAAACTGACAATATCATTCATGAAGCCAATACACGATGGGAACTCATGAAAGCGGTGACATATTTTTGGTTATTTTTGCAAAGCTGAGGCAACACAAAACTGAAGTAGTTTTAACGAAAGAAAAAAACAAGTTGGCGTAAAACTAGTCGCTGCAGATGGGACACAATGCCACACCTTTTCATCGTGATAGAACAATGCTTACAGTGTTTGGATGCTGATCCGAAGCCCATCTTCGAAGCACAATATTGCTATCATTTTGATAATTGATTTACTCACTACCTGTCCATAGTCGCGATATTTGTGTGACGCTTGTAACTACTACTACTACTTCGAATACCACTGCTCTTCTGTTCCTCCTCCTACTACCACTATTACTACTGCTGCTACTACTACTACTACTACTACTACTACTACTACTACTACTACTACTACTACTACTACTACTACTACTACTGAGTACTGCTGCTGACCTGCTGCCGCCCCTACTACTGCTGCAGCTTGGACTACGACTGCGCATGATAGAGCAAGACAGCTTCGCTGTAAAATTTTCAACAACGAAACCATTCCATTTGCACTAGGACAAGGGCAATGAAGAAAGCTGGGAAAAAATTACAGCATACCCACGGAGTGAATGATGATGAGTGGGGCGAAGCGTCCGGTCTCTGGACGGAGGTACAGGCGGACTGACAGATGGATGGAAGCACGAACGGACACACAAATGGATGGACGCATGGACAGATCATGGACGGGTGGATGGAAGCACAGATATAGAGATGAACGGATGGACAGAAGTCCGGAAGTACCGCCATCTAGTTTTATAACATCTTTTCATATACTACAAGTGCCACCATCTAGTGAACACTCGTATAATTACCTATACTAGAGTTGGCTACATACTATCTTCATCGGTGGATGCAATGAACCACGCCCTAAGAAGCTTCGCTTCTAAAACACTGGCACATACTTAGGGGCGGGTATGTGCCACTGGTATGCAGGTATGTGCCGCGGGTTATGGCTCATACTACATACATCGAGGATGTACAGACCCACGCCCTGAGGAGCTTCGTTCCTAAAAATTCTACGTGGTTCCCCATGTAGTTGAGCAACTAAATTGAAGGTGCTTCCCAACATTTCAAAATAGCCACAAATTCAAATTCAATTTTTTTACGAGACAAAACTACATGATCGCCAATTCTAAAAGTGGTGCCGATCGGTAGGTTCAAAAAACACGTAGGTCAAATACTGTAGCACACAAAGTCACCTGAAATTGGCAATTATTTATTTAATTCTGCTAAAAATGATTCTTCCGTCTTTATTTCTTCACAAATGATGTCATAAACCCAGGTGACCGCACCATAAACTTAAAGTCCATGGCCTCTGATTGATTTGAGCATCATAAACTGCACAGTTACCGAGGCTACCACGGGATGCCATCTTGTGCCCACGGGCTCACTAGCGATAAACGTAAATACGCAACTTTTTGCTTCTTGAGGACCTCCCCCAGACTTCTTGTGAAGGGAATGTCGGCAGGAGCTCCTAGGCAAGCTGGCGGACTGGTCTGTTAGTGTTGCGGCCCCCTGGGCCCACACCTAGCACCCATAAATCCTGGCTCGTTTATTCCAGGTCACATTTCCTAAAGATAGTAAAGTTTATTCCTCCTGCTCCTCAAACTGAATGTATTCCGCGTATTCGTCCAAAACGAGAAAACAATCAGATCATATCCACGGAGTGAATGATGAGGAGTGTGGCGAAGCGTCTGTCCGTCCGTCCGTCCGTCCGTTCGTCCGTCCGTCCGTCCGTCCGTCCGTCTGTCTGTCTGTCTGTCTGTCTGTCTGTCTGTCTGTCTGTCTGTCTGTCTGTCTGTCTGTCTGTCTGTCTGTCTGTTTCTATATCACACTAGCACGCATCGGACGTGCCGACGAACCGGTGGACGGACCGACGCTTCACCCACTCATCACCAATCCCTCCATAGATATGCTGAGAATTTCTTATCATAACGGCGTTATCTATCCCATTTATTCATCAACTATACGAAAACCGCTAACGTCATTTAGCGAAATTATTTCCAAGCACATATCCGCACAATGTCATCTATTGAGCAATTCCTAAAACCAACTAGAAGTGGTTACTACAACATACTACTATAAAAAAAGGAACTACCCACACTCTAGGAGCTTTGCTCCTTAAACAAAGGGCTCAATGTGATTACACGCGCTGAGCACCGAACGCATGTTCTTTCCTTTTTGTCGTTCCTTCTGTGCGTCGTTTTCAGTGCGTTCCCTTGTACGTAAAGGAAGAAAAAGCACTAAAAGCGTGCTACAATTCCCTGTAACTTCGCTCATAGTCCACCGATTCGGAAAATTCTTTCCGGTGTATATTCATAAGGAAATCGTTCTCTTGATGAACGCATTCAATGATTATCTCAAAAAGCTGTGCAGGGCCCTCTATAGGACAGAGAAGTAAGACACAGAGGAACCGAATGTGTGGTTACTCATGAGGACGTTGAACGCGAGCTCATTGCAGCTTGATTACGAGCTCACAGCAAGCTTCCCGATGCAAAAACGTTATTTTACATTCACCATTCTTCACTTGCGATGAACTGCAGTTCTAAAAATTGCCCGGGGTTTCACCAATCTCGCTGAAGAACCCATGACCTTTTCCGGTTCTTGGCGCGTCATACATCTCTGCTTGTCCCTTTGTGTGCTGTTGATTGAGTTCCCGAAGGTTCTTTATCATTCGCTCGGCTACTTCTCAATTTTTTTACTGTTCATTTTCCACACTAACTCGTTTCAGCTACATTGCTGCATACTTGTCTTCTTATGTAGGCACAAAAGTAATCCCTCTGTGATGAAAACTGATGGTCTCGGCTACAGAGGTTGATCCTTGCAGCTTTTGCATTCCTTGAAAAGCTTTAGCATTGATGCAGTCTCTGTCTTTTTTTTTTGTTTTACATGTTAAAAAAGGTTTTATTGGGAAAGAGCAAACTTTCATTCTAAAGACATAGCGGAAATACATGGAACGCTTTGGCAGCTGATTCGCTACTTTTTGCTGTTCATCTCTTTTCTCGCCGTCTCAATTAATCTTCGTTCGACCGACGTCCGCTTCACTGGCACTGGTATAGAGAGCGAGCGTTCTTCACGAGCGAGCGTTCACTAAAAGAAGTTTTAGGCTTGAGACTTTACGCTAAACCGAAGAAAGCTCGTGCGAGAAAAGAATGTCAGGTTGTGGACAAGAACCTCAAATCTGTGGCGCACACCCGCATTCGAGGAAAAAAGGTGTAAATTGATTTCATTGTTAATGACAATGTAAATGAAAACTAACAGACAATAACGGCCAGGAATGTACAGGGGACGTATGAAAAGTAATGCAATGTAAATGTGAAAACGCAAAATCAGACGGAAAAATAACTTGCCACTGGCAGGCACCAAACCTGCGACCTTCGAATAACGCTTCTGATGCTCAACCACTGAGCTACGGAATCAATCATCCTTCCGTCCGCCTTCTACGGTATACATGTGCACCTAAACGTGGAAGCTTCTGACAGTGCCATAAAAGGCAAACATTTGCTTCACTTTTCGCGTGGTTCACGAGTGTATGCTCTTACCGCGACGTGTATAAAACTATTTTTTTTTCTTTTTTTTGCTGTGGCTTTGGTATTGCGCATATCGCACGGGGCGTGTGGACTACAGTGGTTGAAATGTGATTGACAACAAAGCACTCGGTACTGGCACTAGTCTGGTCGTCTTGCTTTTGCGGTCTCCGAAACCGCCATTTTCCTTTAAAGCATACAATAGACTCCACCTGACGTATGTTAAGTTCCGACCCAAAGCAGCACTGACAAGATACATCCAATAAACACACACCCGCCAAGTGTGACGCCTCAAGAGGAAGCCTTATCCCACTGAAAAAAAACATCCATAGATTTATTAACAACATCATAACGACAAAGCGACAGTGGAGCTCAGGGAAAGCCACAGTGATGGGATGCCAAGTGAGGCATAACTCTAATATAGTAAGGCCTACCATCTGAAGACCTACCATGTCAAGCCTCAATTCTTCCTGCCAGATTTCTTTACTCCCCCTCACCATCAGACCACCTTCACATCTCCTTCTTCCCTCCCACGTCCCCCTACTCTATTCCCCTCCTTCACCTAGACACATCTGTTTTTAAAATGGTGGTTAAGCGGCCTTGTTGGTATGTGCACTTGGCTATTCGGAAGAGTGCTGAAACGGAAAACAATAGACTGGCCTCGTCAAAAGAAAAACGGGGGGAGGTGTATAGTTTATCTTTGCTTTAATGTACACAGACAGACAGACATACAGACAGACAGACAGACAGACAGACAGACAGACAGACAGACAGACAGACAGACAGACAGACAGACAGACAGACAGACAGACAGACAGACAGACAGGCAGGCAGGCAGGCAGCCAGGCAGGCAGGCAGGCAGGCAGACAGGCAGGCAGGCAGACAGACAGACAGACAGACAAAGAACTTTAGTGATTTGCCTTAATGTACAACGCGATTCTCTTCGTGCGCCTTTGGCAGCGGCGCTGCGAACGACACTGTATTGACAAAATTCAGGGCATTCGGCTTTTGTCGCCTTCTCTCTTCTAGCTAAAACATCTGCGTTGTGTATATAGCATGCTCCCAAAGCATGACTCTCATCGGTTATTAGCCGTATTTTCTTCGGGCGTTAGTTTCACACATGGCTACTAGCATGATGGAGGTAAAAAAAAAAGTCCCAGCATACGCACGAAGTGAATGATGATAAGTGGGGTGAAACGCTGGAGGATTTCGTCACTAAACCATAAACCATCCACGAATACCACCCACTACGTACAAGTACGTGACAAACACTGTATATGGTTATACAAGACATTTTGTTATTCGTGAGTGGTAGCTATACGTCGCTTCCGTTCCCCTTTCATTATAATGCCTGTATGATCAGAGAAGTGGGGGATCGATGATGGGGCGTGCTGCATTGTATGCAAGGACGAAGTAGTGGGCAGCTTGCAAAGGTAGAACTATATGCGATCACGTACAAACAAGGAATGGCCATAGTGGGACAATCTAGTGGGAGGTCCCGCCTGCGGTTTTTACCTTGTGACCTCCCAGTGAATCTGTACCCATGCACTTTTCCATGTTCACGCTTGATGAATAAAATTCAATTCAATTCAAACTTCATTGAGGGACCGCCTGTGAAACTCGGCATTGTGTGTGTGATGTGACGTGTGTCTATCCTTCACTCTCTCTTTTACTCCCCTCTCCCCCTCCCCATGTGTAGGGTAGCAAACTGGACGCATAGTCTAGTTAACCTCCCTACCTTTCCTACATTCCTTCTCTCTCTGTGGATTCCACTGTGAACCGCACTGCAGCAGCCGCTGCTCCTATGTGCAGATTGTCTGTTTCGGGCTGGAACATTGTCGAACGAACAGCCTCACGAGGGTGAACCAACGCCCACAATGAATGTTTCCGAGTACAATTATGAATTTGTTTTACTTGCAGCCCCATCGACCGGACCGCGAAACCTCCCAGCTTGCCGATAAGCACTCCGATGTCACCGACCGCACTGCTGGTCAGAAAGTGAAACTGTATGTGTCGATGTTCTGGCTCGCTATCTGCAGTTTTCACCTTGCGATACTAATTAGTTCGGGTGTTTCGAAATCTATTATTTTTTAACGCGCACCTGTATACAAGCACACGACCATCTTGCATTTTATATTGACTGCTCTTTAACAGTATTTGCTTTATAGTCGGTGAAGTGGTGGATTGGTGGGGCGTAGTGGGATGTTTGCCAGGACAAAGCAGTGGTCAGTTGGCAAAGGTAGAAAGGTAGGCAGGTGGTCACATACATACATACATACATACATACATACATACATACATACATACATACATACATACATACATACATACATACATACATACATACATACATACATACATACATACATACATACATACATACATACATACATACATACATACATACATACATACATACATACATACATACATACATACATACATACATACATACATACAAGGGATGAGCAGACCCACGCCTTTGGGAGCTTCGCCCCTCAAACGTTTATTTTTAATTCACCTTCCCCATTACCCACTGCCATCGCGGTCAGATTCATGTCCCTCAGTAGGGTGTTTAACTCAGTCCGCTGGGCGGTGTTAAAATATCTTACCTGGGAGCGCGAATGCCCCAGCAAGCGAGTTAACTAGAAAAAAACGTCGCTTTGCAACTATAGGGCGGATAAAATTAGGGTTCATTTCTAAACATGGCGTCGTATCAGCCGCACTTGAGTTGAACAAAATACACACTTTGCTCTCAACTACAGTCATGTTCAGATCTGTTAAAAATCTCTTGCCGACAAAACGAAAGTGATAAATCAACAGACAAATGCGTTATTGCCGGCAACAAGCGTGGATTTGACGAGTTGGCAGTGCATACTACAGCTTGTTAGGAACCCTTCATGTGTGGGCTTTTTTGTGTGTGTTTTTTGAACGGAGGCGGCGCGCGAAGGAAGGCTCCCTACAGCTTGCCAGACGCACCATCGGCGCTGAATGGAACGCGAATGGGGTTGCGCGTCTCGTGTTTAGAGACAAAAACATTCATTCCAGTCGCAGTTCATGCACCATGCCCATGCTTTCGATTACGCAATCCAGCCTGACGGGATGTGCGAACTTCTCATTGTTGATGACTCGATGGCGGCCACATACTGTTTCTAATGCTTGGGGCCACGCGCTCCGCTGTATGTTAATCATTTGACGCCTAATGTGCAGATTGGTAAAAAGTAGCTGTGATTTGGCATCCAACGCACGCTGGGCTAGAGGGTAATGAGAAGGCAGACAGTATAGATCGCTGAATCAATATCCGAGTACCGATAGTGACTCTCAAAGCTGGATGTAGCCAACCCAGCCCGGTTGGCGCTGCGTTGGCTGCATCTAGCTGCGCACGAAATAACTGGGCGCGAAGCGCTGTCAATTAGTGGCCCAAGAAAAAAAAAGCGAAAATGGTGTTCGCAGACAACCAAATTGAAGCAGTGCTGGCCGCATCGCTATCCTCGTTATACAGTTTGAGAGAACGGTTTCGTACACATGTTGATGTGGCACTCAACAAGTTTGTTTCAGTTTAATACAATGTACACGAAATGTCACAAAACTCAAACATGAAGACGAAGAGCTTTCAGTCGAGCTCGGTATGCTGGCATACAGCTCGTTTACTACCTGGCGACGAATGAACTGTCACTTGAGGACAATTGTTTAACGAACAACAAATATTGTTCCATGTGTGAAGGGTGGGCGGCTGTGCGTATGGAAGGGGTGCCGAGCTCGTTTCGGGCAAATTAGGCAAGTCTGGCGTCATCTTCGCATCGAAAATGAAGCCACGGCCTCACGAAAGTGGCGGTTTTTACAATCATTTTATGCAGAACAAATCACAATATTTACGTATTTATTAGGAACTTGAAAGTTTGTAGATCTAAGAAAAAATTTGTGCATTGTTATTTTTCACAATTTTAATGATTTTGAATTCAGTTAACATGGACATTTTGCCTGTCCTGGGAAATCCGAATGACCCTCTACTGCATTGCTTACAACAATCTTATCAGTCTCTTTAGGAATTTTACCACCGTAGACAGACGATCCTATACGGCCTTCGTTCTAAGGGACAGCCCATTGCTCTCTCATAGCCGAGTACATCGTACTGCAAATCGAAAAAAAACATTTGTTGTCATTACACGTTGATTGTTGGGTTTTTTCGCCCCGAGTATGAAGTCTGATGGCTCAATCTTTTATTGATGCACGGGACTGCTTTATGCTCTCCCGTAGTGGAGTAAGAAGTACTATAAATTGTTTGCCATTTTCCCAAACACGGATTCCCACATAGTAGCACGTGCAATGCTCTATATATTCACAATTTATTCTAAGTGAATTTTAAAACTTGAACAGCTTATTGCTAGCCCGTAGTAGAGTAAATCGTGCTCTAAATCATCCAACATCTGTTCCAAACACTTTTCGGCCTGAGATATTATCTATGATCCCCGGCTCAAATTTTAGCTAGTGTTTAAAGCATATAGTTCACACTGAAACATCCGCTTTCTACAGCGACCGAAATTTCCCTGCAGCCGAAACGCAGCGTCGTTCACACTGGACGTGACCCCGCGCCGCCGAATATGCCATCTACTACGGGGCGAACGCGGGATGGATGGGCTGTCACCCGGTCGTTGTCGCGGCGCGCAGACGCTAGTACGCTATCCGGTGGTGTACACTTCGACGATTCTCGTACGCAAGAAAAGACAGTACTGCTTACTTTGCTGGCAAGTGGCTGTCTTGTAATGCACGAAGAGCAGAAAAACCACCGACGCCAGTGGCGTTGGTGGGTTTGTTTTGCTCTGCAAGACCGCAACAAGCTCGGTCACGCCAACAGCAAGCTTGGTCACCTCTTTCATGAAATACGGAGGCGAAGTAGGCACAAAGTAGGTTAAACTCCCGTTGGTTTCAACAATCAGTTACGTGCACTGCATCATAACAAGTAAGTAGGGCTTGGCCACCATTTTTCAAAATTCCTTGACTAGCGCTCCTATTGGTCCGCGGTGACCGATTCAGCGGCATACGCCGCAAAAATCGGTCTGAGAGCAATTGGCGCGGAGAGGGCCCTTTCGGCGGATCTCGCCGCCGCCGAACCAGATTCGGAACACTTTCGGCGGCCGGAATGCTCAGTGTGAACGCGGCCTAAGGGTGTCCGTAGCTGGCGGGCGCCATCATGGCAAGCCAACCACCGAAGTAGGCGTTAGCCTTCGATGTCGTCTTCCCTGAGGGAGCAAGTTATGAGGCCGTCGTTAGCTCAAGGCCTTCAGTTGTAGGGGTCGAACAGGTGTACTATGTACAGCACTTTGGAGGCCGTAATCATTGAGTCCCCACTAGCAGTGAAGCCGCTCTAACTGAAATCGTTGACGCGTCTCACCTCAACATCAGACGAGAGCATGTTGATGTCGTACATCTAAGCTCCAAGTCACTCAACAAGTCCCCACCCTGTTCCAGCCATGCCGCTGCGCCAGTGAGGTCCTCGCGCAAGCATTGTCCCTCTACGACAAGGTGCTGCACAACTGCAGATGGCTCATGGGGTCACGCCGAACCGTGATCTTTAAGACGCGATACTTCCGAATATAAATGAAGACCTCGTCGATGCACCCAACTACCTCAAAGTCACAGGGCATTGTGCAACCTGTGGCTATAAAGGAATTCAGTGGGCGCTCCATCCATGTAAGTGGCGACTTCAAAATGATGCGCGTGACCACTTGAATGTGGACCATTTCGGATAGGGCCACAATGGTTACTTCCGCATGAACTGCCCAGCTCGCGTTTGTGGAAGGTGCTGCAATTACGGCCATGAGGGGAAGGGCTGTTCGCTGCCGTGTCACCGCTGTGGCGACTCTCATGCCCCTGTCACCTGAGGCCATCGTACTAGAAGGTGGCATTCAATAGTTTACCGCCCCTTCAACCAGGAACACCGACTAAGAACAAAGGTGACAGTTCGTCGATGCCAGCCCCTGACACCTGGCAGGTCGAAGCTGCGTGAATTACGACGCCACACAAAACACCCACTGCGTCTCCTGCCAGCCCGGACTCGGCAATGCCTCGTGGCCTAGAGGATATATCTAGTGGCTCCTATTCAGTGCTAATTCCAACGGAACCAAAGGTCGAGCCCTCACCAGACGAGGTACCTCTCGGCAAACGCGTCACAAACGCGTCACTTGTTATTGGACGCTCATCAGAATGCTGCCCAAACTTCCCCAAGTCCTCGTGACGTTGAGCAGACGCTGTCCCAAGACGACAAAGCCTCTATCTATGATGATTGTCACACCACCACGAGCCAGACGACCTTGCGAATACGCGACTGCAGCACCCCGGCGACGTCGGCCGGGAGAGTTTAGACGCGTTGTATCCCCCTCGCTAAAAAGCACGAGACCAAGCGACACCAGATATTCAGCAGTGACTCTGAAACTTCCGGCAGAAACAGTCTGCGTACTCAACATGACCCCAGAAGCCCCATGCTTCCGGTGGATCACCTGTACTCAGTCGCTTGCGGGGCACCCACTTCTGCGTCTGGTAGAACTGTGTATCATCTTGTATTGAAGTCAGTTTTACTGAATGTCATTGAACGTTCAAGGTTTTCGCAGAGTGGCAAAGCGGGCTGAGGTAATTAGTGAAGCCCGTGCTCCAAATTGTGATGTTGTGTGCCCAGAAAAAACTAATTTCATCTCGCTATCGGATGTTCTGGCTTTTAAACGAAAGGTCAACTTGGTTTGTTATTTCTCTTCCGCTACAACTCGTTTCACGCCTGTACGCAGTATTCTATCTAACAGGGTTTTATTGAGGGGTCACCATATTTTTTATCGAGGTGGGAGTAGGACTGCATCTACATTTTTGTTACATTTAGAATACTGTATTGCTGAATACACGTGAACTTTTACTGACCAAAGTGGCGACACTCCTTCCCCGCGAGACCTCAGTCCCGCGGACAATGGGGTCGAATACGTCTGACGGAATTGCTTGCCGACCCTCCTTAGCGGTGTTTCCGAAGGAAAGTTATTTTGATAATAAATGTTTGCTGCAGACTCTGTGCCCACAGAGCCCGGGCTAATAGTATTCTCAAAAAGACTGTGCACTGTTCTGGCTGTCAGCCTCTTGTCATCATGGGGGACTTCAATTCCCAGCATCAGGCGTGGAGCTACCTCGTCAATACAAAGAAGGGTAAGGGAACATGGCACACGGCAACTGAGGAAGATCTTACCGTGATAACCAATAACGACTTCGCGACCAGAAGAAAGAACTGGGTATGCCGAGATAGTACCCCGATCTTAGCTTTGTCAAGAGTCTGAAATATGTCAAATGGGCAAACACAGCTAAGGACCTCGATATCGATTACTGTATCATCGAAGTGGTCATTGAGGTGGCCCGTAACAAGATGAAAACCTATAAGTTCCTGGACTGGGACTTCCTCCAAGCCAACCACTCCGAGCGTGCCTTACCTCGGATACAGTGGCTAGAATAGAGAAGCGTGATGAACGCGCCGGCTCGCACGTAACGCCTTGGGAGGAAACCGCCAGGTGGCGCTGGCACACGTTTGCACGTCACCCAAGGTGGCAATGCGCGAGGTGACGGGAATCAACCACGCGCGCGGGCCATGTGAAACGTTTAAAATATATTTTGTTGCCCGTGCATAGCCCCAAATGGCGACCAAGAAATTATGGTAATTAGCTTCTGGAATTAGAGGATACCTACGTGGGTTCGCGACTCAACTGAAATATTGATAGTGTGCCGAAAGTGAGTGCGTGATGACACTGAAACATTTTATCGTTATGAAGTAGTAGAAGAATCGAACTATGAACTCAGTTGTGAGCCAATTCTTGCAACACCTTCCACGATGAACCGTCATTTCCTGAAGCACTAATCTGTAACTAAAGCCCCAACATTGGTATTGTCAAACTCAGAGACGAAAATCCCGAGTGGTATCTGGACGAAAACCTTTTATTTTCTGCATACAGGTCATGCAACGCATTCATGAACAGTGACTCACTATCTGTTTACAACAATGCATTCTTATTAACTGCTCGCGCGTCTTTTTCCACCACCAAGAAAAAAAGCTTTATGGTTCACAAGCGCCCCACAAAACATTGGGGATCAAGCCAAGGTGACGCGCCTGAGCTTCAGGTACTTCCTCTTTTCAGGAGAAGATGCTCACTCCTTTTGGAGTGCCTTTGTGTAAAAACGCAACTGGGTGAGGAGAAAAAAGTTGTCACTTGATAGGTAAGGCTCGGGTCATGTTGTGCGCAGCATATAGTGTGGTTTCTTTTTTCAAGCAGGAAACAAGCTCGTTCAGGCTCTCACTGTGAAGCTAATTTAGCTAAACCACTTTGAAAAAGTGATTTCAAGGGCGTCTACAAATGCGAAAAGCTTCAAATAAAGCCCTACCCATAGGCGTCCAAACGAGGGGGCAAAGGGGGTGCGCGCCCCCCCCCTTAGTCACCTGGTAGGGGGGCGCTAAATCTGCTTCATTGACTAGGCATCAGGGCACTCTTTTAGTCATCTAAAAGGGGGGCGCAAGATTTGCCTAATACACTGATTTAATATGTAGGAGGCACCCTGCAATGAACATTCGCCCTTGAACGGCAAGCATATCTATGGGCCTACCCCTTTCAATGCGGACAATTTCGCCATTCAAAGTGTGTTCGAAGTGCCGGGAGAGGTACCTCTCGTCGAAGTGCAGCTCGCACACAGCCAAGTTTTCTTGAAGCAGCTTGCCAGTGCGCGGGATCGCTGTCCGCCACTACGCAAACAGAGCTTCCGGCGAACAACGCATGCTTCTTTTTAGCTGACCTGTAGCTTGTAGTGCACCTTGGGCTGAAGCAATGACTTTGTTTTAGCGCCACGAGAGTCCATACAGAAGCATTGGTGTCAGAGCACCACCGCAATAAAAAAAGAACGATGAACGCGCCCAACGAAACTGCCGGAAGCGGGCAAACAACGTATAAAAGACTGCGCGCGCCCCCACGCGGCTCATCTTCAGAGGCTTCAGTGCACTCCGTAGGCACCGCTTGCCGCTCATCACACTTCCCTATTTTAGCCACTGTACCTCGAATGAGGACCTAGACTCTTGGCGTTAAAAGTTAAAAGAAGATAAGATTAGCACCAGCATAGAGGTCACAAGCGATCTGGTGTGAACATAAGGAACGGTGGGCTTGCGCATCTTTTGAAAGCTAAGCAGGCACTGCTGGCAACATCGAAGATTCAATGCCACAACAGAAAGCCATGGACGAAAATATCCAAAATCAACAAAACAATAGAGGTTTATTGTAAGGTCCTGTGCAAGCAGCACTGGAATGAGTTTTGTGCCTCTATAGAGGGTCAGCTAGAAACTGTGTAGCTGGAGGCTCCTCAAGCACTTTCTGCATGGTGGCAACATTAAATCTAATGATCATAGACCATTGGTGAAATATGTTCATTTCACCACCGACTCGACTTCTGATGAGGCGATAACGAAACAGCTCATAAACAAGTACCAGACCACCACCAACGATCTGGTTTTCCCTCAGTTTGCAGGCTACGAACGGCGTGACGTGCCATCAATGGACGAGGACTTCACCATGACTGAGGTCAAGCAGGTTCTCAAATTTCTTAAGGGGAGATCTACCCCGGGGCGCGACGGACTAACCAACAAAATGTTCAAGCATCTCGACGATGACTGCAACAAATTTCTTACAAACAAAATCAACAAAATCTGGCGAAATGGTTTCACTCCTGGAAAACGACTTGCACAGTACTGATAACCAAGCCGGGTAAGGCGCCAAGTATCGAGAACCTCAGAGGCCAATCTCACTGACGTCGTGCATTGGCAAGGTGTCCGAGTACGTCATGTTCAACCTTCTCACTTAACACCGCGTGTCTAACGAATGCTGCATGCACAATATGATTGGCTTTCGGTCAAGACTCTTGACTTAGGACGCCTTGAAGCTGAAGAAGCACTAGGTCATTGAATCCGGCTTCACCAACACTAACGCAATTGTCGGCTTGTACCTAGATAAAGCTTTTCACAACGTAACATATTCTTTTATTCTGAAGACCTTGGCTCAGTGTCACGTTGGGAAAAGGGCATACAGTTTTGTGCACTGCTTTCTTTCCTCGAGGTCCAAAATATTTATGACAGATAGGTTTTTACACAGGAGAAGAGCGAGAAAAATAGATAGGAAAGGCAGGGAGGTTAACCAAGCTTGGTTCCGTTGGCTACCGTACACTTGGGGTGGGGAAAAGAGGGAATATTAGAAAGGAAAGAGGTAGAAAAAAAAGAGAAGTAAAAAAAAAGACGAATGAATACTCAGCTCGAGACTACTAAGCATGGTCTCACGCTGTTTTTTTTTTTTCGCAGGCGCTTGTGAAGTCTGGTGGTACTCAAGAAGTACAAAATGGCTTTCGTGACTTTGCGCGTATGCGAAACCGTCGGCCAAGGTTCCAGGATCTTGTTTTTTGTAAGCGGTCGTGAATCCAGCTGACAGAGCTTGGCTTCCATAATGCGTCATTCAGACTGGTATGCTGGCCAGTAGCGTAGAATGTGCTCATGCGTCTCCCGGTAGGCGCAAATATTCAATGCCAAACTGCTCGCCATTCGAAAGATACCAGAATACGCATTCGTAAATGGCACGGCCAACCTCATGCGACACTGCAGAGTTTCAGCGTGTCGTGGGAGACCGGATCGCAAACAAAGCTGCATGTTTGGGTTGATTGAATACAGGCGCGCGTTGGAGATACCCGGCGTATTTTATTGTAGGAGAGTTATGGGGCGAGCAAGTGATTGTAGTTGCCTTGCAGCGTCCGTTCTCAAGAGTGGTATGTGCGTACGCAGGCATTGGTCATGAGCCGATTCAGCTGCTTCATCCGTGCGGTCATTGCCGACAATTGCGCAGTGACTCAGTAACCATTGAAATACAATATCATGACTTTTCCTCGAGCGCTTCGTGGTAGTCGTGCCTGATCTGATATATTGATTGTTCGTGTAACCCGTGTTGTATAACCAACCGTAGTGTCTGTAAGGCTGACCTAGAATCGCAAAAGATGGCTCATTGATTAGGTTGCTGCCGAAGAATGTACTTGACTGCAACTTGAAGCGCTGCCAGTTCAGCTGCTGTCGACGTCGTGGTGTGAGAAAATTTGTATTGTATTGACACATTACCAAATGTAACAACCAATGCTCCTATAGAGCTGTTGAAATCCGTCGAGCCATCGGTGTAAACATGTATGTGGTCAAAGTACGTTTCGTCCAACAGACGCATAGTCAATTTCTTCAGGGCCAGCTGTTACATGCGTGTTTCTTAATGATTCCAGGAACCGGTAAGTGCACTTCTGGTTGACGGAGACTCCATAACGCAGATGCTCGACGCATCGCAAGTGTAAAGCCAGGCGGTAATATGTCGTGATGTTTTGTCACAATATTGAAGAACGAAGAACGGGGCCCACGCGCTGTCACACACGCTGAATGATGTGATGTAAGCCTTCGTAAATGCCAAATGTGCGCTCTCAGCGTCTAGACAATGATATACCTTGTGACCGGCTGTTCTTATCTGATAACAATAGTTGCCACTGTCGATGAGTATCTTGGAAGGCGAAGACATGTTGAAAGTGCTTGGGCTTGTACGCTCTTAGGGCATGGATGTTTGTCTTGCACGAGTTGGACAGGGCAAAAATGCTGTACCGGAGAAGTCCGAGAAAAAGGGCTGTATAAAGCTGCAGCATGAAGTGCGTGGATGGGCCCTATGTTTTTCCGGCCACGAACTTGAGTACTTTCTCAATTCATATGAGCTTTTTCTTCAGGTATGTGACATGCGGGCTCCAGGTTTGGTCACGATCCATGATGACACCTAAAAATCTATGACCACTCTTATAAGCAATTGATTTGCCATCGATGCACAATGGGTAGAAAAACATCGGTTTACGTGTAAACGCCACCACCGCGCATTCTTATGTGGCGATATTCAAACCTTGCTGGCGAAGGTATGCCGATGTCATTGTTGCCGCCTTCTGTATCCTTCAGCGCACTTGAGGTCTTGTCACGCTGGACGTCCAGATGCAGATATCATCACCGCAGAGAGATACATAAGCCCTCTGTGGCAACATTTTGGTGAGCCTCACCAGAACCAGGTTGAAAAGAGTCGGATTCATAACGCCACCTTGAGGCACCCCACGACTTGTGAAATGCTTATTCGTAAAACAAACATGCTTCATTTAGAACAAACATGGATCTCTTTGTGAGGTAGCTTCTTACCCATCGAAAAACATGACCTCCAAGTTCAGCTGCTTCGAGAGCATTGAAAACAACTTCATGGGTCGCGTTGTCATAGACACCATTCACGTCTAAGAACAGAGCTACCTACAGCCGCTTCATAGCTCTCTGTTGCTGAACAGAGGTCCCTAAGTCAATGACGCTATCGATTGAAGAGCGACCTCATTGAAAGCCAGTCATAGCATCAGAATAGATGTTATAATGCTCCAGGTACCATTCAATGCGTGTAAACAGCATCCTCTCCATCACGTTGCTGACGCAGCGTACTAGTGCTAAGGGACGGTATGATGCCAGATTCAACAAAGACTTTCAAGGCTTCAACAAAGGCACCAGGCAACTGCACTTCCACGCATCAGGCACTATACCACCGTGCCAATACTTATTGAAAATGTCGAGGAAACAGCATTGAGCATTCGGGCTTAGGTGACGTAGGGCAGCATAGGTCACTCAGTTAAGACCTGGGGACGGTAAGCGCCTGCATGTGTTCAATGCTGCATGAAGTTCTTTCATAGTGAATGCAACGCTCATTTGCTGCGACTGAAACGTGAGACTGAAACGTCCGGTGACAATAGGTCGATCGGTATAGAGATATCGCTGGCGATCTTTGCATAAAATTCACCAGGAACATCAAGCTGTGAGTGACGTTAATGTAGCGCCAGAGCAGCGAAGGGTTGACGGTGTTGCGGATGCGAGTGAATACCTCGAAGAGTCCTCCATATGGCAGACAAAGGCTTTAGAGGGTCTAGCAAATCGCAAAAACTCTTCCGTCATTGTTTCTGAAATTTGTGCATTCGACACTGGATTTGTTTCTGAATGCGTCCGGATTCTCTGAAGTCATTGATTTCGTGCGTCTGTATTGTCTTCCGGCACGCTGGCGGACAGCGTAAAGTTGCTCCAACTCTTGGTCGAGTGCGGTACGTCTCTATTATTTCCAACATATCTTCGTAAAAGTCTACATCGCACAACAAATCACTTCTTCAATGGATTCCGATGGTCCATGCATGCACTTGGCCTCCACTGATATCTGACACTTTTCCCAGTTATTAAGTCTTGAGTGTCCAGGGGAAAGAGAATCGTCCAGACTTCTTACTGTCACGTACGTGGGAATTCGGTCTCTGCCATGGGTTTCAATATCTGCGAAGCATTGGACTTTCGAGACAATATCTGCTATAATTTTCTCCTCAGAGATAAGAAGGGCTGCCGTCATTCAGCACGTGAAGTCCATGCTGCGATGCAAGATCAACTAGGTTCGTGCCTTTTCGATTTGTCTTGGTGCTTCCCCACAGTCGATGATAGGAGTTAACATCACCCATCAATATCCAAGTTGCTGCAGTTGTCGCAAATATATCATTTAATATCTGTTGATCAAGTCGACGTGATGGCGCTATATATGTGCCTATCAGCGTATACGACAACTACTTCTTTTCAACATATAGACACACATAGTGCTTTCTAGTGTGAGACTCTACTATTTGGTGGACACAAGTGAGTTCTTTCCGAATATGCACAGAAACTTGACTTCGCTCAATGCACATTGAAGGAAGGAATTCTTAGCCCGACAGTCAAAGTATTTTTGAAAAATGCGGTTTACAAAAGATGATGATAGGAAAGTTATTCTCAAAAATGAACTGTCTGAACTTGGTCATTCTTGACTGTAGACCTCTGGCGTGCCACTAAAATATTGAAGCACGCTTGACTTTTACTCGGTAAGGCTGATGTGGTCTATGGTGAGCCATCTTGTTACTGAAAGCTGGCAAAAATTGGTTCTAGTATGTCTAAGGCTTGCAGCGCGCATTTTGCGGCAGGAATCTGTAGACTAGCCAAGAGAGTGCTGATAACAATCATGAACAACCTCAATACAGAAATAAACTTGTACCTCTTGGGCGGATAGACTGCCTTCTGGGGGCGTGGTCGTTGTTGACTGTCGATTGTGTTGTTTCTTAGGCACGTGTACCCGTGGTAAAGCGGGCCAGTCAGTCAGATGTTCTCTTTTGCACCACAGTGTCTTTCGGCACCTCTGAACGTACACCACCTGATGGTGGGGGCGGAGGATGGTGCTGTTGTCGGGGCAGCGTTGGTGGTGGCGGAGTAAGTAAAGGCACGTTTGGCACTGGAATGCCTTTTTTTTTCTGCGAACACTGCCATTGACGGGAACGCCGTCGTTGAACCACCGTTACCGCTTTCTTTCGTGAGGATCCGTCTTTCACCATTTGCTTCATCAGGCTTTTCTCTTTCTTGAGTTATATGGGCAGTCTTTGGATGAGGTCTCATGGTTCCCGTTGCAGTTGCTGCATTTTAGGAGAGTTTCTTGGCAAGCCTCTGCTTTGTGGGGTTCGGTGCAACGTGGGCATGCTTGCTTGTTGTTACACACAGCACAAACATGTCCCAGTTTTATACAGTTGTGGCACTGTAGCGGCCTTAGGATGTATGGTCGGACAACGTGACGAAAGAGAGCAACCTTTACATGTGATGCAATGCAATAACCTCTGAAAGTCACCTTGGTGCAATGAGATTCACCAAGCCGGCATACTTGCAATATGTCCGTTGCCTCAGTAGCTGGCTTTAGCAGCACAGGAATGTGTGCGTTTGATATGGAAACATCACCTTCATAAATGACGCCCGTCGTCGTGTCACTATCTTGCCGAATGTTAGTACTCAGATTGATGCCTCCAAGCTCCGTGAGAGTTCGCAAGGTATGTAGCGCAGGCGGGTGCTCATCGTCTATGGCCAAAATACCCTTGCATAAGTTGAGTCAAATATTCTGTATCTCATTAGGCCTAGTAGCTACGAGACGCGCCGATATCTCTTGCCTATTTGTGTTCTTAAGGTTGATTCAAGAGTCAACAGGAACAAAAAGTATGGTATGGCGTTCAGAACGGCATGCAGCCTTCATGGTAGAGATGCTAGCTGGCGAAGACGTGCCAACCATTCTCCTTTTAGGTTTACGCTTCACTTCAGGGATAAAATTGACGTCACTGTCTTCACTACTCGCCGAGTGCAGCTCAGTGTTGCCACTGGGGCTGTCGTCATCTCGGCTGTTGTGATTCCTTCAGTTTCCCGTAGAAGGCGACGCCAATTCCGGATTGCGTACTGTGGAGTATGGATTCATCGCCGCTCACATTAGAGCGATGATTCTCGGAAAATGCGTAAATTCACAAGTTAAACCAAAACTAAATAAGCAGCGTTTGGCAGAGAAACACTTTATGGTCATCCCACTTCACAGGAAATTTCCGTTGGATCAAAGAGATTTCTTTCGAAGTGGTGATATTCCAGACGCTCTTCAATATTTGCATGATCAACCTATCGCGGGCCTTGAATAAGGCACCGAACATTAACCACACAATCTCTGCCGATGACATCATCATCTGGTGCTACAGCGGATGTGAGGGTCAGATCGAAAGAAAGCGCTTTGCAAAAGGCCATCGATCTGAAGGAGCACTATCGCATCGCTACCGGCCCATAATGCTCGCCCGCTCAGTCCGAGCTCTTACTCTCCAGGCCCGGAGGTGGTTCTCACCGGTCCCGGAAGCCAACATAAGAGAGCCATAACAGGTTATTCACCGGTACTGTCTCCCCAGTTCCGCGCGTGGACAATTTCAGAGTCCTCGGATTGTATATCGAGTTGAATGAAGCCAACGAAGCCGCCATCAAGCGAAGCAATGTACAAAGTCACGGCTGTGGTTGGGCTGCTTTGAATACAAGTGAGCTGTAACGCCTTGTCCAGCACATTTAATTACTAGATGCGCATAGTGTCATGCACGGAAATACCTTTTGGACATGGTGGCGTGGACCATCCTACCATGCTCCAGCAGACTCGACCAGGCCTATAGTTCAGGTGCTTCAGGGGCATTTGTCTCCAATTTACGCGTTCCATCTACCCACCATTTCCTGTGTACATCTCTGACCATCACCCGATTCTTTTCAAGTTAGAAATTTCATGCATCTTTTTTCGTAGAAAGTATGGCGTCTTGATGTTCGCACCCTCCAGGACACCTTTTCTCGGGCAGATTTGTCACCTGCAGTACGTGTGTAATTCGCTGCGTAAACACAGTGGCGTCTGCACTGCTCAGTTGAAGGGTGTTCGCTTCGTCATCGCACGCTGAAGAGCTGACCGATACTGAAGCAAAGTTACGCATCGCCTTGCGCGCCGAAAAACCGCGGCTCCCCTGGTGCGAGCTCAGCAGCGTGAACTACGTCAATGCTTTCAGCGCTTGACTGCTGCCTTAAATCTGGCGATGGCCGCTGGGGTTGTAGTCGCAGCCCCTGTGCAAATCCTGAGATGCTACGTTATGCGAGGCAATTGTTTATTCGGCCAGTCTCAGGTATGTGTTTCTACGGCTACGCAGATACCACATGCGCAGCCACGGCCTACTACAGATTGATCTCTTACCTTGGCGCATTGCGAAGCGATGTTAAGTTCGGCGATGCGGCGAAACTGTGATTTATTACCGCCCATGCTTAGAGGTTTGCCCCTTGTTCTTTCACAAGCTTCCGATTGCCTGCACGTCCCTCCATTAACCGAAGAGGTAAAGGCGGCACTGCAATCTATGAAACGTGAAATGGCCCATGGGCCAGATGGTTTTCCAGTTAAGACTTACATCACATTTCAGGGGTGAACCTTCTTAGGCCGTGGGTTACTCCCTCCTTCGTATGCAGTATATGGTCAGCTGTAGATTATGACTTGCTCAATACATGGCGTTTTGTTTATATGGCCTTGGCGATTATATAACAACATGGCATGAGCGGATATCACAGCACATCCACGGAGTGAATGATGATCAGTAGGGCGAAGCGTCCATCTGTTAGTCCGTCCGTGTGGCCAACTGTTCATGCCTCCATCAGTTGACCTATCCATTCACCCGTCCGTGCTTCCGCGCTTCCGTACGTCAGTCTATTCATCTGTTCCTGCTTCTAACCGTCCGTCTGTCTGGTCGTGCTTCTGTCCATTCATCTGTCCATTTGTTTGTCCGTTCATTTGTGCCTCCATTAGTCTGTTCATGCAACCGTCCATTCTTCTGTTCGACCGTTCGTCCGTGCATTCGCTATCCGTGCGTCCATCTGTCCGTGCTGTCATCTGTTTGTTCGTGCGTCTGTGCATGCATCCATCAGCTCTTCCATGCGTCCGTGCCTCTGTCCCACCGTCCGTCCGTATGCACGCAATGTTGGATGAACACGCGCACGAACGGACACTTAGCCGCACACATCATAATCGACTCCATGAGTAGTCTGTGATTTTTTATGACCTTGGTTTTGTTTTTACAGCGGTTATCCGGCAATGTTTCGAGGAAGGTGTTTCCCCATCTAGTTTAAAAAGTGGCCACATTGTTCTTGTCCCGAAAGGTCACACTACTTCTGTTAGTCCCGAAGATATGAGACCTATCACACTCCTTGACGTTGACTGCAAAACATTCTCGACGGTAACTGTTCAATTTTTGAGGACTCCGTTAAACACCTTCATGGGTTATCACCACGCTTCTTCAACGCCTGGGTGAAAAATAGACAACTTCTTCTTTACCACCAGTCATAACATAGCCTGTACCCTGTCCTGGTCTTCACGTGCTGTCCTTAAGTCTTTAAAGAAAAAGAAGGTATTTTACCTACAAGAAGCTCATGAAGCGCTGGAGGCCGTTTCGATAGCTACATATATACCAAGTTTTTCTTACGTGACGTAAATGAATGACGATGGTATGTGACTGGTGCAAACATGAATATTATGAGATGCGTGTCATATAAGAATATGACTACATGCCACTGTCAAGATACCAATGCATTTTGACGTGACGCGGAGCGCGTGCTCGCCGGCTTTCATTTCGTCACGTCACTCTGGCGTTGCCACGCCAGGCGCCGGTGCTGCCATATATGCTCGCAGGCACGCGCCGCGCGGCGTCGCTTTGACGCATGCGCGTTTCAACGCGTCCGGCATCCCTCCGTCAAGAAAAGGGGTAGACGCAGTGTTGTCTGGGTAACGCATTGGCGCGAAATGCAGAACGACGCAATTAGCACCGGTTGCCGTCGGGCCCCACCGACGAACGCTGGTCGCACCAGGCGTCAAGCGACAGACTGCTCACGTTTTGCTAACGTAGCGTCGCTGGGCCCAGCGTTCGCACGCGTCAACGCTACATTGGAGTTTGTTGGGCCCTTCATGATGCGCTCGCGGCCGTTTTGCTAGCTCCACATATACCAAATTGGGTGTTACGTGACGTCAATGGGTGACGAAATATACGACTGGTGCAAACATGATAATCCTGACATGCATGGTATGTAAGAACATGCCCCGCCACGGTGGTCTAGTGGCTAAGGTACTCGGCTGCTGGCCCGCAGATCGCGGTTTCAAATCCCGGCTTTGGCGGCTGCATTTCCGATGGAGGTGAAATGTCGTAGGCCCGTGTGCTCAGATTCGTGTGCACGTTAAAGAACCCCAGGTGGTCTAAATTTCCAGAGCCCTCCATTACGGCATCTCTCATAATCATATAGTGGTTTTGGGACGTTAAACCCCACATATCAATCAATTATGTAAGAAGATGACAACATACCACGCTGGAACCGTGCTTGTGACCATTGCTTAAGCTCCACGTTTAATAAATTTGGTATCACGTGACTTTAGTAGATGACGAAGGTAAATTACATATCGAAACGTGATAACCATAACACGAAAGTCATGTGCGGCGTAATTTAGCTCCATCTCGCAACGTTGTGTTGTTTTTAAAGTGATTGTGTTGATTTTAAACTTTTCTTATCTTATCGATTTCCTCTTTACATGGATACACCAATTATTTCTGAATAGTTGGAAGAGTGCTGCCTTTTCTATTACACTTGGGGTCCGTCAGAGTTGTTCATTGTGTACTGTGCTATTTCTCCTTAGCCTTGAGTCATGTTTGTATGCTTAAGAACTGGTTTCGCCTATCCTGGATCTTGCACTTCCGAGAAGCAGTGTCGTAAAAGTCACTGCATTTTTCGACGACATAATCCTACACATAAGAGATGAAAATAGTCTTTCAAACATCCTGCGTTTATCCTTTCTGAATGGTGACATTTCATGTGCAGTGCTGAACATGAAAAAATTTGGCAGATCCCACGTACAGTGAGAATAAATGATATGAGAAACACGAATGAAAACGTGTGATAGGTGACTTTAAAATCAGCACAACAACAAGAGGCCGAGGTAAATTACAGCGTACATGACTTCCATGTCATGATTATGATGTTCTGACGTTTCCTTTACCTTCGTCCTCTATTACGTCACCTGATACCAACTTTGGTATATATGGATCTAGCGAAACAGCCGTGAGCATGCTATGAGCGTAGCATGTAGTCATGTTTTACATGAAATCCATGGGATGATTATCATATTTGGACAGGTCATTTACATTCATCGCCCGTTTACGTCGCGTAATATCGAATTTGATATATGTGAAACTAGTGAAATGGTCGCGAGAACGCTTTGAGCGTAGATTGTAGTCATGTTTTACATAATACGCATATTATGATTATAAAGCTTGGACGTGTCAGTTACCTTCGTCACGTATTCACTTCCCGTGATACCGAGTTTGGTAAATGTGAAGCTAGCGCAACGGTGGCGAGCGCGACATGAAGGGCCCAATATACTCCGACGCAACGTTGACGCACGCGCAGGTTGTGTGCAGCGACGCCACGCTAGCAACACACCAGCACTCTATTGTGTGACGCCAGGCACGACCAGCGCGACCAGCGTTGGTCGGCACGGCCTGGTGGCAACCGGCGCGAAATGCGACATGCTGCATTTTGCGCCCAAATGGGGGGGAGGGGGGGGGTGGGTCGCCGTATGCGCTCATTCGCGCATGCGTCAAAGCAACGCAGCGCAGCGCGCGCCTGCGAGTATATGGCGTGCAGATTCACAATGAAGGTCAGTGGGCAGATCCACTGATCTCTACTAGGGGGATATCAGTGCCTGGCATGGAATCGCCGGCGTAACGCGATAAAACAAATGCCGGCGCGAACGCGCGACGGCTTGCGTCAAAGTGAATTGGCGCCTAGAGTGTGGCGTGTATTAATGTTCTCTCATGACATGCACCTCATGATTATCATATTTGCACAAGTCACATACCTTCGTCATTCATTAACGTAACGTGATACCAAATTTCGGCATATGTGAAGGTAGCAAAACGGCCACGAGCGCATCATGAGTGTGGGAGGAAGTCATGTTACATGGACAAGCATGTCTTGATCATCATGGTTGGACGTGTCGTTTACCTATATTGTCCGTTCGCGCCACGTAATGCCGAATTTGGTACATGTGAAGCTAGCGAGACGGCCGCGAGCACATCATGAGTGTGGCATGTAGTTATTTTGTTACATAACAACACGCGTACCATGATTTTGATGTGTCGGTCGCTTGTGTTCGCCATGCAGTCACGTCATATATCATTCCAGTTTTGCAACATATTGTGTGAATGAAACCACCCCAAGAGTAGCAAGACCATGACATGTATATAATAGCATTTTTGACATACATGTCAGAATTTACATGTTATGACTAGTCAGTTGTGTTCGCAATACAGTGATGTTATATCATACCAAGTTTGTTATCGATACAATTATCCAAATGGCAATGAGAGCTGAAAGTTGTAGACGGATAGATAGATAGATAGATAGATAGATGATAGATAGATAGATAGATAGATAGATGATAGATAGATAGAAAGATGATAGATAGATAGATAGATAGATAGATAGATAGATAGATAGATAGATAGATAGATAGATAGATAGATAGATAGATACGCTCAAAGTCGCCGAAATTCGCTGAGAAAGGCTTCACATTTCATAGCGGAATGTTTAAAGTGCATCTTAACAGAGACCGACAGCCGGTAACAATTCCTTCGTTTTATGCAGCCGATGTCGCATTTTAATGCCATGTCCAGTCGACGTGTCCTGAGGTAGATGTATTGAACAATCTAATTGTGGACACCACAGTTGTTCTGTTGCTCCCGTTAGTTCCTCCGGCCTACCACACTCGTTATTGTCATGTGCCTTGTAGCGCACTGAAGTGATTATTTCTGCCTGGCCACCTCCAGGACTTCATGTGGCGGCTGACGTGGCGTTTCTTTGCTACCCTTGGCAATCTCAAACGGTGTCGAATGGTGCATTTAACATCATGCTCCAACTGCTCTCTGCGGAAAAAAATTTGCATGTTCTGAGGCTATGTGTTATTCCTCATCTTTTTTTTTTTTGAAAGGCCACACATGCTGGACTTCGCGCCATCGCATTAAACCACCTCGTTTCACGAGAGCGTTGTTCTCGAGGCCACGTTATTTGCCTTCTTGTGGCTGCTGGTGCTTACTGTGTTTAGCGCAATCATTGCGAGGTGGTTGCAGCAGGCCTTCACCGTCGCACTCCCTTCCCGATCTGTAGCTAGTGTACACAGAGCTCCAGATCGGGAAGAGAGTGCGAATCTTCTGTCTCGGTGAAGAAGAATTCAGCACTGCACCTGCCCTTTTGTTTTCGTTTGTGAGAGACACGTGAAGCTTAGCTTTCGGCCTGCCTGGTTTTTGTAGGCTGCTTGTTGTTCGGTACTGGTAGTAATGTCATGTGAATCCATGAAATGTACATATTGACGTTTATTTTGTATTTTTCGTTCACCATGTACTGTATAGATGTATACGCATCTTTTCGTAACAAATTTTTGAGTGTATGTGCGTGTTCTGTTTTCTTGAGATGTTCTTCTTGAGATCCGTAACTTCATCCGCCTCAGCTGCAGCCTTCGTGATCCCTCAACTCAGTATTTCCCGACAGTACAAATTAGATCATAGGTCATCTTCGACAGGTGCAGAACTTGTTGCTATACAAGAAGCCATAAAATTTGTGAACGTCCAAGCACCGCGTAAATGGACGATTCTGTCTGATGCAAAATCATCGCTTCAAGCTATCCATTATTGCTCAAGAAGAGGTCAATTTTACGAGTTAGCGTTAGGAATCGTCCAAGCATTTGACCGAACACACAGGGAGCGGTCACTTGATTACACTCCAATGGATTCCTGGACACTGTGGCCTGGTTGGCAACGAAACAGCCGATAGCGAAGCAAGAGCGGCAATATACAACGCTCCTATGTACGTCAAAGTACCGTACTCGCGAAGTGACATCAACACATTGTTGAGATCACTCATGCGCGAATGCGCTGCCACTTACTGGTCGCTACCAGATCACCGGAACAAGCGCCTGCGGGAAATATACCCCGGTATGACTTTTCGTCTTCCAGATAAAATCAGCCGAAGACATGCTAATATACTGCACCGAATTCGCCTGGGCGTCGCCTTCACTCGTTACTACACCTACCTAATCGGCCGTGCGAACAGCCCGAATTGTGAACGCTGGCAAGTGCGTGAAACGATAGCTCACATATTTTGTGACTGTGCATTATACGTGGCGTAAAGAAAAATGCTAACTTCAACGTTGGCAAGCATTGGACGAATACCATTAAGTGAAAGCCACATATTGTCAGCAATGAACGACCAAACAGTGTCAAAAACTGTTACAGAGGCTGTTCTAGACTTTATAAAAAGCACTGGACTAGAAACTAGACTGTTGGGTACTATGTTAAGTGGCCACTGTACATACGCACCACCTCTTCTTGTCCCCATCATCACCCTTCATCCCTCTTTCCTTCGCCTTTCTCTTATACCTTGTGTAGAGTAGTAGGCTAGAGCGAACTAGCTCAGGCCGACCTTTCTGCTTTCTAATAAATTTTCTCTCTCTCTCTCTCTCTTGAGATGTTATTTATGTCCACTGCCTGCGAGAATAAATTACTTTAAAACAAAGCGATTTGCACTGGTTTATTACAGAGTCATCTCATTACAATTTTTCAGATGCGAAAGCTTTGTATTTGTTTATGTTAGTATGGCTAGTGAAAATCTGTTTCGCCTTTTCCCGGGCCACTGTGAACAAATTATAAAAGGTGAATTTATCAACAAAGCTATAATTATATGCTGCGTAAGGAAACACGAGAAAAACCTGTCTATATTTGATAGCGCCGTCATTAATACCCTTTTTCTTCATGCTCCAAACCTAGTCATTGTCTCGTGAAAATTCTAAGTTGTTATGACGCGCGTGCACGTTCAGCCGCAGAAAGCTTGAATATAATTAACGGTTGTGACCCATAACCACCACTTCTTTTATTTTAATGACATCACACAAAGTTCTCTGTAAGCTGAAGGTCCCGAACTACAAAACTACTCAACCGAAAGAGCAGGCTTCGCAAACAAACACAAGCAGCACGCTGTATAAAAACATGGCGCTACGATGTAACCATGGAAGCCGAAGCCTAAGCGCTGCGCTCAGTGATCAAATGGACTCTCACAAATCTATATGAGCGTGCTTAAGCCATATAAAAGTCATGATAAGAAGTCCTCGCCATATATGTGGGTTTATAAGAATACACCAACTCCAACGGAAGAGAACCATGTGGGGATGTGAACCAGCGCTTGGTGTTGTTGTGTTTTTCCATTGTTGTTCCATCTGTATATTTTTGTGTATGTTTCATTAGTGTGTGCAGTTGTTTAATTGTTTTACCGCTCATGTTACCCATTCCCCCTCCATCGCACGTATTACAGTGTATGTATTCGTTGCACCGCCAAGTGAACGCCAAGCGTTTAGGCTGTGCATTGCCTCAATAGTCTCGGGTTGTTGAGCTCAGCGCTTCTGTTTCGATCCGTCTTCGCGTTGCCTCGCCACCTGGGGGTCCTCAGCTTGATGTTTTCGTTGCGCTTCTACTTTGCATTGACTCGAAGCTTGAAGATTCGCTTGCCGGCGTTGCCATTTACGTTTGCTTCGCGAGGTGGAAGTTGTGAATGCACTTGCTGGCGTCGCCGTTTACGTTCTGCGTATCGATCGCCCTCGTCTGCTCGGCGGTGCTGCTTACGGTGCCTGCGCTGGCTACGCTAATGCTTTGACATCTTGTGTCACCGTCACAGCTTGCGTTACCGATGCCGCTACAATTGGCGTCAACGTTGACGAACATAGCGCCATTGTGAAGGAGAGTGCAGCAGTAGCTATAGCAGGAGTGGGTGCGTGCCGCATTATATAGAGTGCACAGCAGTTGCGGAGAGAGAAAAATGGAAGACGAGAAATGAATTACAGGCACTGCTCACGCTACCAGCGCCGGAAGAGGACTAGATGGTAGAGAGTTGGTGAATGCGCATTTGGGGAGTGGGTGAATGAGCGAAGGATGGACACAGCCACGAGAGACAGCTGCTTCGCATCTATATTTACTGGCGAGCAGACGACCACAAGAGCAATGGGCACTGAGTGTGCTCCTGGCGGCCATTCCGCTTCACTTCTTGAAGTAATTTGTTCGGTCACCCAGTGCAAATTGTTTGATGAACTTTCCAACTGGTGTTTCAATAGCTAGAGTGGAAACGGCTGGCTGGCAGTGTCCGGAAGCCTTCGCGTGTCAAACGCACGCAAGCAGAGCGGTGCGCGAGTCTTCTCTCTAATACCCTCTCAGCTCGTTTCGCTCGCTTTTGTTCACCGTGCCTTAATACCATAGACTATACTGTCGTGTACACTTCAGTTACGCCGTTCTGTCCCTGATTGCATCTGATCCCGAGATTAGATCTTGGACTTGACCAATCGCCGTCGGCCATACCATAGCGTAGCTTTAAACAGCTTCTTCATTTTTTATTAGAACGCAGGTGAGCCGTGGGGCTCATCCAATGTATGTGGCACGTATAGCGGCGACCATTGCTGTGTTGAAGTCAACTCGGCTTATGACGGTGTTGTTGTGAAAAAGAGTACCATACGGAAATAGGACATCACCCTAAAAGTGTAGAAACAGGACGACCCCATGAAAAATAACGGAAAGAAACATTGAACTCTGCAACTTCAATCAAAACTTCAAGATCCACCCTTGATCTCTCATCAAAGTTGGCAACAAGGTGTGCTACGATGAAGTTGTTTACCGTTTCGCACCGTTCGGCAACATAAAAAAGGTCACATAGGAAGTTCTATTTTCGACCTTCTGTATGAAACAGAGCATCGAACGCCGCGTATTCCCCAAGAGAAATGTCGATCTTTTGTCGAATGACGCGAGAAAAGAAAGAAAATATATAAACAAAGAAGTTCTCAAGTATACCTAAATTTTGACACGTAACGCTATCATATTAAAATAGAAACTTTTTGTTCTCACAAAGCAGCGAGCACTAAGGCTTACCCTGGTGTTGGCGCTGACGCTGGTTCTCATGGCGGCATCGCGCAGTCGAGAAACCTAAGGAGGCGCAAAGCACGCAGTGATGGACCGGTGTTTCTTACTGGAACATGCCAATAGCTGCTATTGGGTAGTGAGAGACCGGAGACTCTGATGGTACACCGAGACCCGCAGTCCGCTTTTAGCTAACGCGCACGATGTCCATTTGTTGCTGAACAACGAAAAGAAGAAAACTTCCACTGTCACTAACTTGAAGTTCTGCATCCAGTTCCTTATTTACGCGGTGACCAGTGAAAAGTAGCGTAGCGGGAGCAGTCGGTTTTTCCCATAAAGAAATTCGCTAGCGGACGCTGCATGCGTCAGCTTTGCGAAGTCTGAGAGGGGGAGCGTAGCTGAAGTAAAAGTGGGAGAAGGGACATACATGCGCAATATTGGTGTGAAGGTGGCGGGGAGGAATGCCTAGAGGAGAGGGGGAACATGCATAGGTTAGCAAGGACTACCTGCATTGGCTTTGCGATGTGAGAGAGGGGAAGAATAAAATAGAAAAGAGGGGAGGTGAGCATGCGCAATGTATTAATAATTGATATGTAGGGTTTAAAGTCCCAAAACCACCACATGAATATGAAAGACTTTGTAGTGGAAGACTCCGGAAATTTCGACCACCGGGGGTTCTTTAACGCGCACCCGCATTTGAGCCCACGGGCCTACAGCAATTTCTTCTGCGTTGAAAATGCAGCCGTCGCAGCCGGGATTCAATCCCACGACCTGCGGGTCAACAGCCGAGTACCTTAGCCATTAGACCACCACAGCGGGGCCATGCGAAATGGAGGCGTTAACGCAACTGGGAGAATACCTAGAGGAGAGAGGGGGTGACGGAGCACATGCAGGTGGTAGGAGAAAAGTGGGGAGAATAACGCACAGCTGAGCTGTTGGCAGAGCAAGGAGGAGAGTTGCGCATGCGTAGTGTGAATGAGAATGCTGCCGAACCCGCGAGACATAGGCGCGAGCAAGAGATGCTTAGCATCTAAAGCGTTTCCAAAATAGCGTGACAGATTTAAGAAAAATAGCATTGTGGTTCATAACGCTGCTTCATTTTCGCAATGTAGAGGTCTAACAAACGATCTAGCTTATGTACTGTTGCATAGCATTATTTGTGAGCAAGTCGATCACAAAGTTTCGAAAAAGTAGTTTTTCTTTTAGGGGAGACAAACAGGTTCAATCCGATTAACTACATGGTAGTAGGAAGTCTGCCTTTGGCTCACATTCACAGTATACCACATGTACGCGAAGTTCCAGCGGGGCTTTTCGGTAGCGAAAAATGATGTCATGCAACTGCTTCTCGCTATTTTTAGCAAAACTCCTTTGTAAAACGTCAGAAAAAAATATTCAGCAGATCTCACGTACCTGAGAATTGACGTTATGCGTAGCATGCGGAGGGAAGGTCACCATGTCACAATTTTTAAATGCGAAGCGTTGCATGGCAAACTTCGGCGACATTGAGCATATCTATCTATCTATCTATCTATCTATCTATCTATCTATCTATCTATCTATCTATCTATCTATCTATCTATCTATCTATCTATCTATCTATCTATCTATCTATCTATCTATCTATCTATCTATCTATCTATCTATCTATCTATCTATCTATCTATCTATCTAGCCACCTACGACTCTTAGCTCTCCTGGTCGTTTCGATAATGGTATTGATACCGAAATCGGTATGATATAACATGATCGTATGACGAACATAACTGACTAATTATAACATAAAAATCATCACATCTATGTCATACATGTCATCATTTACATTTCATGGTCTTACTGCTCTTGCGGTGGATTCATTTGCATGGTTTGTAGTAAATCTGGTATGGTATGAGGATCGTACGCCTTGGCTGGCCTCGGGCTTTGCATGGAACGATTCGGCTGTAGTTGCCGAGCACACAAAGGTCACTGCAATCATTGCAGTCTCCGTTTGCGAAAAGCGCGTGCTTTTGAGACTCAGCGAACCAACATTTGAGACGTTTATTCGCGTTTATCTGTACCTGTAAGTGCGTTTTCTGCCTCATATGTGCGTGAGAAACGCGGGGCACGTTTTGATTTGCTTGCCGTTTTGCACGTGACCTTCCAATTTGTTGCTATCACGTTCAATGCTTCGCCTTTGCGGCAAAGCTGTAACTTTTCTATTATGTGACACGTCAAGAATTGACGCAAAATATATGTACAAATGTTGCATGCGCAGACATATCTTGAGGAGTTGCAGATGTTTATATAATAAGTTGTTTGCACTTGCGCAAGGATGCACTCTGTAACATGCGTATTAGCAACACCAGAAGCTGGTATGAAGCGCTGATGCTAGCGAGCATGCTCGTCCTGGATGCTGCTACATAAATCAACTTCAGCGCATAGCAACTAAACACAATTGACATCAACCAGACGTGACGGCTATTTCCGATCAAGGCGGAAATGTTGTAGGCCCGTGTAGTCAGATTTGAGTGCACGTTAAAGAACCCCAGTTGGTCGAAATTTCCGGAGCCCTCCACTACGGCGTCTCTCATAATCATATGGTGGTTTTGGGACGTTAAACCCCACATATCAGACGTGACGGCTGTATCAAAGGTAGCATATGTATTGTTTTTTCTTTTCTTTTTTAAATTGGATTGGCGGCACTGCAACCACTATTGATGTTTCACATAGATTAGCGTTCATTTGAAAATTAGTTCCGAGACCTCGTGTAGCTCTGTGGTAAAATGATCCATTGCCACGCAGAATCCTTGGGTTTGATTCCCATTGGGACCCTGACATTTATTCTTTGCATTAGTAGGGTCGACGCTGCCGATGTTGGGTATTTCTTAACGCTCGCGCGTTAAAATTGCGCGTGTATCATCTCATCGTTCCTGGGTAATTACCAAGCGCTAGTCACCTGCATACCAGCAGCACATACGCATTCGTGGGTATGTGCCTCTGTCTGGTGAGAAGTATTTCACGACGTACGCGACAGGATTGAGACATTATTCATGTATTGACCAGTGCGTCACATTCTTCAAACCATGTTACAATCCCATGCTAATTTTGGTTCACGCCAAGTTCAGAAGGTGACCACGAGAGCACCCAATTGGAAGTGGCTAGATAGATAGATAGATAGATAGATAGATAGATAGATAGATAGATAGATAGATAGATAGATAGATAGATAGGCAGACAGACAGACAGACAGATAGACAGATAGATAGATAGATAGATAGATAGATAGATAGATAGATAGATAGATAGATAGATAGATAGATAGATAGATAGATAGATAGATAGATAGATAGATAGATAGATATGCTTAAAGTCGCCGAAGGTTGCTTACACCCATGGAAGGTTATAACCACCCAAGGGAGGTTATGGATGGAACATAACCACCCAAGGGAGGTTATGTTCAATCGCATCTTAGCCCCATGGGGTTGAATTGTAATGCCGTGAATGGCCGTCAATACAGTACTGGGGCGTTGTTTTGTGCTTCTGATAATTATTACGCATTGTATTGGCCGGATGTAATTGATACGGAATAACTTGTGTGTGTGTGGAGGGTGGGGGGGGGGTGGAGTGTTAAAGGAGTCACTGCATGTTTTGCCGTAGAAGTGTAAGGTGTAGCCCTTCACGTACATTTCGTTTATGAAGTGAATGTCTGACTGATAAATGGCAGCCTCTGACCAAGACATTGACTAAACAAACCACGACACATAATGTTAACAGATTATATAATGTACAACATATTTACAAATCAGTTTTAAAGTGCTTCTCACAACCCTGATCGCGAAACTTACCTTTGGTTTTAGGGGCGAAGCTCCTTACGGTGTTGGTCATTCCCTTGTAGTAGTATTGTACGTTGTAGTTGTAGCCACGTTTTGTTAGCTTTATTGTTTGTTCACTAGATGACGTAATGTGTATATATCCTTCATATATTACTGCATATTATCATATATAATATGATATAACATGATATATTATGATATAACATCACTACAGGGCGTTAAGGTTTTTGTATAGAAATAACCACATAGTCATAGAGTGAACGATTATGAGTTGTGAAGCATCCATCCATCTGTCCGCCAGTCTGTCTAAGCAGTGCGCTCTCATTTCTTAACTCTCCGTGAAAGACTGACGAATGTCTCTGAAACCAAAACTATGACTCAGTGCTACATATTTATCTTCAAATAACTCGTCGTGTGCTCGATCAGATGGGCTTTCCGGCCAAGGTAATTGGGTCGCTAACTAATTGCTACAAAATGTGAAAATGTGAAAGTTTTCTCTCAGCTCTCTTTGCATGAATGGATCCGTCTGTTTGTGTATTTGTCATTTTTAGATCGTGGACTGCGAGAGTCTCGCATCACCGGCATCGGCAAGTATGCACACTGGGAGGGCACCGAGACGCTTTTCAAGAGAATCGGGGAGAATGCCCGGAAGGCTTTGATGTCCAACTTTAGAAGCGTTGGAAAGCCCAACTTCGAATAATATATCCATCACTTTGCTTCCGGAGAAGTTCATCGAGCTCAAGTTTTTCTACACTTCGATCGGTGTTTCATTTTCTTTGAGGAGAACAAGTTTAAAGTATACGCTCGGCTCCCAAAGTTGCTACATGCACAGTTATTGTTACATACGACCTTCGAGGGTAGGTTGTAGGACTTTGCTCATGCGCTGTTTGTGATGTGACCTGACACGGTGAGCTTTCCGTATAATTATTCCTCTCTCTCTGCTCCGTGCTCTCTCTCTTGCTGTAATTTATGCAGACGCACTGCTGAAGCAATACACCACCGCGTTGAGATGTTCTATAGTCGCGACGTCTCCGAATGATAGAAAATAATGTTCTCAGAATAAGTAAAAAAATTGTCTATGTATGTATCATTCTATCAACAATACTCAGAAACAAACAAGTCAAAGAAACGGCTTAAGTACAATGTAGTCGCTTCATAAAATAATGAATAAGATTTTGAGGTGCTTATCTGTACGGCAACATCGGTTTGTGCAAATAAACAGGAATTTGTACAGGGTGTATAACCTGGCACTTAAGTTTTTTCACAAGTTTCACGCTCAGCCCATGCTACCGCGGTACAATTCTTTGCAACGGTTGCGCATTTATGAACACATTCACTTGAAAAAAACAAAACAGAGGAGAGTTAACAGCTGATAACAGCTGATTCTAGGGCACCCGGTCTGGGTTACACAGGGCCGTCTTCCAACATTCTTTTTCAAAATTATTGAAGACTTTGCCTGTTCTTGAGGCATCGCGCTGGTACTCTCATGACATGGTGGTACACTGCCAAATTTGGTATTACGTCACGTGAATGAATGACGAAGGTATGTGACTGATGCAAAACATAATAATTATAACATGCATCTCATATACGAGCATGACTGCATTAAACACTCAAGGCGCCAGTACATTTCGACGTGACCCGGCACGCGTGCGCGCCACCGTTTGTTTCGTCGCGTCACGCCGGCGATGCCACGCCAGGCGCCAATTTGCGCCGCACTGCGTTGCTTTGACACATGCGCGTTTCAGCGCGCCCGGCGTCTCTAAGTCACGAAGAGACGGAGACGCGGTACTGTCTGGGCAGCGTCGTCAGCACGAAACTGCTTTTCGCGCCGGTCATAGGGTTTCTTAATATACACTAGAAGGAACTCTGGCACTAGTGTCTATGGGAGCTGCAACACACGACGCCTCAGCGAGCATGGGAATGATGGGTAGTACACACATTTGCCCAATTTTCGTACTTCTGGCCTGCTTCTGGCTCCGTGTGTGTTCGTGTGGCTTGGAGCTGTTTTTTCACGAAAACATAAACTAGCAAATGTTCACCGTTTGTGCTTCACAACCTTATTCTTTTAGGCTTACCATGTCGAGTCAAGTCACTAAGTTCAAAAGTCTTCGTTCTTTCTTTCAAAACAAAACAGTAACCAGCAATAAACGAAGCCGCAAGTACGATTCGCCGCCCGCAAGTACGAAGACTAGGCAAATGTGTGTACTACCCATCATTCCCATGGTCGCTGAACGATCCTTCTAGTTAATTCCTTTAGTGCCCTCTAGTGCCCTCCAGTGCCCTCTAGTTAATTTTGGGAAACTCTATGGCGCTCCGTGCGAGGACGACGACGAAGTGTCTATTTCATAGAACGCTTGTACCCTTGTCTCAAATTTTCTATTTGTTTTACCGCAAATTCTGGGAGCTGCTGCTCCCTCCTTGCGAGAATGGATGAAGAAGCTTCTCACGTTTTTCGAGGTGGACAACCGCTACGTCTGGCAGTGGCTAGAAAACGTGGGACCACCTCAAGTGGCACAGACAGCGAGGCAATGGAGCTCTATTCCGACGGTTTCGAGTCGTCGTATGACGACTACACAGTCGTCATGAGCCGCAATGTCACCCGACAATGTCACCCACGAAGCCATTCTCAGCGCACTAGAAGGAGTGGGACTCGGTGGCAGGATATATACGTGGGTTCAGAGCTACCTACAGAGTAGATCATTCCACGTGCAGACAGAGAATGGCCCGACACCCGAGTATTACTGCAGCCGAGGAGTCCCGCAAGGCGGAGTGCTAAGCCCGACGCTGTTCAACCTTACACTCATTGAACTAGTTGGCAAGCAACCAAGCAGTGTACGACTTTCCATTTATGCTGATGACATCTGTGTGTGGACATCAGGTGTGACTCGACTTCAAGTTCGCGCTCGACTTCAGAAGGCAGCTGCAGTGACATTGTACCACTTACGCAAACAAGGGCTCGAAATCGCAAGTGAGAAGTGTGCAGTCGTGGCTTTCACCAGAAAACCAATGTCCGCTTACGGCATATCAATTAACGGGCAGTTGGTGTCATGCAGCCGGAGTCACTGGTTTTTGGGAGTCGTCATCGACCGAAACCTGTCTTGGACATCCCACGTAAACTACGTGAAAAAGCGGCTGACTGCCATTTGTCACTTATTCAGGTTTCTTGCTGGGAAAAGTTGGGGAATGTCTGTCGAGTCTATGTTACAGCTGTACAAGGTACTATTTACTGGATTCCTGCGGTATAGCTTACCTGTTATATCTAACACGTGCAAAGCGAACCTGCGCACAATCCAAAATATTCTAGCCCAAGCGCTTAGGATATGCCTTGGTTTACCTCGCTGCGCATCGACAGCTGAAACAATTGCCATTGCACAGGACTATTTGATCATGACGCACATCACCTTGAAACGATGCGTACGTACCTCAGGCAACATGCTAGGAATCCTTCCCACCACTTGGCAACCCTCGCTACTGAGAGGCCCCGCACGAAATTTAGTGCAATTGTCTGTGCTCATCGTGCGTCATTTACGTCAGGTTTAACGCCTGCTGAAAAACTGGTGTATCCTCCGTGGTGCCTGACACTTCCACAAGTGCGTGTTTCAATTCCAGGAATACAGAAAAAATCAAATTTGCCTTCGTCAGCGCTAAAACAAATGAGCTTGAGCCTTCTGCACGAAATGTACAACAACCACGTGCACATATACACCAATGGTTCAACCACAGCGTCTGGTTCTGGCGGTGCGGTGATGATTCCAGCTAGAGGAATCACTCTGCGAATCAAACTGTCACATGTCACTACGTCCACAGCGGCAGAACTTGCGGCTTTGCGTGGCGCCCTAGAGTACATCAAATCCAAAGACCGAGTAAATGGGCTGTGTTTTCTGACTCAAAACCAGCCCTACAGAGCATGCAGTCAGTCCTTCGACGAGGTTGCCATGAACAATTAACTTACGAAGTTGTCAAGCTTGTTCACCACGTCACAGAAACAGGCCACGAGGTCAAGTTTCAGTGGCTTCCTGGCCATTGTGGGATCAGTGGCAATGATTACGCAGACAACGCGGCTCGCACATCGCACCAAGAAGAGCACACCCTTCCGATTCCTTTGTCAAGGACTGACGCTGCACAGCAACTTCGTCACCTGGCACGTAGTCTGAGTCTGCAGGAGTAACATCCTAAGCATAATACATACAAGACTATACCAAATACACCCTCGTCTGGAACTTCGACCTCCATCCGGACTTCGTCGACGTGAAGCTTCACTTCTTTGTCGCCTTTGGTTGGGGGTTGCCTTCACAAAAGCATATAGAACCCTCATCGGATTGACCGACAATGCGGAATGCGACGTCTGCTGCACCAAAGAAGACATCGGCCATCTAATATGCCATTGCGCTTGATTTGCCTCTGAAAGACAGAAGCTTTCCGACGCATTCCGACAATTGGACGATCGGCCACTCTCTGTGCAGATGCTACTGGAACACCGTCATCGCATTTCGTCAGCTCAAAAGGCAGTCAAAGCTGTCTTGTGCTTTTTGAGGACTACAGGCCTACGTGACCACCTTTAACTTTTGTGTAGTGCCACCGCTGCATACGCGCCAGCCGATTAATTGACAATCCTCTTTTTTTTCTCTCTCTTTCGTTCTCTTCTCTTTCCTCTCTCTCTCGTCTTTATGCCCCCTTCTATTCCCCCAGCGTAGGGTAGCAAACCGGGTTTGTGTCTGGTTAACCTCCCTGCCTTTCCTCTTGTTGTTTATCCTCCCCCCCTCTATGGCGCCGGTTGCCGCTAGGCCACGCCGAGAGACGCTGGTCGCGCTGGTCGCGCTGGTCGCACGTGGCGTCAGACTATTGAGTGCTCGCGTTTTGCTAGCGTAGCGTCGCTGCGCCCAGCGTGCGCGCGGGTTAACGTTATGTAGGAGTATAGTGGGCCCTTAATGATGCGCTCGCCACCGTTTCGCCAGGTTCACATATACCAAATTTGGTATTATGTGACGTGAAAGTACGAATAATGCAAATGACACGTCCAAACCGATAATCATGGCATGCGGGTCATGTAAAACTGGACTATATGCTACGCTCATAGCAAGCTCTAGGCCATTTCACTAGCCCCACTAATACCATATTTGGTATCAGGTGACGTGAATGAACGCCGAAATAAATGATACGTCCAATCATGATAACTATGACATAAAAGTCGTTACGGCATATTTTACGTCTGCCTCGTAAGGTTGCGCAGATCTTAAAGTGACATATCAACCTTTCTCATTTGTGCTTCGCATAACATCGATTCCCACTGAGCGTGAGATTTGCCATTTTTTTTGTATATTCGCTTTGTGCTTTCTTCCCTTCGGAGCACGAGAGGAAGATAATATAAAGAGAACGTCAGGGCTATCAAGCAGAACCCTAGCATCGCGTTTGCTGCCCTACAAAAAAGGAAACAGACCAAGGTTTAACGAAGGGTCATGTCCTCGAAGGCATTCGTAAGCTGACGCAAAATTATATGCACGTTTTCACGTGGCTACAAAGGCGAGCAAGGAAAATTGAGACTCGCAATGGAAGAAACAGAGAACAGGTATAGTATATATGGGATAAAAAGTCCTAAGTAAACCTGATATCTGTAGAAAGATGTTGGCACTTCGGAGCGCAAGATAGAGAACATAAAAGAGAAGTACTAAACAGGATGAGTGCTTTGTGCTTCTCTTGTTTCTTGTATGTTTTGAGCTCCTAAGTGCCAAAGTGGATCAATCCAAACTCTTCCAAAGATCTGTGCTTCTACATCTGTGGATTGAATGCTTCGATTCTTAGGGCATGGGTCAGGTTACACTTCAGCACAATTGCTGTTGCTCGCCTGCATTGAAGAACTTACCTCCGTGTTGACATCGTTCACGCTCAGTGGTTAGAACAAAATAAAATGTGCAAGATGCTTGTTTACCCCACATGCAGGCGTAGCTTCCTCCAATATATAGCGCTTGTAAGACTTCCATCTCGTTGAATCTCGCCGTGTACAAAAGAATGAAGTACATGCGTCAACGCAGTATGATCACGTTTAACACTTTAGTGTCTCGTAAACATTTATTTGCTCTGTATGACCACGACTGCGGTTGAATTTGGGATATGACACTATCTTCCTGGACACAGATACGCTATTACCACGATAAGCTTTTCTGCCCCGATTTATAGAAGCCCTCAGAACCGCAGTGCTTTCCTTTTCGTCTGAAGTTAAATTGCCGGCAGCGCGAAGGCAGCAAACAAAACTTGAAGCTGTGGCGTATTCATAGAATGAAGTTCTTTAATTTGTAGAAAGCGATTAGACCAGTGTGCAAAGCCTCGTGTGCAGCAAATTTATGTGCCTTGTAGAAAGTGCGAAGATTACGCAGTCACGGATGTTATGTTCATCTAGCCACAAGCCATTTCGTGCGGCAATAAAGCAACTTTCTCAGTGAAATTAGCAAGGAAGAACGCCAAGATATGGGTCGTTTGCTCGAGAAAATTACCCAGGGGAAGCATTTCTACGGTTACAAGGGTTGAAGGAATTGTCGGCTCGCAGCTCACCACAGCACGCTTTCTCCGCTGAGACGCTGTTGCCCGCGCGTCGCTAATTGCCTCGGAAGCTGCACAACGCACGGTAACTCGTAAAAATCTTTAGCGGCCTAGTCAGTACCGGGCTCAGTTATAGAAAAAAAGCATGCATTCATTGATTAAAATTTGAAATGTAATAAATATGTGTTTGTGGGTCAGTACACGAAAGTCAGAAGCACTATTCAAAACAACGTTAAGACTCAACTAGAAAGAAGCGTATATTTAAAGGCTTGTTTTCTTCAGTAGACACTATATTACGGAGAACTAAACGACAAGAAGTTATTAAAAATAGTGGCAAAGTAAGTGTGAAGAAAGAGAAGTGGACGAAAAGATTTATGAGCCGGTAGAAACGAAAACATGCGACCTTCGATAACGTGTCGCATGTACGGTCCCTGCCGGTGGTGCGTTAGCTTTTTGTGAACTTTCCTTGCTTGACATTTAAAATAAAATCACTCCTAATAATATCCCAAATAATTTATTCGGCGTCACTGCCTCTTTGTTCTCATTATCAAAACTAAGAACTGGCATGTAAGGCCTCAAGCCATAGCAAGGTTTATTCTTCAAACTCGCTGACTATGCATGTAAGCCTGCGTTTCCTATCGTGACAGAAGTTATTTCCTTAACCTTAAACCTATTAAGACTTGTGCGTCTACATGAGGATTCATTATTATTGGGGTCGACTATACTTGCAACAGCTACAGCGAACTAAAACAACTACCTTCGTAACACGAGACCCCATCAAAGCGGCATTTCACCTGGCATCGACGAACAAGGCCGGCACATATTTGTTTCAATACGTTCACATCGTGTTATGCACGAAACTTTATTAGCACCAATATTCTTATTGGAACACAGTTCTGAACAATCATAGAATGTAAAAATTTGTAACAATTAGTTTTAACACTATTCAGCGCCTTTCAATAACACGCTTTTTGAGTTTTATGACCCTGCATTTTGAAAGAAGGATCCTCTTTGCATTCCAGTGCACCTAAATAAAGTCACAGTGGAATATGAGCAACTAAAACTTTCACACATCCTATGTGCAACTTCACGCCAGGTGGCATAACCACTGCCTCAATTCGGTAACGTAGAAAGCGGTTGTCGTTGTTACTGCTCGCGGTCACCACTCTGCAACACAGAATGTGAGATAGAGGTCATACGGATGCTCTTTCATAGAGTAAAATGCGAAAACACCTTGGTTCTGATTTATGCATGCAAGCTTGTCAAAACAAGTGACACACAAAACCTTGTCAAATTGCCCGACGTTGAAATTAGTGCATAGTTTAGCCTGTTCCCTCCTCTTATTGTACGAAACAACGTCCTTAAACGTATCGATGACTTAGTAGACGTCCCGAAAGTGTAGTATACACAGTTAATAGAGTCTCGGCTAGCCATCCAGAAAACTCAACGAAAAAAGATCTATTTTTCGCCCTATGGAGCACTTTACGCTGCAGGCCTTCAAGAGTGCAGTTGCTATATATATGAATAGTATGTACTAATTAAGGTCAATAGCGAGCTTGTTAGCCAGAAGCAAGGATAGGAGTCAGATCTGAAGTATTCCACTGGAAGTGGGGTGGGTTTACTTGGGTATCATGGATTATTAGGGCTGTGAGCGATACTTCGAGTGACACTAACTCAAAGCACACAAAAACCTCCGGCTCATGAAGACCTCTCTTGACGTGATGCCGTACTGTGGCGCAAGCTTCAGACAGGTGTCTTTGCCAACCCCTGGATTTATAGCAAGGTATACCCACACCTTGTGACACCAAACTGTTAATACTGCTCTTATACGGCCACCCTCATACACATGGCATGGACGTGCCCACAGTACGCTGACGCTTCTCACACAGAAGGTAGTCCCTTCTGCATATCACTGACTCGGCACAGCAACGCCGGGTAATCTCACGCGCATTGGAGGCCACGGTGTCCCAAGGGATCCCCGCTGACCTCCTCTAGCAGCGTAACCGACCTCTCGGCTGGTCCCCTCTTTTGAGAGTAATAAAGCTTTGATCATCATTATGACCCACCACGATGGTCTAGTGGCTAAGGTACTTGGCTGCTGACCGGCATGTCGCGGGATTGAATCCCGGCTGCGACGGCTCCATTTTCGGAGGCGAATATGCTGTAGGCCCGTGTGCTCAAGTTTATGTACAAGTTAACGAACCCCAGGTGGTATATTTTCCCCGAATGCTCCACTACAGTGTCTCTCATAATCATATGGTGGTTTCTAATGTTAAACCTAATATCAATAATCGATCGATAAAGGCAATTCTCTGCCTTTTGCTTGAAGTTTTTCAGTGCTTTCATTCGTGTGCGGATACCAAATGACACTTTCTTGTTATATAAGGGTCTAATTACGGCAAGATAACCGTACAGTTTACTGCAGGAAGGAATGCTCTGTATTTCATGTATTTATTGACACAGCGAAGCATTTCATCAATGCGACGGATGAATGGATTGATGAACTTTATTAGGTCACTGCGAAAGCGCTTTAGCACTTTGCGGGCCACTCCCAGGTCCGAACAGAAATACCAATTCTCTCAGCGGCGTCATGGGTAAATAAAACAAAAAACTACAGCGACACCTCTGCCTTCTACCCACAGTCGCTTCTTTTATTCATATTTATTAGGCTGATCTTTAGCCCTTCAATAACAATTATTGGAGTGCCCCTAATAATTTATGGTTTAGGAATGTAAAGGCCATTACAACAGTAAGAGTAATAACAAAATAATAATAATGGTATTATTTATAATATTAATATTTTAACACGTTTATTATTATTATTATTATTATTATTATTATTATTATTATTATTATTATTATTATTATTATTATTATTATTATTATTATTATTATTATTATTATTATTATTATTATTATTATTATTATTATTATTATTATTATTATTATTATTATTATTATTATTATTGGGCTTTACAATCTGAAACGACAGAATGATTATGAGAGCTCCAATACTTGTTATTGGCGAGCTAAGCATGTGCATAATACTGTGTCCCCTAGCTTCTTCGGAGGACCGAACAAGCTAGGGGACACACAAGGTTAGCTACCCACCAGTGCGCCTGCGCAGAATGCAATCTAATTTTCTGTTCTTGGGCTTGCGTTGTTTCAAGACCCAGAAATGATAAATAGCAGCATATCCGTGGAGTGAATGATGGAGAGTGGGGCGAAGCATTCGTCCGTCCATTCGTTCTTGCTTCCGTCCGTCCATGCAACCATCTGTGTGACCGTCCATGCGTCCATCCGCCCGTCCGTGCGTGCGTCTGTTCGTGCGTCCATCCCTGCGTTCGTCCATGCATCCGTCCCTGCGTCTGTTCATGCGTCCGTCCATGCATCTGTCTGTGTGTCCGTTCGTCCATGTATTCAACACTCCAAGTACCACTTTCTCGCATCTTTTCATCATATATTCCTCATATAAAAGCACTCTCATCCAGAGGACATTCCAAGGACTGAACTATAGGAGGCACACGCACACTTTCTTACGGCTTGCGCTTCGTGTCTACTTCCCACCTTTAACCACCTCGATTTCGTGGTATATACTAGTTCACTGAATTCATGGCACTGTGGCCCAACGCTCGTTAAACCTTTCTAAAGCTAAGGAGGTTACACCTAGCGAGTATATTGTAGCATCCCTTTCTTGTCCGATAGTGCTGAATGTACATGCCAATGGCTGCTAATGGGGATCGCAGCGTGCGCGTTGACTAAAAGCCGAATGCTCATGTCTCTCAAGTGGTGAGAGACATGAGACATGAGCACTTGAGAGACATGAGCCGAATGCTCATGTCTCTCAAGTGGTGTATATAGGTATGATGGGCACGCCTTAATTGAGTTCCTGTTGAGAACGGCGGCATCTTGAAATGAAGTGTGCTACGCAACGAGGCACTGCAGGTTTGAATCCCCATTTGCGCGTGCACGTTACGTTTTTTTTTGCAAATTTTTTAGGGCATATAATTTTTATATACATACATATACCAGATATGACCCGCGACAACGACAAAAACATGGTGACAGTGTTGGTATAACTGCTATCGCCAAACTGCAAACAAAAACGGAAATATTGCGTGATCATTCGCGCTGCGTGTTCACTTTGTTTTACAGATGATCGCAGAACAAAGAAAAACTTAACAAAAGTTAAACGCCGCTTGCTTGATATAAAGTCCCTGGAAAAGGCAAACTCGCATAGACTGCACTGGAGGTGCCATGCTGAACAAATATCGGTGCTGATGGGCTCCTAGATTAAAACCTCTTTCACCTAGGCAGTCCTAGCTCTTATTCGTCTATTCCAGGGCTCCCAAGTGCAGCTCACTTAACGGGTATTATTCTCAAAAATTCACTCCAGCATTGGCCATGACACAGTGACCGAAGTAAGAGCGCAGGAGGCATAGTTTGTAAGAAATGTCAATTATTGTTGCCTTTTGAGAGACATTTCTCGTATCTCATATAAGAGTATTGTCTGAAAGGTACTTGCCACCAAGATTAAAACAATGTATCAACCTCCACAACAACAAAAATCTGGGCGCCGTTTCTAAAACACAAGATCGTTGGTTCACGGGTACGCACCGGTGCATATTCACCACAGGGGTTCTCTCACGAGAGAAATATTTGAGACAAATAATGCCTGCGTAGCTAAAGAACAAAATTCAAGTATGGTCCACATGCGGTCCAGAAGCCGCGTGCTTGAGAACCCTGATCTATCTTTTTTTTTCTTCTCTATCTCTTTTTGTGTATAGCTTTTTTGTCTCCGTTATTTTTTATTATATATTTATCTCTATTTCTTTCTCTTTAATTATTAATTGTTGGAGTTTAACGTTCCAAAAGCACCACATGAATATGGAGACGCCTTTATGGAAGACTCTGGAAAGCTGGACGTACTAAAGTTCATTACCGAGCACGTAAGTTTTAGTGCATGTAGTACGTGAACGGGCCTCAAGCATTTTTGCCTTTATCGAAAATGCAACTCTATCGAAATACTGAACGATCAAAAACAGTTTCCCGCTCGAATGTTTGCGGAAGTGTTCCAATAAATAATAAATTGGCGAAGTGACGGAAAGGTGGCATTGATACAATAGAAGAAGCAGCTGCGTCCTCTATAGAAACGATCAATGGAGCGTCTGTGATCTCACTCTGAAATGAAATGCTGCTGTATGCGGACTGAGAAAACACCAATGTCGCTGACATCTCAGAAGCTGTGACAGGAGAATTTGAAGCTCGAGTGTTTGGATCAGTAATCTTGGAGGTGGCATAAATAATTTCGGAAATAACACATTGTTTCTAGTTATGCATGCTGACAATATAAAACATGTGAGCCACCAAATTTCAAGGAATAATAAGTCAGATGAAGCAGCCTGACAGTGAGAGAATTTTCAGCTCATAACAAAGCAAGCGAACGAAGATGAGCACGAGTGCTATATAATGCATACAAATAAGATGTATTTTGCCAACTTCTTCACTCAGAAAGGCAAGCAATTGCTTCAAGGAGTTTCTCTCTTGCAGGCTTTTGAGAAACTTGAGATGATGCGATCTCACTCTGAGGTCGCAAGGGTGTAGCGCACACGAGGCCACCAGGCATCTGCAGATTTTCTGCCCATCCACATATTATCAACGAGTAAGGGCCCATAGGTGCCTCCTAAGCAACCAGCATCGCAGAGAACAGCTGCCGTAGTCACCACTGGGCTGCCTATAAAGCAACAGGCACACGGACACGTTTCCACTCTCCCTACCGTCTTCTTGTCTTCTCTGAACGTACGCTAATATGGCTCGAGTAGTTCAAACAAGCTTCTCTACTTGTGCTCACACATTTCGCTTGACATTAGGTTAGCGCATAGCACAAATCATGAGCTACTGAAGGAGGAATTCAAACAAAAGGTCACGCGGAAGATGAATGAAAACGATGACAAAAGCTTTGACAAATGATCACGACACTGCCTAACGCAGAATATCAGTTGAGCATTATATTGGGGCGAGGCCAACTGTGCATCAATTTCAGGCTTTTTGAAAAGTATTGACTACACCACAAATAATAGTTTCTTTTGAAGTAGGACAGCACCCACTAAGCCATTTCTAGTCTTTATGCAGATTAGCCAGGCACCCGCGACTGTCTGCAAAGTATTATGTGCGCCTCGTTGCATATGGCATGTGGCTGATGACAATGAATAACTTTGACCGAGAACTTTGCAGAGGGGGAAGCGTCAAAGTACACACTCGTTCCACAATTAGCCTTGGGGGTTGACGGGTTGCTATTTTTCTCTTCTTCCATGCTATATTACAAAAGGTAAAGCAGTTCCTTGCCAGAAAACACACCAACACCACGTACTTGTGCAAATGAATAGCAAGCACAAGCGCTAATATAGGGTAGTGTATTTCCTATTCAACTCCGTGTGTTTTTTTGCCATTTTATTAATTTTGCGTGTCTATCGTTTACGTCAAAGGTGGCGACACCTCTAAACGCAGGAATGGGTGCCAAAGAGAGGCGCTCTAAAATACACCTTGAGTGTTCGCAGAATTTCCGTGGGAATAAACTTGTAAACGCCATGAACTGTAGTAATACGGTAAACGAAATTTGATAAGCTGACATTGCTAAACAACATGGCCAGCGGCCACGGTGGCATGCTTTTAATTAAGAGCGATATTTTCAAACGGGCCACAGAACCTCAAAAGAGATGATATAAGGAACGTAGTTACGTGAAGTAGCATCGTTTTCATGTACGTGACGCCAAAGTAGCGCATTGTATAGGAGACCATGGTTATGCACTGCGACAATGCCTGCATCTTCATTTCCATTCATCTCGATCTGTAACAAGCTTTTATTTTTTACCTTTCATATACGTTTTGCGTTGCGTATATGGGAGAGAGCAGAGTGGTTACTATCTCTGTCATTTTATTGTATGCGATGCAGGAGTGTTTGAGCACACAGTGTAAGCTTTCCGTCTTCATCTACTTTTTTTGTCTAATATCACTCAATGGGCTTCTTGGTGATTAATCCGAACTTCCATGGGCGTAGTGCACCCTCTTTCATCATGGCTATTTTTCTTGCTGGTGCATTATCAGCTTATATAGGGACGTTATTCTCTAAAGATATGCGATGTGTTAGGCACTTGCAGTATTGGTGTAGCTCCGGCTAGCTATCTTGATGTATTCTTGACGGAGTTCACCCGTATTCGCCTCGAAAGCGCAAACTTGAATGGTGAAGGGCGATACTGGCACTACAGACGAGAACATAGCGAGCTCTAAGCCGAAAATTCTCTCTTCTGGTAACACGCAGCTCGTTTATCGCAACTATAAACACTTCATAGCAGCCAGTTCTCTGTGTCAGTAGAACATGTCACTACAACAGCAAAAACAATGACAGCCAAGGTTCCAATGCCGCCATGCCGAAGTTGAAGGACGATAAAGCGTTATTCTTCAACAACGATGTGGCTTGAAAGCAGCACATTCTTGCGCACCGAATAAGTTTCCCCTTCAATAGGCTGCCCGGTTGAAAGATATAGGCCGCCAGAAAGCTTCATACAGCCAATAAACGCACGTAGTAGAGAGCTCCTATATATGTAGCCAAAAAAATGACATAGGTTGAAGGTTTCGTAATATACTATTTTACTTCTTAAATGTCACACTTGGTCACTGCCCATGAACCCTCGTAAAATCATAGTGAAACGTAAGTCTAAGACATGAATGAGTTTTATAATTATAATCAGCTAACTGTAGAACATATTTAAAAAGAATCCGGCGCCATACCACGGTTATGTTGACAAAAAAGAACGACGCCACCGCATTACACTGACTTTCCACTCGACTTCACAGTTTGCCAGCACAGTTTTTTAGTCATAAAGCAAAGTAATAAAGCTGGACAGACGCGTACTAGCTAACCAAGCGTCCTTAGGTCGATTTCTCTTTGAGCCGAGAGCTCAAACATGTTGCGTGGGTTGCCTCACAAAACAACGGAACGACGTTGGTGAGATAAAGTTGCACGCCCGTGACATGAACTTTCAGAGCTGAACAGATAAGAGTTTTGCGGAGGCGAAAGTTTGTAATAGAGGAGGCGTGCACGTTTGTCGCTAACGCTATCAGACATGCTTCAAGTGTGACGCCTGTCACGACAGTTTCGTAAGTCGACCGAAGCGTTGGACGGGCTGCATGGCCGCTTTCGTGCGAACTTGGTGACACTGCAGTTTATAGAAGCTGAAATTTTGCGGCAGTTTTATAACCAGTCGACTGAGTCATGAGCTGTGTTCCCGTTCGCGTCATTAATGCAACATGACGATGCCAACGATCATCGTTTGCTCTTGCAGCTTGTTGTACGCTGCAGGTCGAGGAGCAATCGCGAACCCAGAGGTTGATCACTCTCGAAGAAATCTCTTAATAAAAGAAAAATATTTGAGTTCAGAAAAACCTCTCAAGTTCCTTCAATAGAAAAGAAGTATGCGCATGTCAGAACTACTATAATAAATTAATCAGGGTGCGATAGGCTAGAAAGTTGGGATAGTTGGTATTTCATGATTTCGCTGAACAATCGCGGTGCACAACTGAAAAAGAGTTGCGAAACAAGACTGCTCTTTTGCTTATGTGCAAAAGAATTGTACTTTTATCAGGTTACGTAAATTATTAGCAAAGCCGCACGGCGTTTGCGAAGGTGTCAATGCCAAACACTACAGTATAGATACACATCATTGACAATGCATTTGTTTGGAACAACAGTGAATCTCTACTAATTTCGTAGTGAGAAAAAGTAGCCACCTGCAACAAAAAAACATGGCACATCATTTGCCCAGAAAGAACGGCCACACAACTAGTTTCATGACACTCATGTACTGTAGTAAGGCAGCATCTCTGCCGTAGTTGAAATAGAGAAGATTTGATTGCCATTCTATAAACCTAGCCCATTGGTACTTTTCCAGTAAGCTGTTCATTTTCTGAAGTGGAAAAGATACATGCCCAAAATTACTGCATCTTTTTAAACGCTAGACCCCCGATAAAATTTAGTGTGTTCTTATCACAGTGCCATTTGCGCCATATCATGTTTTATCATGAGTCCCTGAACGTGAGCAAGTTTTGTCAGCTGCTTGAAGAATAGCTCATTGGCTTCGATACCGAGAGAGAATAACTGAAGAAAAGACAGGGAGTTGAACCAAAGGAAGTTTATGGTGGGCTACCCTGAAGTTGGGAAAGAAAAACGGAGTGCGACAAACTGAAAGACCACAGAGGAATCTGTGACGACAATGCAATGTCGTGGCAACAGCACTGTTCAAGAGGCACACACCACATAATAAGTGAATACTCAGAACTCACCATTCATTCTAGTTTCTTTTAAAAACCAACATTACGTCTGTATAGCGGTAGAATTACTGTCGTGTAGGTCCCTGTATGCCCCACAAGTATCTCTTGTAATAGGAAGTGGTTGTACAGCTGGCCTAGTGTGGCGAGAGGGTTGCTTTTTTGGAGTCAAAGTGATTGCATTTGCAGAGCAGGTCCGCCACTCTTTTCCTAGGTCTGCAGAATCCACATAATGGGCTACGATCGTTCCACTAATAAGTGAATAAGCATGCTATAATGTTACCTATAATTCTATAATACCGCAAGGCCAGAGGGAGAGGTAGAGTAGAGTTAAAGCCCATTGTTTAAGATCAGGATCTGAGGTATGAGGGCGTAATTTTCTACGAAACGTAGACTACACAGCTCGAACGTTTAACTACGGGCTGACACAAATAGCTTTTGGTGCGTTAGATCTTAACATGAGAATGATTACACTGTGGATGCCGTCGCGGGTAGATTCAGCAGACGATGAGGCTTGAAGATTTCCTCGAGTGGTACAGTGAGTCTTAGAAGCTGTTTTTCAATAACAACTGCTATGTATGTACCTGTGAGGGAACCCAATTCACTATGATGTCGACAAAACAGAACATCATGGCGAAAAAAATGTTGAACGTGGCATTCCACTCTCTACAAAAACGTCGTTTTTTTTCCCTCTCTCACTGTAAGAGTCTTGGCCCATGATGGTTCCCGAGAAAAATCTGGAGTTCGCATTGACAATGAACATCTTTATTACTAAGATTGAATCACTGTAACTTGCTCAAGACTTGTAAAAGGCGATGGCTACATTGCTAAATAGGGTGGCGTACTATTCCTACTAAGTAAAAATTCAGTTCCTTATTCTCACTCACCAAACTTGGCTATTATCTCGTTGGTCCCGTTTATACATTGTTTAATAAGACAGACTAGTTGAAGGTTAGTTATACATGTGCCACACAGGACCTTTTGAAAGGTCATCCCGTCAATTGCCATCAAAACGTTACAACTCTGTCGACTCAATAGAGCTCTCGAGCTGCTACATGGCAGGGTTCCTATTCTTAGGCTGCTGGCGCATCGATGTGAACTCGTTCACAGCCTTTTTTTTGTCAACACACACTCATCAAGTGAGGGGCCCATGGGACGGCCTAGTGCTCTCCCTTAGTAGAGTACCAAGTACTCTAAGACGTTCACCGCCTCTTCTGAACTCGGCAGTTTCCGGGCATTTCTATCCGAACGGCTGCATATGAAGAGTTTCACGGCATCCTGAACTCGTTGACGGCGTGATTTTCTGTCAACTCGGACTCATCATGTATGAGGCCCACGGGACGACTTTATGCTCTCCAAAGGTAGAGTACCTAGTACTCTAAATCGTTAACCACTTTTTCAAAAAATAGACGGCAGTTCTGAATGGCCGTTGAGTGGTTCAGGCGTTCATCGCAAAAACTCTGTGGCTCGGCCGAGCCTTACATTCAAGAAATTGCTTATTCGTAATTATTAATGCATATTCAGCATTAAGTTGGTGAGTAACAAAACTCTGGCGAGCAGTACACAGTGAGACAGCACGCTGAAGATAACGACGAGGTTAAGGTCGACAGTATGTGCATTTACACATTTGAAGTAGCAAGAATGCTCTAATAAATAACTCACAGCCCTCACATACATTGTTTTTAAAGAATAATGGTTAGAAGCCTTTTTTCTAATCATGTTTATAATCGCGTGTGCCAGTCAAACAAGTAGACTGTCAACGAGAGGACAGGCTCGTGCCGTCCCCGAATCTCTCACTCAATGGCCATCGAAGTTCAAGAGGAGTTGTGGAGTGCTTTCTCGACTCTACAGACCCAATGGCCTTCGAATACGCCCATGTGGAAGCGCGTGCCTGACAATTGAGTCAATAGACCATTGGTTAAATGGCCTTGCAAACACCCGTGTGACATTAGTATAAGATATAAAGAGATTCGAGACCTTTTAACGGTAGTCAAGTCACTACAACGTTTATGTGCTCTCAATGACCACCTTGAAGTGTGTTCCACTGCCGGCAGTTCTTGGTGGAGTTCTTGGCTTTGTGAAGTCGGTGAAAACCGGAAGCACCTGTGGACAGAAAAACTAGATTTTTGCCTTGCAGGCATAAAGAATGGCTTGACAAATACAATAAAGCAGAGAGACACATTACAGCTAACCAATGCTCAAGATCCTAACTGTTAACTTCGCAGTATGAAAACAACTGCACTAATGGTAAAGCAGTTTGTATGAGTCCTGGTATTTCACTCTTAGAACGACCATTATTGTTGGCCTTTCAAGCGTTTATAGGAAAAGAGCTTGCAATTAGCAACAAGATAACATAGCTGTAAGAACTATCGAAGAAAACTTTGAACCGTCTATTCAGGCAAGCACCGAGACTCTCTTGCCCATGAGCTAGGGTCGAAGCGCCAGAGTTTGCAAACCTTAACCTGCAAATTAATTGCAGTGACGTTATTGCATGGAGCTTGGGGACGTGAAACCTTTCTGTATTGAAGCATCTGCCTAGTAAATAGGTAAAGCCACCAGAACGAGGGATTTAATTCCTCTGGGTAGTAGAGAATTGCAACGACCCACAAATACACAGAGATGAAACTGTAAGTAAAAATCATAGCATGCTCCAGTCGGCAGTGAATGGGTCGTAACTTTCTTTGCGCCAAAGCATCTCACGAAGCACTCTAAGAACCCAAATGAATTGGCCACAACACAGTGAACTCCCTAACTCGCCCCAAACAGACATTGAACAGCTTTTTGCGGAGTCCACTTGCGATAAATAAATGCAATGCTATATTTGAAGGGAGAGACGATGACGAAGTGCCATCGTTGCAGAATGGCGAATGTTTGAGTTCCATGGTGTTTTGTGAATAATTTTCACTTCACCTGCCAAGCGAGGTCTCCTGCTGGTGTGCGGTGGAGGTGGAGCCCTATGAAAGACTAGCAGACATCAGAGTGACCACGGGTGTTTCTTCCAAGGAGTGCTACAGCTTCGAGAGTGGAACTGACAGCGATGGCAGCGTACTATCAGCGTCAAATGAAACCCAAACAGTGGCCAGCCTTCGCAATGGCACAGTGCGCGCCGTCCACTTGTCACTACGAACAGGCACGCATATATGCGCAAAGCAGCCGAACAGGATGCGCGCGCCTGTCCATTGGGATAAATAGACGGCACGCACTACACTATCGCGAAGGCTTGTCTGTGTTTGGGTTTCATTTGACGCTGATAGTGCACTAATGCATCAACAGTGAAACATCCGGGGACGACATCTTCGAGCTTCTGAAGAGCCGCAAGAAAAAGAGGCAATTTTTTTAGCACATCACCCAAATTGAGTATGTCTACCATACGATCTTTGCAGAATACCGAGGTATCAACCATCCTCTTCATGCCAGTTTTTGCTAGTCACAACATGAGGTGCCTCATCCGGCAAGCCGTCTCTTTACAACTAAAGGCACTGGTGCCGAACTAAGTAAAAGAAATCAGAGTGAATGTAGCCGCAGGAACATCCTAGCAATTGACGTCAATTGAGTGACTGCGCAAGACAGATTACGTGAAGTTACGGAACTTTGTGGTATGAAAGTCCACTTTGATATATCGCTGGAGAAAGAAGTAAGCACTGGATAATAGATGATGTTGACAAAGCCATTTAGAACTCGGACTTACCAGTCTTGATCAAATCGGATACAGAAAGTATCATTATTGGAAGTATATGTCGTATTGGAACATCACGACGCGTAAGGATTACATTCAAGGGGAAATCACTCCGTTCGTTCGTAAAAGTGAGCCACATACGACACACAGTTCACCCTTTTGTGCCGAAACTGCTTCAGTGTTGAAAGCGCATAAAGTTAGGTGACGTAAGTTGTGTGTGCACGAAGTCTACTATATGTTCCCGATGCACTGGGCACCACAACAGGAACACGTGCCATGCCACAATACTGAAGTGCTCAAATTGCAATGCGCCACATGATGCCTGTTCGAAGGACCATCCTTTTATTTGAAAGCAGCTAACAATACAGAAAAAAGGGCTAGAGATGAAATGTAACACTGAGAAGCAAGTGTATCCATTACGCTACGGCGGCCCCGTCACTGGCGCTGCACCAAAGCCTCCAAAACCTTGTCACCTCGCCAGGCACATCCCCAACCAGCTCCACCTGTTTCAATCGGGCCAAGCGCTGTCAGTTCTAAGAACAAACGTGCTTCATCTAGCAGTAGAGCTGACGCTTCAGTCTTACAACCCAGTCCGAACGCAGCCGTCTCTAAGGACCGTGACGCCTCTACCAGCAATGCAGTTGATGCTTGGCCCGAACTTACGAAGATACATGCGCCTGATGAGAGGCATCAGACTTTGACATTGAGAGACACTTCATCGGTACCTCATAACCTGATGGACGAAGAAGGACAAGTTATCGGCATGGTCAGCACCCTGGCCAGTGATATGCGCTTGCTGCTGAGCAAGATGCAGACACCGACAGCTCAAAAAGTGTTGCAACTGCTTGACACCATCACTACAGTTCTCGCAAGCCTTCAGAAGTGTGCTGCTTGAGAACGCAAGCGGCACCAAATTGCTTCACCATTGGCAAGATTTCGAGTGCATGAGACCATGCATACAATTTACGTAATGCAACGAATGTGCTCATTTGATTATGACACGGGCGCGACTCACCATCTGTGATATTAGACACACAACTGCCGTTATGTCGACGGCATCACTGACCTTTCTTTCCCCCTCCCTCTCTATGTTTCACTCTCATTACCCCTTCTCCTGCGCAAAATAGCCTACCGGGCTGAGCCGTGGTTTATCTCCTTGCTTTTATTTCATCCTTATTTCTTTCTCTTGAAGACATGGGGCTCCATGCTGAATACTTTCCGCAGTTCCATGAAACCAGCATAGCAGGAAGGCCGACGCCAGACAGGTTGTGAATAGTGCGCTGATGTAACGCTGGCACTAACTTTGTCGACGGACTTCCTCGTTTTGTGTACGAGTACAAAGCAGTAGCATATATATCTGTGAGAGAAAAAGAATAGCATCAACGAGTTCCTGGAACACAATCACGACGAGTTGCAGGAAATGTCTAAAAACTCAGCTTTCTTGAAAAAATACGTTAAAGTTTCTCACTAGCATTGTGTTATAAACGTCTTAATTACCATTTAGTGGGGAGAAATGATTGGTACCTTAAAGGCTACTTTTTTTCTTAGACGCAAAGTGAAAAACTAAGCAATAATGCCGAAAAGTATAGTGAATGCTATTAGCAGTCGTTCTATTGTAAATCTAAATAAAGTAAAAATGACAAAAAGATGGTGCCGCCGGTGGGAACCAAACCGGCGGCCTTCAAAAAATGCATCCGATTTTCTACCATTGAGCTACGGAAGAGGCCATCCTCCTGTCCACATTGTGGCGCTTATATGTGCATTCAAAACTAGGAGTGTTGTTCAGCACCAATTGGTGCCTTATCGGCAAGTGTCAAAAACTTACTCTTTGCGCCCTGTTGGCGCCACGTAGCACATGATCTGTTCACGATCAAAGTTACCATCCATAACCATGATTTGCAAAACTTTGATTCCCATGTCATATGGTAACTGCTGGTTTCCTTTTTTCCTTTCATTACTTTTTCTCCATCTTTCGGAATTCAGGAAATTTGTATGCAAATTCATATCTGTATATAGGCGAGTTCCGTGTCAAACAACAGCTGACGCGTGCTAACCTTAATTCAATTTTTTTTCTCTCGTTCCCCGACTGATTGGTACCTAAGTTCCAACCATTCGTTGGTACCTAAGTTACAACGTAAGTTCCAAGCTATAAAGCTCAAAGCGTCCAATCAAAAGAATGTTCTCCTATTTCAAGCTTGGCTGCTGAAATGAATTATGGCGAATGTTTTTCACAGAGCTGTTATAGCTTTGCAAATAACTATTTGAGTAATATATAAATACGGCAGTGCACAATAGACACTCTAAAAAATTCCATATTACTGTCAAGAGAGATTGTAGCGGGGCGTGACAATGCGGAATATTTATAGTTATGTTGGCCACGTTTTCCAAATTACCTAATTTATCTCGCAAACCAATTCCATGTAGTGGCTACCACGCTTTCATGCTGGGCACTGATAGCGTTAGCGTTACCAAAAGTACATTATTTCACGCAACATAAGTGTACTTAAATACGGGGCAAATATTGCTACAATTTCTGCAAAAGTTGACTGTACTGTTGACAGATTGGCGGTACAACGATGGTGGCAGGAACGCCGAACAATGCTCAAAGGCTTATCACCGTTACTTAATAAACAATGAATTGTATCGGGCGAGTTGGTAAGGATCCATCTTGCTATAAACGTTTGCAATAAACGTTTAGTTGAAGTAAGCGCTTGTTTTGTGTGTCTGTGTAATAGTGGCTGCGCTTCCTAGCAAGATGCATCACCCTTAGTCTTGAGTTTGTGCGCAAAGCGACATAATTCACGAATTAACTCAAACGTTACCTTACTTTCGGATATTTGAATCTTCCCTCCTAAAGCGTGGCGCAGACCCTGAATTCTACAAAAGCTATCGATTCATTAAAAACGCCTTTTCAAATCGAAATAAAAAGGTGTCGCGATATTTTTTAGCTTTATAAACGTATTTTGTGTACATCAAAGCCATGCTTCATTCCTCTACTGACACAATTTTTTCTGTTTTCTAGCAAAACAATAATTGGTACCAAAGATACCGAAGGTATTGTGTGATGCTACTGTATGAAGAAACTGCAAAAGCTTCATAACTGACAAGTGACATGTACTCTGTCTCATCATCCAAGCTTGAATAAACACCTTATTATCATGGGTAAAGCAACGATGGCTCCGTAAATACACCTTACAAAAGCAAGGAGCCAGTGAAATCTTCTGCATGCATCAGGTCAAATTCAATGAAATACCAAAGGAAAACATGTCATCAGAATTCTGTCTGCACCTAATAACAGTCTACATGGCACGAGCTGCCCGCTAGTCAGTGCCCGGCAAGAAGACTACATAAGCAACCCGAGATTTTTTCTCTCACCTTGTCTTCGAAAGCACTTGACATCTGAGCTCTTTTGTAACGCGTTACGAAAGGTACTCGTCCTTTTTAGATAGAATTAGAAATTAAGGTGTGCACAAGTCCTCATTTTCTCGTGCATTCCGTTTTCTTAAGAAAGATGTTGAGTTTCTCGCACTTTCAGGACACACAACGATCGTTGGCAAGGACCATCACCGGCACAATGAGCTTGACAGGCGAAGACGGCTGCGTGAATGGTAAACAAGGCATTATTTCGATGAAGAGGCTGCTAAGGAACTCCTCTTAGAGCCCCACGAAAAAAAAGCTATGCATCCTGCCATCGTGACAGCACTGCATAGAAGCGAGTTCGAAATGAGGACAGACGGTAACGTGAACCTCGAAACGAAGACCATGACGTCACCCTCATTTTTTCCTTCTAATTCTACTCAGTGCTCTTCCATCCGATGTAACACTTTTTTTTCTGTGGTTGGAGTTGTTTCGAAATTATTGAGTTCTACACGGTGAAACCACAACTGATGTTTAAGACACACCGTTGTAGGAGACATTTAATTAATTTCAGCCCGTAGGCTTTTTGACGTGTACCAGTGTCTCAAATCAGCTGGACAGCAGTGATTTCACTGTCGAGAAATTATTGGAACCCTGGCACTGCCCATCCCAATTCCGAAAGGCAACGAAAGCGCTGTTGCGTTTTCTCAAAGACACCGGCCTGTTTCATCGTTCGTGATGTGAAACTGTTATGCGTCGGCCCAGTCAGTGGCCTTTTTTCTCCACCTCTATAAATTTCTTTCCCCCTTTCCCCTTCCCCAGTGCAGGGTAGCCTACCAAGGCTCAGCCCTGGTTAACCTCCCTGCCTTTCTTCTTATGTTCTCTCTCTCTCTCTAGTTATATGACTGCTGATGAAAGTAAAGCAGCTTTCGGAGCTGGTTCGTACGACTACATTACTTTTGATGCTGCCGAAAATTTACCTAAGAAAAGAGTAATAGAGGACAGGTATACGGTGATCAGATTACCCCATGTGTGGCATTGCTTCTCCTCCGTACGTTACTATTTGTTAACGTGGTCTGTCATGAAGCACTCTGATTTTCTTGCATTTCGTCTTATCAAAACGCGGGGAAATGCGAGAAGAATCAATTCTGTGAGAGCTAAAAGCATTGACAGTTTATTTATTTCAATTATTTTACGCCGGTGTCCACCACGGCTCCGCTGAGATATTTTCGTCGCAGTTATGACGTAGTAAACTATATACTAGGAGATTGCAAAGAAAAAACGAGACCAAAATGTTCTGTATCTGGGCGTCGAACCAGCGACCTCTCACTTTGCAGCGCGCGACGTAAGTCACTAAGCCACTGAACGAGCCTTACCAAACTTGCTAACGGCAAATCATCTATATACACCATGTAGCTTTGGCAGCCCTCTGAGCTTCTCAACTTAACAAATTTTTTTTAATCGGAAGCGAGATGGCCTAACAGGCCCATGGTGGGTAGTTACTGTAGCATATAAAGTAACTCCAGCGTTGGTTAGAGTGACTCTAGCGTTGGGCGCCTGTCGCATATCTTTGAGCGCGTGCCTACGCGGGGCATGGTCTCTCCTGCGCGAGTTCTTATCGTATGAGACTTGGGATACAGAAGAGCGCGAATGTCACTTCGCTCGCTACCACGGCCGTGCTAACGAAAGGAGCACGCTGCTCACTTACGATGAGATAACGATTGTGACAGCAGTTCGCGCTCCCCTTTCTTATACCTGAACGTTCGTTTCATGCGTCTTTCTGTTTGAGCAACGTACTACATGTTTCGTGCTGAGATAGCTGTTTGTCTGTGCTCGTGCTTGGTATGCTCATTTTGTGCGCGCTTTCTGTATGGGGTTCACACTGTAAATTTCGAGCTGCTTGCCGTTCTTCACATGAAATAGAAATTTTTTGTGGTAGCATTCATTCCTTCGTTCATGTGGCAAAATAATGCAGAATATATGCCCAGCTACCTCGCTGAACACACGTTTCACTTTTGTGTTATACAGATTCTTAAAGTCATCAGTCTTGAGTTTTTTTTTCTTTCGTCTTTTTTGATTGCTTTCCTTTTACCAAGCCACCTACATCTGGACGCCCTCGTAGCCGTGTTCTTACTGGTATATTATAACCAATACTGGCACAGAAGTACACGAGTATAGGACGAGCATGGTTCACAAGAATAACGTGAATATTCTGTTGCGCGCGTGATGAGACCCTTTTCTCTAGTAACATGTTGCACACACCAGCGTGCGACGGTACATGTATGCAGGTGTGCGCGTGCGACAGGAACAGCGACAATATATTTCAAAAAACCTAACGTGACAGCTCTAGACAACTCATGTCACCAACAATTCTCCACCGATGTCGGCGGTGACATTGATGAGCAAAAAATGTTCTTGTAGCGAATAAAAATGAATGATCAGAGCCCCGCTGTCAATGCCAGGCCTTTTTCATGGCAGTTATGTATTCTACTCAAGAGCCACATCGATACTTAAACTGCTTTGGAAAACGAAAGCCCTATAGAAGCTTGCCGCTGCGACAACTATATTTGTGATTGTAGTGTTGGCAATCTGCTTTTACAAAAAACATGATACAAATTACATATTTACTCCAGTGAATCGAAAGAGTTTAGTCAGACGTTGCCTGGTTAGGCCAATAACAGCTACGTGTGATATGAAGATATATCTGCAGCGTGCACTTCATATGAAGAGAGTGACGCCTTTTCTGTGACATCAGTAACAATGTTCAGCCAGAACATCAGCTGCCCTTTACACGCATGTATAATCGACGTGCCTTGCAAGCCTACGATATCCGCAAAATATACTCGTGCAACTTCATCAGAAAGGTCGGTCCACCTCAATTTGCTGTCGTGGTACACACAGGCAACACAGTAGCACGCTCGCGAATCACACCGGGAGAGACTGATCAGGTTTTCTTATCTTCTGCCAACTCCTAGCCACCACTTCTGTGAAGGATCTCGCGCGCTCGTAGGAATAAGAGAAAAGAGTGCGCAAAGCGAACGACAAATTCCTGCAACTCCACTTGTTTTTCAAGGATTGGAAACATTTATGCGACAATTGATGTATGAGACAATAAACTCTTTTACTGAACTAATTCCGCAGTTACTTAAAAAGTGGTTGAGGATGCGTTCGAAAAAACTTGTCTCAACTACGTGCTGTGCATGCAAATTGCGCTTCATTTGAGTGGGCGGATCATAGGCGCTCACTCCTGTAGTGTGCGGCGTCGTTGTCGCCATCGATGACGTAATCAGTAGACATGAAAAACTTAACAGACATGAAAATATAAAAGGAAAGAAACGCGAAGATCCAATAGCATTCAAACCTGGGTCCCAATGCGTACGAAAGAGCCACGTTTTTTTTTTTCACTCGATTACTGGTTTCTTAACACGCCACACGCATCAATAGCGACCAATTCCTACAATAATACCTATCCTTGCTTGCAAAAGCACTATATAGGCATCACTTCAATCTATGTAAGATAGCGTGGCAGAAAAGTAAACTGATAACCAGTCATCACACAATGCTAATTGCACAACAAGAGCATTGGCTTGATGCTTCCCGCGCCCTATAAAGTGTTCAACCGAGATTCTTCATCGTCATCAGCCACATGCAACATCAACAAAGTGTACATAGTTTACAGATGTGTATCGAGTACTTCGCTTCTCCACAAGTGACAATGAATGGCGTAATGCGTGCTCTCCGGTTCATGACAATTATGATTATTGGCGTAGTCATTACCTTGCTTTTAGCATAGTTGGCCCATCCGCAAAAACGAAGCTGCACTCAGGATTCGTGTGAAGCGGTATCGCAATCATCCGTGAATTCTTTAGGAACGAAGAACCTCAGGCCTACACCCCACCGTCACTGCGTCGTCGAAGCTCCTTCCTGCTGCATGTCCACTCGGATCCTTCTCCCACCTACCTCACTATCGCTCTTCGAATCTGCCCACTAACTTCAAACTAATCAACGCACCCTCTTTTAACAATGCCAGTCAGATACGCCTGATTCAGCCACTCACCACTCTCTCCTCTAGCTTTTCCCTGCTCTCGCCAATCACCTAGCCTACGCGTGTGATTTACTGTCGTGAGGGAGGGAGCCCCATCATGCAGTGCCTCATGGCGGAAACCATACGATTTTCTTGTCTAGTTGGGTACAGATCCGTGAGGCAGCATCTTGCATTCTGCGTGTTCACTAGGTTGTCGATCTCGCTGGCTCCATAAAAGATACGATGTTTCGAGATAGCGTGTCGCCATTTGTGGTGCTGTTCGGGCAACCAAAGAGAAAGCGTCACTCCAACGCTACTACATGCGCCGCGACGTGACGCGGTGGCAGCGTAGCTTTAACCCTAAAAAAAGGAGCACGAAGGAACCAATCTAGTTGACGTACGATATTGTAGGGGAAAGCAGTCTATCACATCTCCGGGAGAAAGCGCTCGGAAGCACGTGTGGCGAAAGCAGCGCGACACCTCATGCAGCGTCGCATCACGATCATTCACTGAACTAAGGCGGACCGATGGCTCCCGTTGTCGAACACGTGTTTGCGATGTCATTGAAAGAAATAAAGGAGGCGTTGAACTGGTGAACACGCGGAATCACCGCATCACCCTGTTGTCCACCCAGTGGCTGTCCGTTGCCTGTGCTGCTGGCTTGCGCTACGCTGCGCATGCTACACTCTCCCTCACTCATCAGCGGCTTCCGCTACCGAGCGCAACAAAGGATCTCCCCATCTGCTCCCGACCCTACCGTCTTCTCAAAAGACAGCGGCGAGATTCAGCGCAGAGTCGGTGACGTCCGATTTCTAAGGAGCCCCTCTCATGCGTTAAATTTCTACAAAAAACTGCCAGTTCTTTATCTAGTTATTGCTGCTGTAATCAACGCAGTGGGTTATTGAGCGAAACGTTTCGATGTATTAATAGTAACTATGATTCAAGCTCTCAAAATGTTCGACATTTTCTCTTTTTATTGGAGCCCTGAACCGACTTCCGGGTTTTAGGAGGTTCTCGGAATATCTGTCCAATTAGGACAACAGCGAACGTTTTGACCGTAGCGTCATGTTGTCGACGTCCATGTCCCCGTTGGGCCAAGTCCTTAAGTAAAAAATTCACACTACCCACCCCCTATTTTTTTGCTTGCTTCTACCAGGTTCACTTTTGTTGCGGTGTTAGTGATCACGTGTGCGCCATTTCACTGTCTCAGTGGAGCAGAGAACATCAACCAAAATAGCGAGGTTCCAGAAAAAGCCAGTGTCGGACTTTCGGACAGATAAGAGGATTACCTGGCAGTCTCTCAAAAATACTTTATAAAGAATCGTGAAATTTCGGCATGTATTTGTCTGGAACCTGTACGTATTGACAGTGACAGTCACTCGCTAGAAAAATAAAAAAGATAAAAGTGATATCATTTCACATCGAACACTGGCCTACATAATTTGAGAGAGCAATACTCGGTCGCATAGCCGCTTAAACAAGCACGTCTTGTTCATGAAAAATGCTTTAAGTGCATGTTAGAAAGTCCAGTTCTAATCCATCATAGGAAAACATTATCAATTGGTAGGGTGAGGTGTTGGGTTTGTAATACAACTCGGGATGCGACGATTGTTGTCTCTAATATATTCATGCGCATATTTCTAAATGAAGCCGTCTCAGGGGCAGCATGGGACATAAAAAAGTATTTACAGACTATTGCAAATTATAAACACACATTACTTTCACAAATTAAAAGAAGCAAAGTCAACACTCGGGCTCTTTCGCTCAACAGGTAAGTATATTAAACACCATGTCTCTACATCTGCTTGCTTCGTATTTTAGTGCCGCGCCATATCCCGTAATAAAACTAGCAAGGTTTGTCTTCTGGAGTCTACCAACCCTAAATCAATTTTTTTCTGCAATCTACTGCATCAGCTGTCGTGACTGGCTGTTTTACTGTACCATACAATACAGTGTAATTGGTATTTATTTCATGACGCACAAAAGTGAGAAATAGGATTAGGGTAACCTTTTTTGTGTATGTGTGTATTTTAGAGTTTTTTTGATGGTGACTGATAGATTGATATATGTGTTTTGACGTCCCAAAACCACCATGTAGTGACTTCAACAAAACGGCATGAAATTGAAAGTGGAAGCTCGAGTTGAAAAAAATGCATGAACGGGAGTTGTGTGTTGGCCGACGTTTTCAGATGTGGGCTTATCTTCTTAAAGGCTAGAACTTTAGGTCTAAATCTTGAAGGAGACAAGTCCACTTTTTTCAAAAGTCCGCTCGAGTACACAAACCCTTGCTATGAATTTTGTTCATCGGTTACCCCAAAAGACACACACGATAAACGATAATGAAGACCACGACCACTACCAACTCTTACGAAACACATAGGACATGCGTGCTCTCATCCCTCTTTGCTTCTGCTCTCTACTCTAGATGGAACACAAATTAAAGTGGCCCCTCTTCGGGATGACATGCACATGGCCTCCTTCGTCGTTGAGCACAAAAAGTTAGAACTCCGCGTAATTCATCTGCTCATAATGTAAGTTACATGGCTTTTGTATCATGAGACCACAATGACCTAATGAGGGGGTCTTCAAGATACCACTCTAGGGACTTTTTATAGTGCCCCTAAATTGAGCACTTAGGCATCTAACATTTCGCCTTCATCACTTAGTGGCCGTCGTGGTTTGCTTTTCATCCTGCAACTTTCTCTGGCTCCTGCAATCACCAGGAGCCAGTTTACAAAGCATGCTAATGAGTATCCTGCGCATAGGTCACGTAGATTACCTGATTTGCCTTATCCTTTTCAAGCGGATGCTTTTTGGTAGCCCGCGAATGTGTACAGGGGTCAATGCCACAAGTTATACAGCGTTTATACATGCAAGAATGTGGACTGAGCAGTCATAGTACGACGACAAGTTCAGCACAAACCTTGTCTACCTTATTCATGAAGTCATGCGTGTGTTTATGTGCGAACATAATGTGGAAAGCTCCTGAGATTACAAACGGGAGTAGATATGATGAGCTTGTTTATCAAAACCACAACCTAGAAGGTCATGCCCTTTTAACGCTATAGCGTGAAAGAGCTCATTTCGCTGGAATTCCGGTACTAAAGTTTTGGTCGTCAGTTGTGAGCAAGAACCTGCGTTGTCTGTAAGCAAAAAATTCCAAATACATATAAATACAGAAAAAAAGTTTTAAAAATTTGTGCGAATGGCAACTAAACTAACAACATTTGGGTTTTCAGTGGTGCTTTATCAAAAGCCACGTTCACGCTGAGTGCCCTGTAAAAAAAATTCTAATTATTTCATGCCAGACGAGGAACTTTATTAACAGAAGTAATATTGCATGGCGGAATTGTACAATCAAAACAGGCGTTAAAGCACGGTAAGTGAGTAGTGAGTGGTTGTTTCAGAAAACAGTCAATTACAAATCGTACGTACATAGTTAATCATCATAATGAAAGACAGCATTAACACCGTGTGCAGCTTCAAATGCGCGTGTGTTCCCTTACAGACTTGTGGTGGGTACTTGGCCAACTCAAACAAGGAAAATGACATTTTATACTGGAGACTCAGCAACTTGCAGAAGTTTATTAAAAGTAGTTTGAAAGGATCGATTTGAAGGAACACAGATGTGATCCTTTTATTGCAGTGCAGTTCAGGGTTGCACCTAGCTGTGAAGTCAGGCTAGCGTTTGAGATGATGAAGCGCGCGGAGCCCGATTTCGCTAATGCGTTCAATAGGTGAATCTTGCGCAACCTGCAAGTTTTTAACGGTCAAGCTGCTTAGAAAATAGTTCCTTGTAAGCCTATCGCAAAAAAAATGCATTATCATCTTTATGAGTATGGGCCAATGTATGGTCTACCAGAAAGCTAATATGATTATAAACGGACATGTGCAACGCAACTTGGGCGAATCCCGCTACGCAACACTGCTTCTCTTAATATGACGGAAGCGACAGATAGCCGAATAACTGGCTCAGATGCGAGCTCGGCAAGTGATGAGAAGATAAAAAAGATCAAGATGCACATATAAGTAGAGAGTGAGAGAAAACACAGATAAAGGAAGTAAAGACATAAAATATACAAACACAGAGAAAACATAGAAAGAGGTAGAAATAAGCATGTACAAAATAATAATAAAACAGACAGACAGCAATTAAAATAAGGACAAACAAACAAAGAGAGAAAAAGAAAGAAAATAAAGATCGAAAGAGCGAGATACATAAGTACAGTAAGACATAAACCAACAAAACAAAACGCATACAAAACTAGACAATGATTCCCTCAAGATAGAGCAGCTGTTATTGTGCTTGACTGCTGACCCGAACGACACGGGTTTGACCTCAGCTGCGAAGGTCACGTTTTGATAGAAGCCAAATCGTAGAGGCAGGTGTACTGTTCGATGTCATTTGAGTTATACGCCAGATGGATTATATTTCTGGAGCCCTCCACCACGGCGTCTGTCACAATCATAACGTGGTTTCGGGATCTTCAACCACAGACGTCTATATTTTTACCATTACAAAAATACACATTGAAAACAGAAAGATTCGAATAAATATTTAGAAGAAAAGACTCTTCCCTCCCCCTCTCCTCATTTCAACTCCGTTATTCCATTAGGCTTGGCACGCTAGGGCGAAGCTGACGTAAATTTCTTTTGTTTATCTGCATTCACGTGCGTCAGCCATTTGAGCGAAGGCACCATCACCTGCATTGTTGGCATGAATTCAATAGTGTAAGCTTTAGGCAGGGGGCGGATATCCCTATACTTTTCATGGGACGCACACTCACATGGTGATACCTGTGGCAGCACCGCTTCCCCCACTGGGGCCCCCCGCCCCCGCTGGGCATGCTACTAATATAATTTACAAACAAAACCATGCTTTCTGATGTCACTGGTGAGGTCAACAGAGGGAAATGGTGCGAACCGTGGCGAGGATGGCTGCAGTGAAAAATCTTCTTTCCCCCTTCGCATGCCAGCTGAGTGAGTTCGCGTTCTCCTGCACGTCCTCTGGCCACTCAAGCAACACTGCCATTCAATAAATTTAGTAACCCATTTTCAAATGTTGTTCGCGCGTTGTGAAGTGGACATACAAAAGCTGACAGATTTCGAAATGAAACAAAACTCAATCAACACAACTAAAATTAAGATATTTTTAATCACACGTGCCGTACTGAAAAGAGAGACATGCGCTTAGTACGATGGGTCAATAGTATTTTGTTTTACAACTCGAAAATGCACATAAAGAGCAAACATTGATCGGAGAATATCTGAACCCATGAAAAAAATTGTTAACATTCTCAAGCAGTTCACGTCGTATTTCAGTGAATCCTGTTTCTCATGACAAATAACACATTTTCTTTCAGATCTCTGGCACGAAACAAGAGAGAATTTCAGGGTATGATAGCGGCATGAAGAGATCAGAAACCGGTTAACAACGAACGCCGCTGGATAGTTTGTTTCGGCTAGTTGACTTTTTTTTTGTACAGCCCCGCCGGGGTGCTCTAGGGGTTAAGGTACTCGGCTGCTGACCCGCAGGTCACGGTATTGAACCCTGGCTGCAGCGGCTGCATTTCCGATGGAGGCGGAATTGTTGTACGCCCGGGGGCTCAGATATGGGTGCACGTTGAAGAACCCCAGGCGGTAGAAATTTCCGGAGCCCTTCACTTTGGCGTCTCTCATAATCAAATGGTGGTTTTGGGACGTTCAACCCAAAATATCAATCAACTTCTTTTTGTACAGACATCACCCTCTGGAAAGAAGAACCGCTTTTAAAAATGCTGGCTCCAGCGTTATTTCCTGTTGAGCTATTTCTCACAGCATCAATGAGTCAATTACGTCCCCACTGAAACGTTCCGTATGCGATGCCCAATAATTCCGTATGTTTCCGTATTAATCTTACGGAAATGTATGGGAAATATATGGGAAGCATATGTATTCTGTATGGAAACATATGGAATTATTGGACTCCTATACGGAATGCTTCAGTAGGGGTGTACTTTATTGACATTAAACAAGCACCCATAAAGTTTCTACCTTCTTTATTCATTTCCATGAACAGGAAGGAAGCTTTAGTTGCTTAACATCCGAAATACATGCCGAAAGTAATGTATGAACAACTGTGTAGCCGACTCGAAGTGAATTTAAGCTTTTCATGAAACAGTGCATGAGCTGCTGGTGGGCTCTCGTCATCAGCATTAAATCAGTCCTACGACACGTTGCTTACGCCAATCCGGTCAGGCTTGCAGAAAGCTGGGTTAACTCACGCACTCATGCAAAATAAATAAATGCTCAAATACCGTACTCAAACACTTGTGCTCCCTGGTTGTCACATCGAAGACCTTCGCGGCACTGGAGATGTCTGGGTGAGTACGCTGCAGAGCCGCGTAAAACATTTGATGCCCCGATTGAGACATTTTCGTGTGATGCACCGTTGACCTAATCCACCAGGACTACTGTGGTTTCCATTCGCGTCCAGCCTCAACAAATTACCCGCAAGTCGCGGGATCAAATCCCGGCGGCGGCGGCTGCATTTCCGATGGAGGCGGCACTGTTGTAGGCTTGTGTGTTCAGATTTGGGTGCACTTTAAAGAACCCCAGATGGTCGAAATTTCTGGAGCCCTCCACTACGGCGTCTCTCATAATCATATGATGGTTTTGGTGCGTTAAACCTAACATATCAATCAATCGATCGAGCCCCATCAAATGACTTAACTTTGTCGTGTTCGTACTTGGCACGGTAACCGAGCGAGACAGTTACCGAGCGCGATACAAGATATAATATCACTGAGCAAGTGCCAAGGAGAGTGATGGCAGGCGCTGAAAACAAGTCTGTCTCCACGCGCTTCGCCGGATTCAGATTTCACAAGATAAGAAATGAAAAAAAAAGACAAATAAACAAAAGATCATTTCTGCACAGTTTTTTCTAATTTTTCACTTGTAAAAACTCTTCAAATTGAATAAATGCGAACAGCAACATTAACCTCACTTTGTTAAAACAGATCATCTGATGCTCGGCAACCACAACGAGCGCACATGTTCCCTGAAACCGAACATAGCGATGAGTTTCTGGAGCCTGCTTAGGCATGCTGTACGCATCGCCAGGCATATAACTTCTATGGGCAATCAACCTCGTCCTTTTTCTCTCTCATTCTCACGCTTTCTGAGTCTACGTTCCTGGTGTATTGTGCTGTATCCTCTTGCTCTATACATGAAGGACGAATGTATGCAAAACGTGCTAAGAAACGTCTTACGTAATTTTTCTTACATCGGTGTTCTAGTTTCTCACCAATGTTAGAAGCAAATCAGCACTTCATCTTCATCTTCATCTTTACTCATATTCATCTTTATTCATATTTTCATCGCAGTATGGTTGTTTCCATTCGGCGTTGAGCACGCACACCCAAATCAATCTCGAGGAGGCGCCACTTGGCCTTGTATATTGCAGACGATTGCCTGCAGCCCTAAACTATTTCGTGTTTCTGTGGCCCAACCAAAAAGAAGCTAAAGCTATCTCGGGGAGTTCACAGCAGCCTAGAACTTCAGTGCGTTTGTCGGTCTTCGAATCTTTCCAATGCCCCCAGGAAAGCAGATTTGTGAAAGCGAGAGAGGTGCGATACGCGTGTCTAGATCGCAATTATTTTACATCCGAATCCATATAGATCGCACTCTGCATATAGAAAATATATTGGTTCTTATAGTACGGAAACTTCCCGTGCTTTTTCTGAATTCGCGTGACGAGAAACGGCAGCTATCGCGCTCGAGCGAAGCCGTTCACTACGGGTGGTGAAATTTGCATGAATATATTTTTCGTCGCTAAAAGTTAACTGAAGACGTAAGACCTACGCTCACCAATAAAAATCAAAATAAACAGCGGAAGAAGTTCTAAGTTGAATAAGGAAAAAAAAGGGTAAATGCATCAGGTTCATTCGGTTCACGTTTTCGAGCCGATTCCTAAAAACCGCCTTAGGCTTGCTGCAGGCTATCTTCCATTGCGGTCATTTTTCATCAAGGTGCTGTGACTTTGCGGAAATAAAGCGAGCTTTTTGGTGCTCAACGAAATGCGTAACTGACGCGGAGATACGCTGATCCAAGAAAATTTATCGGTGGTGCGTTTGGGAAATTGTCTGACATTGCACCCTGGTACAATTTATGATCTGACGTTGAATTACAGGCAAACGGCCATTCGTTATGTTTCGCACAAGTGGAGTCATTCCTAGTGTCTTGCGTTATTGAAAAACGTGCTGTTAGAAATTTATCATAAGTGTTGCACGAGTCAAGGCACGTTCGTCTGTTCAAGATGGCTTTTGATTTCGTTGTGTCAGGAGCATTGTGCAACGCATTACACGGATCACCGTCAGAAGCTAGAATTTCGGAAATTACCCTCAATTGTCTTACTAAAAAATATACCTCATCTTTACCTACTGGTTCTGCTCAAAATATGGTTCGTCACGTGGCATATTGATTGATTGATATGTGGGGTTTAACGTCCCAAAACCACCATTTGATTATGAGAGACGCAGTAGTGGAGGGCTCCGGAAATTTTGACCACCTGGGGTTCTTTAACGTGCACCAAATCTGAGTACACGGGCCTAAAACATTTCCGCCTCCATCGGAAATGCAGCCGCCACATCCGGGATTCGAACCAGCGACCTGCGGGCCAGCAGCCGAGTACCTTAGCCACTAGACCACCGTGGCGGGGCGTCACGTGGCATATACTTATCCTACAATGAGCAGTATATTTTCATACAGTTTTGAACTGCGAGTAAGCTCTACGGGTGAAATTGTATGCGATAAGCAAAGCAATCGTACCTTGAGCCATCGTAACACAAGATGGCCCATCGTACCATCTGTACAATGTAGGAGTTTTATCATCATCATCATCATCATCATCATCATCATCATCAGCCTAACTACGTCCACTGCAGGACAAAGGCCTCTCCCATGTTCCGCCAGTGAACTCGGTCTCGTGCTTGCTGCTGCCAATTTATACCCGCAAACTTCTTAATCTCATCTGCCCACCTAACCCTCTTTGTCCCCCTATTGCCGTCTCTAGGAATCCAGTCTCTAAACCGTCTCTAAAACCGTCTCTAGGAATCCAGTTAGTTACCCTTAATGCCCAGCGGCTATCCTGTCTACGTGCTAAAACTCCGACCCATGTCCATTTCCTCTTCTTGATTTCAACTATGATACCCTTAATCCCGGTTTGTTCCCTAATCCACTCTGCTCTCTTTTTGTCTGTTAAGATTACACCTATCATTTTCCTTTTCATTGCTCACTGCGTCGTCCTCAGTTTAAGGTGAACCTTGTTTGTTAATCTCCAGGTTTCTGCTCCGTAGCTAAGTACCGGCAAGATGCAGCTGTTATATACCTTCCACTTGAGGGATAGTGGCAATCTACCTGTCATGATTTGAGAGTGCTTGCTAAATGTGCACCACCCCATTCCTATTCTTCTAGTTACTTCGGTCTCGTGATTCGGCTTCGTAGTTATTACCTGTTCTAAGTAGAGATAGTCTTTTACAACTTCAAGTGCACTATTACCTATCTCGAAGCGCTGTTTCTTCCGAACTTGTTGTACATTACTTTCATTTTCTGCAGATTAATTTTCACACCTACTTTTCTGCTATCCTCGTCCAACTCCGTAATCATGAGTTTCAATTCGTCCCCTGAGTTACTCAGCAATGCAATGTCATCGGAGATGTAGGAGATTATGCGGAGCTAATTTATAATGGAGTTACTTTTTCATAACCCGTACTCCACAACAAGTAGTACCGAGGAGCATCCAGGTCGAATTGCAAACTTTGACATGACTTAGCAAACTTGACCAACATGTTTTTGACCTGTCCGACCCCATTAAAGCCTGCTATTTTCATTCCGGTCGTGGTGGTCGCATTTGGATGAAGGTGCTACGCTATGATTCCGTGTGCTGTGTGATGTTATTGCACCTTCAAAGAGGCCAGGTGGGGAAATGAAAACAAAGTACTAGGTGCCCGATTGTGTAACATAATCGATTTTATAATTTCCTGGGGCTTTCTTAGGCAGCGGTATATAGAGAAGTGAAAGTTCGGGAATTCAGCGACTGCTGTGAAACGGTGTGATTTTTTATGAACAAGCGTACGCGTCCAATATATTCGGGACTGACACTTTTGTTGCAGCACCGTAATGTCAGCAGCATTTTAACAGCATATATAATGAAGGGTTGATATATATGTCGAGTTAAATTTTTCCTGGTCAAAAAATAGCACTCGTCATAGTTGACACCAGCAGTGTAAAACGATAACCCATGTATGTGGTGTTGATTTTCCTGTGGTCACCGTAGTAGTTACGACAGTTCCCACGTTTTTAAAATCTATGTTTGCGACGCTACCTGTACAAGTTGGCCATGATGCTGAAGCCGAAACAGCGCTCGGCCGCTGACCTGAAATTCGGTTGTTCGATCCCAGCTGCAGCGGCCGCATTTCGATGTAGGCGGCAAAACTGGAATCCCGTGTATTGCACGACGTTAGTGCACGTTAAAAAGAATCAGATCTATAAAGCTTCCGGAGCCCTCAAGTAGTGCTTCTCTAATAATCATATTATGGTTTTGGGACATAAGACCCCAGTAATACCATTACCAATAATAGTATCAGGTCAGATTTGTACAGTTCTCACTTTATGCATGCACCCCCTTGTTTACTTAGATTTGCAGTTGGTTGGTTGGTCTTCTTTTATTAGCTTGCGCGAATAAATTGTAATGGTTCATTCAATATTATTTTCGTGTTGTGTGCACCGGACCCGTTCTAGATTCCATCAGCTTTTTTTATATCCATATTCATCAACAGATGTGTTAGAAGTAAAAAAACTGATTGTTCAATCAATTGTTTTGCTTTTTAGAAATATTCAATGCAATGGAGAAAATTGAAGACAAATCGGGAAGAAAACAAAGAAACTGCACTGGAGCTGCTCAAATAAGGTTTTGTTTTTTTTTGGCAATTCATAAAAAGAAAGACCTGTGGAGTAACAAGAGGTAGGTCGTACAGAGCGCGGTGACTAGCACTCGTCATATATATATATATATATATATATATATATATATATATATATATATATATATATATATATATATATATATATATATATATATATATATATATATATATATATATATATATATATATCCTTTTGTAGCGTGGTTTTCACCCCACTTAGACTTTCTTCAAATGAATTCATTAAAAATCGCACGACGTTGATACTTGTGATCGATTGATTTGCGTGCACAACGCAGCTTTAGAATTCATAGTTTTTATTGCTTTAAAGAACTTCACACTAATATCATTCGTCAGGCCGCGATGCGTGTAAAGTATGTAAGAAGACCTTTGTTGGTGACTGGAGTACGTACATGCTGAGAATAACGGACCCCTGAGGGCGACCATCTTACAGTTTAGGCTTGGCGGACCACCACAATTAGTTTACTAGCCAGACTAGCTGAGCACGACCAAGTTCGATACGGTAGAAATCACACAGGCATTGTGTAATGAAGCGGTCAGATAAGGTCTAATCTACCCGTGATGCCATGAGGGAGGGAGCGGGTGCTGCTAAGGGTCATCTCCACCTCGAAAGTGAACGCTCTGACTAGAAGCAAATATTGAAAGAAATTAGGGTAGATAGAAAGAATACCATGCTTTTCAAGGGGGCAGACTGTGCATTTATTAGGGTTCACCTTTCTTATAATTTTTAAATACAGTTTTGGTGCGAGCTTTTCTTCACATGAAAAATCGATTCTCTGCAAGTGTGAAAGGAAGACATAAAAAACTCTTTCAGAGCAACTCTGCGGGCCAGAGGTCTCATCGCAGGAAAAAAAACTGTTGTTTAATATATTTGCAATTTTTAAAATTACAATTTTCAGTGAAATTGAAAAGGACATTTTTTTTTCTTCTGAAAGGAGAATACTTTCATCGCGTTCACCTCCGCGGGCTTCACTTGCCGTATGCTGTGGGCCCTGTGCAAAAAGTTTTCGACTAAATCACTCTCGCATTGCAGTTTGCTAGCATTCTATTTAGGTAGATGGTAGAACCAACGACCAACAAAGACGATAGACACGGTTCTATTTCGAAAGTTGGAGGCATCTTTTTCTTAGCTGTAAAATGTTGTCCGATATCCATACGCATTTTCTTTAAATTACCATGCTGCAAACTAGGTGGATAGAAATCTCTTTAACTGCGGAGCTGTTTACACCGAGTATTGGCGCGTGACGGGTGAACAAATATGTTTCTTTTCATGTAGCGGCATTCTCTCGGTTTCGTCCTCATTTGCTTCCCTCTTGAGCATGTGCACTCAGGCACATGCTTAAGGCGCTTATCAAACGTGAAATGTAATAACTCCGACAAGTGGCAGAACGAGGACAAACAAAACCTGAGGAATGAAGGTGAGAAAATCTAACGCAGTGCACCTTTGCAGATAAATACAACTGTTCGCATAAGTAGCGAAACGTGTAGTGTAGCACTATTAGTAAATAAAAATTAAAAAAAACGTTGCCTTATGTGCTCGAAGAGCTGTCAATATTTCTTCGTTCTTTTTTTCAGTGTCGTAGAAATGTAGCCAAAGTATTTAAAGCAAGTCAAGCAGAGTTCACCTGCTGTAACTGTTTAACAATTGTGGTACAGCCATGCCGGTTCATGGTCATGCACCAAACTATCTCTGTGTGCCTTTCCCGGATGTCCCCATAGTAGACGTTAAATCTCCTAAATTGGAGATAAACGAGCTTAAGGTAATGAAAAAGTGTCTTATACAACTAGAAATGATGTCGTATTATGATGACGTTATATCCTCTCGTTGAACAAGTGCTTCAGACATCTGAAGACGCCTTGAGGTGGCACGTGAGCTCGAGTGATTTATTCTCAATAAATGTAGGTGTTCTTATTTGTATCATTTTTCCTTTACAATGCAATGTTTAGGCTACAGCGCAGTTTTAAGGCTCATAATAAGATAACTTACAGCGCAATTTTAGTTCTCACAATGATATAACTTTCGTTAGGCGTACTTGTCGAGCCATTACCTAATAAATGCAACACTCAATGAAGCTAAGGGTGGTACAAGCGACATTATTCGTAAGTTTTAATTGGAGTAAAGTACTCATTGCATAAATGGTATATAAATCATATCGGTCAAATTGAACCTCCTGGTGGTAGAGAAAGAACGTTTATTATTGGCTTGACTCGTCTTATCGTCTAAAGATTCAGCAACAGCGACAGTATTTTTGCATTGGGTTATTATGTTTGTGCATTTCTAGGCGGATTAGCCGGCACCCATCACCGCCAAGATGGTGACGGTTTAACACTCTTTTGTTTCAGCAGGCATTCTGAAACGCATGAAGTAATAAAGAGCTGGAAGCTCTCCAATAAACCCTCACATACTACCTGAACTAGAAGGTCTGCCAGAGCGGAACCCATGCTGTGAATGAGCGAGCGAAATAGGGCTGAATGATCAGTGGCTTGTTTCTTTTGTTGGACACATCATAGCAAAAAACGTTTTTTGCAATAAAGGAAACATTTCTAGAGACTGGGCTATAAAAATAATGTCCTCTATGCAAATCAAACATAATTTGCTCCCTAAAGAGTAAACGTCACCAAAGAATTGTGACTGAAATCTTACAGCTAATTTGGTCACACACTCAATACAAAGGTCGTTGTGGTTATGGCACTGGCACCTAACCACCCACTGCTGGTTTATGCTCATTGTTTACTACCTAAAGCTCGGAAAACTCCTCCACGGTGATTACGATGATGATGATGATAATAGTAATAATAAAAGAAAACATTCCCAAGCAAACATTGTACAGTATATAAGACAGTGAAACCACGAAAATGCAGACATCCTTGAATCGTGAAATAGTTTGCTGGAAAGAAAACAAGAAAAAGAATTTGCTAGTTTCAAAAATGGTCTACACGCTGAATGACGTGCTAAATAATTAGGACAGCTTTTGATTTGCATTGGGACATAAATAATTAGAAATCTGGCAGATACCCCATTACTAGAATATTTTTTAATATTTTATTTATTTGACTCTGCTACACCACATATCCCTATATGGTTATGGGTCTTCTCAATCATCAAACGTCCTCCAAACATCTTCCGTCTTCCATGCTGCTATTTATTCACTGGGAAGGTTGAGACACTCATTCCTGATTATGAAAGTTCTCTCAATGTATTTTCTATGGTTTCATACTAAATTGTTCATGAGTACTGCCAAAAGAAAATATAACTACGCAGCCCAAGTTTGGCTACAGACGCGAAGCTCATTCCTCAGTGTTACCCAACCACATCAAAATGACATCGGGGTTCAGCTTACAAAGAAACTAAAAACATACAGAGTGTACTAATGACCGACGTTGTCTACATGAAATACCAAGGAAATTGGTCGCTAAGAAATTTGATCGTCTTTTGTTCTCGCTCTGGTACACGTAGAAATCCCTAAATTGGCTGTTTTGAAAGACGACGGTATACACATACACGTGCACTATAAGTTTCTTGCATTTTCCTTAGTTAGTTCTACCAGCATGTTCGTTTTCGCAAAAGTCTATTTTCTACAATCCAATCTACATAGCTTTACAGGATCATCTTTCCCGGGACCTACACCTGAGAACTTTCTCTGGGTGAAAAGCAACATTAACTTTCGAATTCCCCGACTCGCTTCGCTGATGCGCTGAGTTTCCCATGACATGTTGAAATTGCAGGAAAATCTTTCTTGTTGGTGCAGCCTTGCACTCATCGGAACAAAAGCTAAAAAGATATAGATTCTTCAATCAAGACGATTATTCTCTCCGCCTGTGGGAAGGACTGTCGAAATAGTAGACCACCCCTCCAACCTTGTCATTGTCTAGCCATCTCCGCAATGGGCAACTCGGGTTGACTTGTCTGAATTACAAGCACAAGATTTGCGTAAGCATGTGGCTCCTTTGGCAGAGATATGCATAAATCTGATGCAGCTGTTGTAACAACTTTGCATTTTGTCGGGCTACACAATACAGTCTTGTGTGACACGGCGTTCGAGGAAACAGACAGACAGACAGACAGACAGACAGACAGACAGACAGACAGACAGACAGACAGACAGACAGACAGACAGACAGACAAAGAACTTTACTGGGTCCTGAGAAACGCTACTCTTTTAGAGCAACGTCACGGGCCACTGTCACGTAGGAACGAGGAGGCTTAGCTTCACCGCCACATCGTGGGCTCTCTGGACATCGCGTAGTTGTTGGTAGAAACTCTAAACTTCGTAAGGCAGAATCCCGATTTTCTTCTGTGAGCTGACTTGGGCCCTGTAATGAGGGGCACTGACAAAGCTTATGTGCTAAGTCATTAGGCTCACCACAATCAAGACAAGTAGAGTCAAAAGTCTATGAGGAGGCCATACTGAGGAAAGATATATATAGGCTTGGATAGGACCTGGTGCGGGGCATTCTAAACATGATGGTCTGGGGTCTTGCTGTGCGGAGGAGAAAATGACCACCTACTCAACTGGTAGTGTTTAGCCACTTCACTAAATGTAAGTAAGGCGTCCCTGAACATCTCACTGCCAACCTGCGGACCTACGTCTTCTCCAGCATAGAGTATTAGTGCGCGCGCCCGGGAGTGAGCAGTGTCAATCAAGTTTACTACAGATTCTAGTAGGTGTTCGAGATATGCAGCAACTCAGGAATTGGTATGCGGAGAAAGTGTTCTATTTTCAAGTAGTTTAAATACTTCAGCACAGACGGAACCAGAGGCTGCTTGACTGCTGACCTTGAATCGGTGAAAATTTGCGATCTAAAGTCGTCCAAAAGGGCAAGGGCTACAGCGAACTGTTCGGCTCGTGAGGAAGTAGAGTCCCTTACTGACGCAGCATTGATAACAGAACCCATGTGTTTGACGCGAAAAACAGACAACCTAGCTGAGCGACCATGCCGAGCGGCATCGACGAAACACAACAAATGAGGATCGTTCCTGCTCTTCTGCTCTTCAGAAGTGTGATGACCCTAACCCGGCGTCTTCCTAGGTTGTGAAGAGGATGGACGTTTCGCGGATATGACGAGACCTGGACGGCAGTACGCTGTTCATCCGGCAGTTGAAGATGGCGATCCCCTACAAGCGACGGACTGAGACCTAGAAGGGACAAAATATTCCTACCAGCTGGCATAGACGACTGGCGCATTAGCTGTGCAGTCTCTTGGGCTTCAATGATCTCATCTAGGGTGTTATGAACTCCTAGCTGCATAAGCAGTTCAATGCTTGTCCGCACTGGGATTCTCAACACCCTCTTTACGTTTTTTTATGAGCATAGTTTCCTGCTTCTTCTTTTCGAATCCATACCAAGAGTGCATGGCAGCAAGGTACGTTAAATGACTCATGAAGAATGCACGAAAGAGCCTCAGTATATTGTCCTCTTTGAGTCCCCCCTTCTGTTCAAAACCCTAATAATGAACGTGATCATAATCTTGGTCTTGACTGGAATCTCAGCGCTGGTTTGTTCGCTGTACCCGTGCGCCTCCATCATAATGCCCAGCACTCTAATAGCGTCGACTCTCGGAATGGGGGCGCCACTTCCGGTGTGAAGTACAATGTATACCTCTGATAAAGGCTTTCAGTTTTTGTGGCCTGGCTCCTTTTCTACTAGGCCTGTATAAAAGAAGCTCTGATTTACTCGAGGAGCACCTCAGCCCTGTGCCAGCAAGGAAGAGCTCCGTCTGATCGACGGCTTCCTGAAGGGGAGTTTCGACTTCTCCTTCGCTACCTCCGGGACACCAGATGGTAATATCAGCAGCGTATCGAAGAAACAGAGTCGTAAACATTCCGACATCGGTGTCTGTGTCAGAGCAGACGTTTACGTAAACGTACTTCATTATTTCTTTTTAAATTTTCGTAAACGGTAAAAAAACAATGACACAGTATACAGCACCACAAGATGCTAATAGCAGTTCAGAATACCATAGCTAGTGTCAGCAAGAAAGTAAAGAAAATTAAAATAGCATGACTGTGGTTTGGAGGCACGCTGTTAAAGTGACGGTGAAGCTGGCTGGCACCAAGGTAGTGCTAGCTGCTGCTAGTTTGCTGAATGTTCCAATCTTTTAAATGCGAAGCATTTCTTAGCAAACTTCAGTGACTTGGAGCGTATCTATCTATCTATCTATCTATCTATCTATCTATCTATCTATCTATCTATCTATCTATCTATCTATCTATCTATCTATCTATCTATCTATCTATCTATCTATCTATCTATCTATCTATCTATCTATCTATCTATCTATCTATCTATACAGCCGCTTACGTTTGGGTGATCTCGTGGTCACCCCCTTAACTTGGCGTGAACAAAAATTAGCATGGAAGGATAAGATAGTTTGACGAAAATGACGCACTGGTCGGGACTGGAATGATGTCACAATCCCATCGCGTACGTCGTCAAACACTTCCCGCCAGACACCCACGGGCGGGTAGTGCCGCTTGTATGCGGGTATTTTTCACATGTAATTGACAGTTATTATCTACCCAGGAACGACAAGAACACACATGGGCAATTCTAACGTGCGACCATTGAGAAATATCCGACACGGGTAGCGTCGACCCGAGGAATGCAAACAATAATTGTCAGGGTTTCAGCTGAAATCGAGCCCAATCATTCTACGTGTAAATGAAGCATTTCACCACAGAGCTACGCCAGGTCTCGGTACTACTTTTCAATTTGACGCTAATCTTCTTGAAACGTCATTTGTGGTTTCATTGCTGCCTACCTAACTTCCTAAATATTACATATGTACTCCTTCGATACAGCCGTTATGTCGGGTTAACGTCAATTGTGGTTAGCTACCATGCGCTGAAATTTATTTATGTAGCAGTGTCCAGGGCCAGCATCTTCGCGAGCATCGGTGGTGTATATCAGCTTCTGGTGTTGCTAATACGCATATTCCAGTTAGAATATTTGAGCCAATGCAAACAGCTGGTTGCATAAACATCTGAAACTCTTAACATATCTCTGTGCGTGCAACATTTGTACGTATATTTAGCCTAATTTCAAGGCGCGTCGCTCAATGAAAAAAAATTGCAACAAGGTCACCTTCTCTCCGCATGCTTCGCATGACGTCGATTTCCAGTTACATCGGATCTGCCAAGTGTATTCTTTATTTTTTCCTCTATTTCTTTTTTTATATCTTCCATTCTTTTTGTGTCTTTTTTGGGTTCATTTATTTCTAATACTTTCTTTCTCAGTGTCTCTATTTCTTTCTTCTCGGTCTTTTTATCAGTTTTAATCTTTCTCTTCTAAGTCTTTTATTTTCTCGTTCCCTCCTACTTTTTCTTTCTGTCTTTCATTCTCACTTTTCCTCTTTCTTTTTATGGATGGTTTACTCTCTCCCTTTCTCCTCACAGTCACATCTGTCTGGCTCACCCTTAATTTTGTTCGCCGCACTATCGCTATACTATACCATACGAGGCTATGTGGCAGAGACCTGTTCTTTGTTTGTGATCAGCGGTAGGCAAAGTCGCCATGTTGAGCCACTTGTACCACCGTCACTGTGCCGAGGCTCCATGAAGCTCCGAGCTCACCACCGCCCTCTGTGATCACGTGACAAACGGCACAGCGGCTGCAAAGCTGACTACAAACATAGCGCGTCGGGGAGTCTCCCTCGTGTTCACGAGGGAGGCTTCCAGGCGCCACTGCCACAAACACAGTTCAACTATTTTACTTAGCAGCTACGAGCTTAGCGATCCTTGCAAAAGTAATTTTCTCGCTTTTCAACCCCCGACCCGCATGTCGCGGGTTCGAATTCCAGCTTCGGCGGCTGCTTTTCCGATGGAGGCGGAAATGGTGTAGGCCCGTGTGTTGAGATTTGGGCGCACGTTAAAAACCCCAGGTGGTCAAAATTTCCCGAGCCCTCCACTACGACGCCTCTCATAATCATATGGTGGTTTTGGGACGTTAAACCCCACATATCATCATCATCATCATCACTTTTCAGCCTTTCGTTTTGCTTGCCTTGCTTCTTCTGTGAGCTGTTATGCAGCTTTATCCGCAACCTTTCTTGTTCAAATGGGCGTACTTCTAAAACCAGGTCCGAAAGCAGTGCGAAGACAGGTGCGAAGGCAGTCCAAAGGTACTGTGCACCTTTGGACTCATTATCGGAAAAATTGCAATGGTGGATACTGGAAAACATGGTGGGCGTAGTGGAAATAATAGTGGGCATGATGGAAATTATGATGGCTATGGTAGGACGTAGTGGAAAATATGGTGGTTATGCCGGGACATACTGGGTGGTATGGTGTAAAGATGATGGGTAAAGTGGCAATGATTGTGGAAATCAGAGGCTAGATAGTGGGCAATAATGGGACACTCTGCCCACCATTGCGATAATGCTGGGAAGCCCTAAGCATATGGTGGGTGGTGCTTATTATGGTGGGCTACATGGTGTACCAAGCTGAGAAACTCTTCCCACCATTGCGAAAATGCTGGGAAGCACTAAGCAGATGATGGGTGCTGCTTGTTATGGTGGGCCACATGGTGTACCAAGCTGAGAAGCTCTGCCCACCATCGCGATAATGCTGGGAAGCAGTAAGCAGATGATGGGTGGATTTGATTGATTTGTGGGGTTTAACGTCCCGAAACCACCATTTGATTATGAGAGACGCCGTAGTGGAGGGCTCCGGAAATTTTGACCACCTGGGGTTCTTTAACGTGCACCCAAATCTGAGTACACGGGCCTACAACATTTCCGCCTCCATCGGAAATGCAGCTGCCGCAGCCGGGAATCGAACCCGCGACCTGCGGGTCAACAGCCGAGTACCTTAGCCACTAGACCACCGCGACGGGGCCAGATCATGGGTGGGCTTATAATGGTGGGCAATTTACATAGTGTACCAAGCTGGGATCTGTACACTACATGTTCTACCACCATGATTTCCACCAAAGGTTAGGCCTACTGACCGAGCTCGTACAATTGTGTTATCCGTGCTTCCGGGTTACAGAATACACGATTACGACGATTAAGTATGACAATACAGCGCAGCCATATGTCATCAATTAACCCAAATGAGGCATTTTTTATTGTGTATGGTGTCCGCTCAAGAAGCAACAAACATCGATGCGACGCGATTAAAGCACTCCCAGAGAACGTAATTAAGTGTCTTCTCACCGACAGCCGCCGGTCGCACTCGCCGGCACTTCTCTAGCTCTTGTACGAGAACTTAGACATGGCAATTTGTGTGCTTGGTGAACCAACATGATAGCGTAATGTTTCCGGCACACTGCATTCGTTTTGGCCAAACGAATATGTAGTTGTTGCTTTAGCGAAAGAGCTACAGCATTGCGCTGGCGCGACCGCCCTCTACATTGCTCGAAAAGCATCCCAATACTCAATCAAATAAATTAGGCGGGCGTATCTATGGAATGAGCCTAGAAGCGTCATAAAGCGTGAGCAGATGTCGCCCTTTAGAACGAGCGCGAAACGGATATTAAACTTGGCAGACCCCGCCGGTAAACTGTTGCCGCTCCCCAGTCCACTTGGTTTTTTTTTTCTTGAAGTTGTGAATTATAAAAAAATAGCACTAGTGCCATTAACATAGTGGCAATCGTTACAAGCCGCAGCTTCTTGTGTTTAATAAATGTGCAATTTTTAGTAGCAGGTGTAGATATTCTCTATGTTGTGTACACGACAAACATAACTCAAGTTCAGCCTTAAGTTTGTATGCCAACTAAGTATTTAATACACTATCAACGTCATGTCGGTGTGGCGCAGTGGTTAGCGTCTTCGAAAGGGAATCCACAGGTTGCACGTTCGATCCTCCGTGGCGCCTTTTTTTTTTCGACGGGACAGGTGTTTTTTTATACCGTTTTTATAGAATTCTTTTTTATTTTTTGTGGCAGCTCGTCACGGTGATTCTGACGTCATTTCGCGCTCGAGTGTTTCCGGCACTGCAGCACCCACCATACCCACCATGCGCCATGGTGGGCGTTTCCCACCATTCACCCACTACATTAATCCACTATAATGGTGGGTGGTGGTTTCCACCATGCCCACCGTTCGTTTTTTTCCGATAGGGCAGCTGCCTCTGAATAAACTAAAAAGTTCCTAATAAAGCTTCCTTTTTTTAGAAAAGTAGACCTTAAGCATGGAGCACTTACGAGGGGATTGTCCCGGAATGTACGTTCACACACCCCTTGCTTCTAGAAAAAAAAGTGGTTTGCACCCCCACAAAAATATTTTGAAGTAAACGATGAATTTTGAAAATGTACAAAAATGTATACACTTCTTAAACTGCAAAGAAGGGTATTTTGTTTTTCAAACTCTGTCTTACCATATGCCCAGCTTCGTTGTTAAAAGAAATATATACTCTGGGATTAGAAAGCAAGAATGTGCGTCACTTGCTTTTAGTGCGTAGGAGTACGTATTACACACAATAGTTTGCATTTGTATTACCGCTGCTTCTAGCTCTACTGCAGTTCTCAAAATATGTGAATTTGTTGTCCTGCAAGGCGTGGCAAAGGAACAGAAAGACACAAACTGCGCGAGCCATTTATTCTCTAATATATTTGCTTCTATTCCAAAGTTTACAAGGCAAAAACAGGAATGCTTCTTAAAGGAGGAGAGGGCAAAATATAACACGGGTATGAATATTATTGCAACCCCACTGAAGTTAAACAGAGAAATGTACATACAGTCTTTGCGCATAAAGTTGCTTTACCAGAAAGCAACATAAACCATTTTTTTGCCAATTGCCTATGGCTGACAGAAACCATCTCAAAATGTGGTGTGCTTAATCAGCCTAAAAAAAACTTCTCCGGCCTATGGGGAGTTTTTTCTTTGAAGCACTCGTGTGTGATAGCATAATTTGTGCGATGGTAACGTGGTTAGCAACATTGCAGAAGTACTTTGCTCCGCTTCTGCTGTTTTGTGTTGGATTATCACTTAAAAGGCCTTATACAATGAAGTACATTTCGGAGATGTGATTATAATTGCAACGTCGAAAATATCATTCGATTAGTTTAATGTATAATTTCTTTCTCAAGGCACTTTTGCTATTCGAAATACTCGAACAGCCCAAAACACTGCAACTATTAAGATCTGCACAAGGGCATACGGAGTTATGCTAAATTTTAATAACTTTCATGCACAAATTGACAAAATAGATTCCATTGCTATCCCCCCCCCTCATCGCACTTATGCAAATGGGTCAATATTCAATTGCTGCGGTCACAAAATTGTGTTATGTATGAAGCTAATCATGGAATTGCCCCAGAGCACCGAAACTAAAATCATTGAAACCGTGCACTGAAAGCAATGGGCTCCCATTGCAAAAATAAAGGAATTTTTTAAACAAAAGGAAGCCAAATGAAGTTCTATTTTAACTCACAAAAAAGCACCTACAATTAACATCCTAGCGATCAATCGTCACTTCTTCCAATTGACAATGCTGTTTGTGACTATTGCGGCAGCGATAAGACGATAGAGCACGTTCTGCCACATCCCTTGTTACAGCGTGCAAAGACGGCAACTAGCTACTGCGTTAGCTCGTCTTGGCGAGAGACCCTTGTCAGAACAGTCAGTGCTTGACCGGCGACATAATCTGTCTTCGCACAGAAAATCAGTGAAGGCCTTATTGAACTTTTTGCGTTGTAGTGGCCTCGTGAATGGGCTATAGCAGCCCAGCTCAATTTTTTTTCATTGTCTTTCGTGCGTCTATTTCGCTTTCTTTCCCATCATTATTCCGTATTCTCCCTTCTCTTAGTGCAGGGTAGCAAAGCAGATGCTCCAGTTTCATGTTAACCTCCCCGCTTTCCCTCATTTTATTTTCTCTGTCTCGTTTCTTACAATTAAGAAAGCAAGCTTAAAGAATTAAGCTTTGATGACCACATTAACACATCAGCACAAGTTTAATCAACACAATAAAAACATCAGATGGTCAAAATTTTGAAGCACTCCACTACGGCTTCTCTCATAATTATATCATTGTTTTGGAACGTACAGACGCAGTTGTTAATATTATTATTATCATCATCATCGCCAATAATATTATTATTATTATTATTATTATTATTATTATTAATATTATTATTATTATTATTATTATTATTTCTGCTAAGTGGATGTGTTTATTGCCTGAAGAAACTCCTACCTATGCAAAAATGTTGCTCAATATAAAACATGAAAACTAGCTATCTATGTTCTATGCCCGCATTAAATAACAAAATATGTGGGGCTTTATGTTAGAGCTGTCTAGAGCACTAATTTCCTGTATAATCGACTTGTGGTGCACCATGCTCATATTTTACTGTCATGTTAGAGAGAAAACACAAGGTTTTGTCATTACTGTAAGAAAATATTATCATTTTTATATTCCAAGAAATTTTTTCTAGGTTGTAAATATTCGAACTAGCTTCTAACTTAAAAGTCAGATATTCAAATACTTTTAGTGTGTTTCCAGTCAGGTGTTATTGTTTTTTTGTGTGTGTGCGTGTTTCTGGTTTTAGGGAGGAGGGAAGTAAGAGATGAATGTAACATTGTTGTGATGCCATTCATTATCTCTCATTTCGCGCCAATCATATATGAAATGTATAAACCTTACATGACATTGCCGCTATATTTTGATGGTTTGATGAAACTAGAGATCTTCTAGTTTGGTCAAACTAGATATTCTCTAGTTTTATAAAACTAGAGAAACTAGCTATGTTTGAGGTCTGTGTACGATTCATATTGCATCCACTACTATGACTTCTGCTCTGTATATTTTATTAGAATTAAATCCCGCCCAAGTAGTTGAAATAAAGGTGAAGAAGCGGAAATCCTGATAATTACATGGAGCAAGACGACCACCATCAGCCACTCAAGAGAAAGGCTCCGACAGTTATCAGCCAAACCGAATATCAGCATATCGACCTAGGGCAGAAATTAACGGAAACGTAAAGTGTACTCAAAGACCAAGCAGAAGCCATTGGTAATCTTGCGTTGGCGATCTCGACCATAATGTCGAGACTTGACAAACTCAGAAACAACATAGCGACATTATAGGTGTGAGGGTAGTCAAACTCCAGCCAGTTACTTCTGCAGGAGCCCCCACAATTGGCGTACCATCTAATCAATTCAAAATCACCGCTACAAGCCCAGCGCCAGTATCGAGGGTCCCTCAATTTACCTCTCCTCAGTCTACCACCCCACCACCAGGCCAAAATGGGGGACCGTGGTAAAAAAGGCGAGCTGACGATTTGGCAGTGTGATTGCAGGTGTTACACTACGAATAAACACCTGTCCTGCAAGAACACATTAAAAACATATTGAAAGCAGACGTAATAATGTTACAAGAGACACACGAATGAGCTAACCTTCCCAGTTATAAATCGATTGGTGCCTCTTCTGAGCAGAACCGCGCGCTGTGACAACATTGGTCAGGAAAGGCGTAGTGGTCGTTAGTCATGACATATATGTAGCGCAAATAGAACAGGTACTCATAAAAATTAATCACAGAAGCAAGAAGCAACCCAGCACGTTTGTTATTATTCTATAAAACAAGCCTGTGCACATACGACAGCGCTTCCTGAATGAATGATATGTGGGGTTTAACGTCCTAAAACCCCATATGATTCTGAAAGGGGCCGTAGTGGAGGGCTCCGGACATTTCGATCACCTTGGGTTCTTTAACGTGCACCCAAACATGAGCACACGAGCCTACAACATTTCCGCCTCCATCGGAAATGTAGCCGCCGCCGCCAAAATTCGAACCCGCGATCTGCGGCTCAGCAGCCGAGTACCTTAGCCACTAGACCACCGCGGCGGGACGACAGCGCTTCCTAACCCTATACAAAAGGGCCGCTGATTTTGCGGGATCACGCCCTTTGCTGATCGGAGGAGACTTTAACGCGGCGCATGGAGCATGAGGTTATACCTACACAAGACGCAACAGCAGTGCTCTATCACACCCACAAGAAAGGGAATCAGGCTTGCAAAAGACACAACACCCGATCTAACGTTAGTGAAGAACACGGGATCATCCATTTGGGAAAACACGTTCGAGGACCTTGCTAGCGACCACTGAGTTCTCGAAATTAATTACTGAAGACTTCAGAAATCGATACTATCAAAGCGTTGAAATAGATAGACTAGGATAAGTTCCGTCAGAACAGAACCGCAATGAGTCACGAGCCCAGCACGGACATCAAACAATGGGCCGAAAAAGTTATGGCTGATGTCAAAGATTTTACGAAGACAGTGACGCCAGAAGTTCCCGTCAATAAGATAGACACCCGCTTGGTGCACACGTGGGAGGCTAAACCATTATTACAGACCTGGTGCAAAATTGAAGAACATTGCCGGACTCTTCGTAAGCAGCATTAGGACGAAATCTGCAACACCATGGACGGATTGATTGACAACGGTAACCGCGGCACCTGGTCCGGCACCTGACCAAGAACAAGTCAAACCGAAGGGACACAGTGCACAGGATAATACACACACACGCCAATGAGGAACAAGAAATTCTTTCGGAGCTCTTCGACAGATACGCACCTCAAAACCTGGCTATTCCACACGGGGAATACACGGGAAAGCCCAGCCCCTCTCTGGACAGGGACTTTGACGAGGAGGAAATCTCGGCTGCTTTGCAAAAGGTCAACAAGAAATCAGCCCCGGGACCGGACGCTGTAACCAATGAGGCCCTTCGTAACTTGGACAACGAGACCATCTGCGAATTCTCTCAACCAGCGGCGTCATAGGGGTCCTTGCGATTGGTATCAGGGATGTAACGAATTGTGTTTGATCTAAATGAGGCATCGCCATGCATTCACTTTCAAAAGTGATGGTGCCCTTTGGGGATCAAGGCTATTGCAATCAGCGCATCGAGATATGGCTATTAAGTCGTGATTTGACAGACGCGTATCGCATCAAGTGTGATACGAGTTAGCTTGGCCAGCGTGGCAGCGCCATTTTCTCGATTGCGATCGATGCATCCAATCTTCATCAGCGTTGTTCGCAATTAAAATTAACCGTGGGACAACGGTATAAGATGTTATTTTATCGCAATGTAATAAACTTGTAATTACGCGCACGGTAGTGCGGGCATGCGCAAGTAGCCAAGATACAGCTGTGAAGCTCGTGCACGAAGCCGGTTTTTTGGCGTCTGCAGGCGCGCGGCGTAAAAACTGTCGCATTGCAGAACGACCCGAAACATTGTTCCCTGATGAGCGCCTGTAATGTCATATTCCGCACTTGTCCAGAATGGCGGACGTAAACAAGGCGTTAGTTGTCAGTAGTAACCAGAGCAACGGGAGCACGTGCTGCTTCTCGTAAGCCGTGAGGGCAGCTACCAATACGGAGGTTAGTTTTCCTGCGGACCTTTTTTCATATGGTAATATGTGAAGTTTAACGTCCCAAAATGACCATATGACTATGAGAAACGCCGCACTAGAAGGCTCCGGAAATTTCGACAACCATTGTTCTTCAACGTGCACCCAAATCTGAGAACACGGAAAACCTTTTTTCAGGACCCCAATTTCCTTCGTCTGAGCAATATGGCAAAGTGAAACGTGGTGGTATTGGCATTTTCGTCAGCAGCCAGACGTTGGCACGTACGCTCTGTATATGCACAATCGCAACGAACTTAACTTTAACATGACGGCGACACAAGCAGAGACCGTTTGATGGCAGCAGATTTTCTACAAGGTCTATAGCCATAAAATTCGGCAGTTCTCACGCATCTTGGGAATCGACGTTATGTGAAGCGTGTGGAGAGAAGGTGATGATTTTTTCATTACCGAAACGTTATGAAGTGGCGCTAAACATCTGTAGAAGATTTGTACGCACAGACATGTGTTCAAAAGTCGCATATGTTTCAAAAGCTTGGTGAGCGCTTGAGCTGCGCCTGCAAGAGTAGAGCACGATAGCTCCCTGAACCCCGTGTTCGTCACCTTCAACGCTGCCTCAAGGAAAGGTGCATCTAGGCGCATAATATTGACCGTGTAAAGATAACCTAGAATGCTTAGACAAGTGCACTCGGGAATCACCCACTGTGCCATTATTCTTTCTTTTTCTGATTGGTCTACCCACCAAGCAACCGTAAATTTGAGTTCCAGGATCTGGCATGGTTCAGCCGTAAGTCGAACACCTACCTGGCACGTGAAAGACATCGATTCGACTTCTACGCAGACCACAGATTTCTTTTATTAATTTATTTTTGCATCTTTATTTTGTTGCGTCTCACGCACAACTCCCATTTTTGACTGACAGCCAATGACGCTGACACCGGAATTTTTCCGAAATGAGCACTTTATCACTAAACGCAATAGTGTTAATGTGATTGCACCATCAATTCTATAGAAAGCATGGGCTGCTTGCTTTAAATATGAGCTAAGGAGACCATCTGCGAGGTCAATAAAAAGTGTTATTCTATTCGTGGATAATAAACACCACTGCCGTCACAATTTTAGTGCGTTCACCACATGGAAGCGACGCATGCTCGGCCATGGAAGAGCAGTGAATCTTGTTGACAGAAACCTCTATTAGACGCCATATAAACACTTTGCATCAACGCGCACAAAATATGCCCGAAAACATTACGCTTTAAACACTTAGCTGTGCCCGCGTCATATACACAAGTTTTTAAACTCTTACCTATGCCCGCGTCAAGTTTTTTGGGCTTTGTATTTCTCACTCAAAACTGGTACGCGCCTTGTCATTACATAGAGGACTCACTCCAGTAGAACTGCTAATAAGACCACTTTCAAAGACAGCTTTTAGGTAATGAAACTTACTACCAGACAATTCATAGTGTCTGCTTTTTTTTTGGAAGCATCAAAAACTTGACATAATTCGTTTAGCCACGTGGTAGTGCTGCCCTTACTTTACATTCGCACGAACCCTCAACCAGGGAATTGCACAAGCAGTATATGCAGCTCGGAGATTCCTCCACGTTTCCGTAAGCCACCAGAGTTCTCTCCGATCAGAACATCCTGGGGGAATGAGAGTCCCGCCGTCGCGAAATCAAATTCACGACTAGAAAAGTAAGTACCGTACATCTGTGTTCTTTTTTATACTGGTTACATAGCCGTGTATTCTACGATACATCTGTTCTCCGGGTTGAGTTCTCTTTACAAATGTTTGGGACTAAAGGCAAAAGACCAGGGTATTAGAAGTTTCGCAGACGGCGGTGCAAGTTTACTCCGTGGAATGGAAGCCTTAATCTTTCTTAGAAATGAAGCTCGTATATATTCAGTAAGAGGCGGGACAAGTAAAAGGTAGGCTTGCGCAACGGAGCAATCTGCCAAGTATTTTTGGGGGGCGTGCCATTTGAAAGTTTTGTTCGTGTAAACATGACATGTGCGGTCGTATAAAACAAATTTTGAAATAACTTTCCGAAATTGTGAAGAAGCAGATTTAAGTGTGCTGCAAGACCTAATGAAACTATTGTCTATAGTGGGTATTTGGAGTAATATTGCCCCTTGAAAGACACGATTAATGTTTTCTTTGCGGCTTGTTTCTACAAGATGCACAAAGATTACAGAGTCTCTTAACAGTTGCCCTAAATGTCTTGCGGCTATGTTGTCATGCGGCTATACTAGCGCGAGCTCTGCTTCACGCGAACGCGCATGGACTTTTAACACGAAAGCACTTCGCGAATCGTTCCTTGCGAGTCGCTCGCGAAAAGCTTCGTCATGTTAATGGGGACATCTTGATGTTCGACCTACCCGTGAATGGTCATCATGGTAAACAGGTATATGCCACAGAAAAGAAATAAGTCCCACTGCTCATCATTGGGCAATTAAAAGAGAGGACGGCAAGAATGAGCCCAATGAACAGCCGCGAAGCAACGACGGCGATTCGAAGACTTCGTCTACGTACAAAGAGAGAATACTAGGGAACGGAAAAGGCAACTGTTGCTGCGAACAGACCCTGAAGTGATGGAACGCATACGCCAACGACGCTGTTCCCGCAGATCTATGAGAAGTGTGAAATCTTGGTTTCTGAGAAGTGCGAAAGCACGAGTTGTTGTCTTGAGAGTATGGACACCTGTGCCGTACCTGTGACTGCCTGTGCTTTAACTCGAACCTGCTTGCACTGAGAATTGACATAAAAAACTACCAATCACCTCATGCTTACAGCCTAGCCACAACCTATAGAATCAACCTATAGAACCGGTCTCACCTGGTTAAGGCCTAGACACAACCTTTAGAAGCAAAGACATTTGTCTTCAGAGTCCTCCAATATCGCAGTTTTAAGCATTGCGCGGCTTAGCGGAAGCTTCAAAACTTTTTAACTACATTTGCGATAGGTTGGACGCTAAGAAATATGACCACGTTTACTGATGTTACGCTAACCGTATAACCTAACGGGAAGTTTAGTATATTACTGGTAAAGAAAGTACGAACAACATAGCTATATCAATCCTGCATGAGCTTGTCGTTCCCACTGCAACTCCGACGTTATATGCATAATTTCTTCTGCTGCCGTCAGTGGTCAGCGTCCACCATAAAAGAATTATTGAAGATAAGTGGGAGCCTTGTAGGTAAGATGACCAGCATATTTGAACTTGAATATCTTAGGGTAAATATTGGTATGATTATTATTGTTACTGGTTTGATGGCGTCCAAGATAGCCACAGTGGTGCGTACCCTTTCTATTATACTTCTATACTTTCAATGCGCCGCATTGAAAACTTTGGAGGTTTCTTTATAAATATAAATATGAAAAGTTTTATAAAAGAAATTTTCTTTCGTAGCTAAAAGTGTTGTGCCAGGTAGTACTTGTTTCACATAAATATTTGTCTGTTTTCTCTGCCTATTAGGTGCTCTATGAAAAATACATAATTTTCCCATCAATAACCGAGCGATAACGTAAAGGTGAACAACGTTTTCCACAGAAGTGACACATACTTGTACATCTTACACTATTAAAATATATTAGTATGTGCTAACTCCAATTGTCATTATTAACTGATTACCAAGGTTTCATAAGGCGGCTGTGAACTTGTCAACCTGTATTAAACCGCAGCTTCTTTTTTCCCAGTGCTTTCTTTTGTACGACAGAATGAAAGTAAACTTGACTTGACAATATATGCGTAGAGTGGTGAACTTCAACACACACACACAAAGGATATGACGGCTTGTAGGTGACATGTAGGAGAACGGCAACTTCGAAGTTATCAACAACACTACATACTGTTTCACACTTTTAATTAGCGAGTATCTATGAACAATGAAATATAAAGTGACGTCTTGAACAGGAAGGAAAATAGAGAGAAAAGAACGGCAGGGAGGTTAACCAGCCTATAGGCAGCCGGTTTGCTACCTTGCGCATGGGAGAGGGATGGGGGAGATGAAAGATAGGGAGCAGAGAGGGAAGAGAGAAACACAGCACATTCAGCAGCACACGCGCGCACACTCATAGTCCAGTCTTGTCTTTCGCGGTGTGTGACATTGCTGTTACAGTCGCTTGTTCAAGTCCGTGTCGCGTAATAATTTCAACAGAGCTTTCGTCGCCTTCTGTTGCAATGTCTTCTCTCGGGAACTTGACAGAATAGTGTCCACAGAGATTTGGATGTTGTCGACGCGCGCAAAAGCGGACGCCAGTGACTGTCTCTGGATTTCATACAACGGACAGTCACACAGGATGTGGTGTAGCGTCTCTTCGCAAGGACAGGCATCGCAGAGGGCGTTGTCGGCCATTCCTATGACAAAGGAATAAGATTTTGTAAATGGCACTCCTAGACATATGCGATGAAGAAGGGTGGCTTCTCTTCGGTCGAGTCCAGTGGGCATGCGGAGAGCCATCAAAGAGGACAGGTGGTGTTGACGATTTGTATTGATGCTTGGTGGGCACCATATTGAAAACGTGATTTCACGCGCAAGTCGTCGTAGATTACTGGCAGCAACGGTCCGCGAAAGTGGTATGGCTTCTTCTCGTGTTCCTTCTAGGGCTGCGCGCGCGACAGTATCGGCATGTTCGTTCCCTATGATGCCGCAGTGACTTGGTAGCCATTGAAGCGTCACATGATGCCCTTTCTCGTGTGAAGTGTGGAGAAGGCATCGAATTTCGAAAGCAAGGTGTTCGTATGGCCCGCGATGCAGTGCTGAGAGCACAGATTGTAGGGCAGCCCTTCAGTCGCTGAAAATCGACCATTGTTGCGGTGGTTCCCGATTGACCACACAAAGTGCAGCGCGCAAAGCAGCTAGTTCCGCTGCTGTAGATGCCGTGGAGTGGTCAGTCCTAAAGCTGAAGGTAACACCTCTTGCTGGGACAACTACTGCCCTTGACGAACACTGCCGGTTCTTGGAACCATCGGTGTAAACATGTATGCTGTCTGAATATTTTTCGCGCAAAAGAAGAAGAGAGAGTTGTTTCAGCACGGGCGACGAAAGCTCAGACTTCCTCCGGATCCCTGGTACACTAAGATGCACTGTGGGTCGAATAAGACACCATGGCGGTATGGATGGTTTAGATTCAGGAGTGAAGCCCGAGGGAAGTTTATCGTTGTATTTCACTATCATTTTGGCAAATGATGCTTGGCGCCTCTCTGAAGGCAACAGTGCAAGGTTATGACAGGGAGAACGTGCGAAGTGTCTGATGTGCGTTCTCAGGACTTCTACAACAATGTGAGTTTGTATCGGATAGTCACCAGCAATTGCAATTGTTGCTTCCGTTGAGGTACATCTGGGCAGACCGAGGCACACTCTCAGCGCTTGGGCTTGTACTGCCTGTAGAACACGAACATTGGTCTTGCAGGTATTGCTAAGCACTGGCAAGCTATATCTGAGGAAACTGAGAAACAGGGCTCTGCAGAGCTCCATCATTGCGTCTACTGACATCCCCCGCGTCTTTCCTGCCAGGAACTTGAACAGTTGGGAAATAGCGGTCAGGCGCTTCTTCATATAGGTCACATGCGGACTCCAACAGAGGTCCCTATCAATAATGATGCCCAGAAACCGGTGGGCTTTGTCGTAAGAAATCGGTCGTCCGCAGATTGAGATGGCATAAGGGGTCATTGCTTTGCGAGTGAAGGCCACCAGCGCGCACTTTTCTGGTGATACGCTGAGACCTTGTTTTAACAAGTAGTTGGCAATCATAGTTGCTGCTTTTTGAAGCCGGGAACGTATCTGAGGGCGTGTGACTGCCGCAGTGCAGACACAGATGTCGGCAAGTATTAAGCAAGGCCAATTAGTGCAAGATTGAATAGCGTGGGGCTAAGAACTCCTCCTTGAGGAACACCCCTGGAAGTATAGCGTCGAGTAGTTGGGACATCTTCTGTTAACACAAAGAATGATCTTGCAGCCAGGTAACTCCAAATCCACCGAAAGACTCGACCACCAAGGCCAACCACCGCAAGAGCACCCAAAATGGCTTCATGTAGTACATTGTCATAAGCGCCTTTCACATCTAGAAACAAAGCCGCTTACGGTCGCTTACGGGATCTTTCGCGCTGAACGTACGAAACTATATCAACGACATTGTCAATAGAAGAGCAGTCGCGTCGGAAACCAGCCATTGAATTCGGATAAACCTTGTAGTATTCAAGATACCACTCCAGGCGGCCTAGTATCATCCGCTCTATTATCTTTTCTACGCAGCTGGCCAGTGCTATTGGGCGGTATGAGGTGAGTTCGAGTGGTGATTTGCCCTGCTTCAAGATGGGTAACAGGCGGCTTACTTTCCAGTCATCAGGAACATTGCCATCCTGCCACGAGATTTTGTAGAGGCTCAACATTTCTCTGCTTGCACCTTCCCCAAGGTTGCACAAGGCTCGGTACGCAATGCCATCTGGGCCCGGAGAAGTTGAACGCCTGCAGAGAGCGAGTGCCGCCTCGAGCTTCTCCATTGTAAAAGGGAGGTCCATGTGGTAGTTACGGGAACGGGGGACGTCACCTCTCACTGGAGAATCTGGACGTGTGGCTTGGTTGGCGATCTGCGCACAGAAATCTGCGACATCGATGTCTTGCCTCCTTTGATATAGCGCGAGCGCTTTGAATGGAAAGTGCTGTTCCGTAGGGTGACGCAGACCTTGCACCGTTTTTCAAATGTGTGAGAGTGGCTTGCGAGGGTCTAGCGACTGGCAAAACGTTGTCCATCGTTCCGACGCTAATCTATTCATGCGACGCCGAATCCTATTTTGCATCCTCCTGGCTGCCCTAAGATCGTGAATTGATTTTGTACGCCGATACCGACGCTCCGCCCGGCGTTGCAGTGCTCGGAGTCACTCCAACTCTATATCAAAGTCGTTTCGTGTGGAAGATATTGTCACCGTGCGAGTGGCGTTTTGCATTGTGCTCTTAATTGTATGCCCTAACCCAGATCGTAGGCCATCGCTGCAAGCACCTTCCATGTCAGATTTGAAGTTGGTCCATTGGACTGCTCGAAGGGCCGTCCATGGACCATAACAATACAAGCCTTTGATATTAAGGTAGATTGGAATGTGATCACTTCCTCGTGTCTCAACATCTGGAAACCACTTGACGTATCTCGCGAGGGAGTTGGAGACAAAGGCAAGGTCGAGACAGCTGCCGTATGTCACCCCTCGAAGAAAAGTGGGGCTGCCGTCGTTCAGGAGAGTAAGGCCATAGTTGTAGGCGATGTTTGCTAACCTGAGTCCTCTTGCATTTGTCCGCGTACTTCCCCATGCGTGATTGTGCGCATTGAAATCACCTATGATGACCCATGGTGCAGGACACACTCTCAAAATATCCGCTAATCTCCTCGAATCGAGATTTTTTCGACGGCGATATATAAATGCCTATGAGAGTAAACCTGAGTTTGTTCTTTTTCACACTGATGCAGACATACTGATTGTCATCGTGAGGTGCAGTTGGTTGCACAACATACGTCAGTTCAGGACGAACAAAGACGATGATTTTGCTGCACGCACCGTTTGTTGAAGACATGACAGCTTTGTACCCCGCTAGTCTTAATTGTTTCGAAAAATTGGGTTCACAAATGACGATGATTCGAAACACGTTGGTAAACACAAACTGACGAAAATCTGAAAGGCGTGATTTTAGTCCTCTGGCGTTCCATTGGATGACGGATGCAGCCTTGACTTCTTTACGAAATGTTGAGTTGTGAATAGCCATCTTCCTAGTTGAGAGATTCAAGCACTGGGCTTAGAGTGTCCACTAGTCCAAGTGCGCTTCGAGCGGATGGTGTCTTCATGTCGACTAATATTGCTCGGATGGCTTCTATGAGGGAACGCAGCACCGAGATCACTTGACGATCAGTTTTAGGCAAATCTTCCGTGGCTGGAGACGGATCTGGTGTGGCCACTACCTGCACAGGTTCCTTGGCAGAAGAGCGCGTCGGGAGCGTGGGATATTCCTCCAGAGAAGGAGGCTTCTCTGATTCTTTCGTAAAAGTGGTGGGCCTTTTCGCTGCGCTAATGGATGGAACCGCTAAAAAGTGGGAAGGAGCGTCTCGGGAATGTGCCTTCTTTAAAGACTTTCGATGATGCCGACGTCGACGCCGACGCCGGACCACTTCGGCTGCCTCCCTGTGTGTCGAGTTGTCTCGGGCCATTTGTATGAGAACCGCGCGCTCCTTTTGGATTCGAGGACAGTCTTTCGACGAGGCAGCATGAGGACCGCTACAGTTGGCGCAATTCAGAGTAGTCGCCCGACAGGTGTCTTCAGCATGAGGTTCAGCGCAGCGGGGACACAGTCGTAGGTTGGGGCATACGCCCTTGACGTGTCCTAGCCTGAATCACTGATGACATTGCAGTGGCTTTTCGATGAATGGTCGAACCGGATGTCAGAAATGTCCAACTTTAACGTGGGACGGTATGCAATCTTCCTTGAAAAACACTTTTACGCAGTGCGTATTTCCAAGGCGCCGCAGTTGCGTAATGACAGTTCCCTCGTTTGCAGGCTTGATGAGGATAGACAAGTCAGCATTAGGAATGGCTATGTCGATGTCATAAATTACACCGGCAATTTATTTATCATCCATTGGGATAAAGGGGCGCATTTTATAGCCACCTAGCTCAGTCATTTGCTGCAGCTGTCGTAGCGCACTCACATCGTGGACGTCTATGGCGAGAATGTTCTTTCTTGGGTTTACTCGTACGTCCTTAATTTGATTTGGCACCGCACATTTGAGACCAACGGAAAGGGCTTGCCTGTTCAGAAGCCCTAGGTTGCTTGATGGATCTTCGGGCATGAAGACGATGACGTGCGGCCAGCGCGCAGGTCTTGACTGCACAGTCGCTGTGCTTGCAGGAGCTGATGCTGCTGTATTCGCCGTCCTTCTCTTCATCCTCTTACCCAGGACAGGAATAAAGCTGCCATCGGATGTGTTGTCTTCCGACATAGAATAGAGATTGGTGTCCTCAGTGTCACTGGGAGAGCCAGCTCGCTTCCTTGTGGTTGACAGGTGTGAGGACCTGTGACCAGGCGGGCCTCTGGCATTCTCCACGGCCATCACCGCAAGACGAGGAGGCTAGGCACCTCAAAAGACCGATGATTTCACTAAAAAAAAATACAGAGCGCAGAAACAAGCGTTCTTCTAAAGAGACACTTCTTCTTCTTCCCCGTCTTGAACAGAAATTCTTAGAACTAGTGTTTGAAAAAGTGCGTCTTAAAATTCTTCAACAGAAGTGAAATTCCATATTTGCTAACTGTCTGCATTATTATACGATTTTGTTTCATGGTAGATTTCTGAAAAAGACTAGAGGCTTTATTAGAGCAGCAGATATAGAAATTTAAAGAACTGGTGTTTCAGTTAGGGAAGACAACCGATCAGGTCTTATACGGGATCTGAGGTCTTTCTTGCGAATACTCCGTTAGCGCTATGAGAGGGAAAAAATGAGCAATTTTAGGAGTGCTGAACAAAAACTGAATGCAAAACCAAAACGGAAAAACTGAAGAACGCACGCGAGCTTGCTAGGATATATCAAGTATTAATCAAATTAGTGGGCAGTGTGTGTGTATACTTACAGAATTAGTGCAACAAGTTCCATACGAAAGACAAAAGGCAAAGCGTGAGCACAATGAATACCACTTTCAACATCGCCTTAAAAGCTACTAAAAGCCATTCTGTATCAATGATGACACGTTGGCATCAAAACGTTTCCCTGAAACGTGTAAGGAAACGACGCTGCAAAAGAAATATGTCCCTGTTTTTCAACCAAAAATTGCTGTTGACGAGATGCGCCCACTCGACGAACACTGTCCAAATGGCCTCAAAAACATTCCCGGCATTTTCGCGCCCAGACTCACACACAGATATATACTGTCTGATTTTCGTTAGGGCATTGAGAGTGGCGCAAAGAATATACAGAGCAACACGATTAGATCTGTGTAAATCTCTCAAGGCTCCACATGATCAACAAACTGTGTTGCCGGCTGCTTTTGACGCATTGAAACTGATAGTGAAACCATGAGCAGAAAGGCTGAAGGCAATATAACTTTTGTGTTCTTTTGTTTATCATTCAACGAAAATTGAAAGTGTGCTTTTTTTTCTCTGTCATTTTACCCACTTTACTTGGTTTGTATGGCTTCATTATCTTGTAGACGCAATTTGGTAGAACATCATCAAACATAGAACGCATCCGCTTATCACAATATCGTTCCATTCACCCACAAACAATCTTTCTAGGTCTTGTGTTTCGCTGCATGATGTCCCATATGTTCGCAAGCCTCTTAAAACGAACCATTCTTTTTTACTACTCAGTGAACGGGTTATCTTGTGCAGCGCTAGTGCATTTGAACAAATATAATGGAAGAATTCTGGAAATTGAAAGGACACTTCAGAGTTCAAGATTTACGTTTCGCTTTTTTTTAATTCAAAATGTCTTTCCTGGACTTCTTCCACAGCTTCAATTATTTTCAGAATGTGTTCTTAGCCTCAACATCCCACATAGCTCATTCGATAGACCCTTTCATAGGATAATATTGTACCGAGATTGTTCAAACAAAACTACGCTGCTTAAAACGAAGTAGATTGAAAAAATAAATAGGACGATGGAACAAGATTAAACATTGGCACAACAGAGAAAGCTGTGTAATCATAGGCGAAACAATGTTTTTCCCATCTGCTAGCTTGAAGTACGTTGCGAAGAAATAATGCTATAGCGATTTGAATTACCGAGTTCTAAGATGAGAGGTATTCTAAATGTAGATTGCTATGCATGGACAACGCTATAGTAGAAACTTCACGACCACTCCCTACGGCATGCCACTATGATCACCTCCAGGTATGGACCGGTACACGCCACATTATGATATTTAAACCGGTGTCTGGGCGGGTGAGCTCATACTTTAAAGGATAAAACAGCGCTAAAAGACGGAATACAAGACATATTGCAACTGTGTGGCGTCTGTGTTTATCCGTGCACGTTTTCATCTGTTCCGTGTTCACTCGGTATTTAATCCTTCCCAAGATAAAGAAGTAACGTGCTCCAGGCCACAAATTTGCGCAACCGCGTTCCCTTCCTTACACCTCCACATGCGCAGCTTCAAGTGTACGAGCATGTTGGCGCGTATATATAAAAAATGGTGCGGTTAATGTGTAAGTGACTTGTGCTCAACCGTAAAAAATAGTATCAATATAATGAACCAGCACATGCTCTTTTCGTTATGTACCCTGTAAGCTTGTGTAAACTCTTACGCTAACAGCAAGTTATGTTCTGTTTCGCAAAACTTATTACGTCGGTTTGCCTCTAAGCGATTAGGCATGCCCCACTTCTGAGTCCAGCAGGTATGAGCGTTAAAGGAAATACTCAGTTCTGGAATGCTGTTCTGGAATGCGAAAAACATGAAACACGCGAAAAGCGAGATAAAGCAAGAAAAAGAGAACAAAAAGAAGAGAGCAAGAAGACTGAGGGAAAGCATTATAAAAAAGGAAAACAGAGAGTGAGGCAGAGAATAAATAATTAGAAAAAAAGAGAAAGGAAGCACTCGAAAGAAATAGCAAGACTGAGAGAGAGAAAAAAAGGGGGGAAAGAGATGAAAATTAAAAAGAAATAAGGAAGGTCATCCAGCTCCGATCTTTAATGAGGCTTGGCACCACTAGTGTGAAGCTGCCATAATGTCGTCTTTCATACCTGACACAAACGAAAACGTGCATGAAAGCATATAGCATATGACGAGCACGTTGAACAGGTCATTGCATGAATAGCGCCAGATACTTGTCGCGAACGTCATGAAACACTTTCTGTATCGTGTAGCCCACATACCGCGGCTCAAGGAATGCGGGTATGAACCACCGGTGATTCAGGGTTTGGCATCAAATCGAGAAAGGCATAACATACTTTCTAAACTTCAAGTGATCGCGTTACGGAGCTCGTACCGCAGTGCGGAGCAGGCATTGGTAGCGTTGTTGGTGAGGGAAACATAGGAGAAACCGAAAGAGAGAAAATTACGATGAGAGCCAGAATGGAACCAGGGCATAAGCATGCGCACAGTTCCCTTTTAAGGGGGGGGGGAGGTTCATCGGAGTGGGCCACTCTGCCTACGATATCAATGTGTGGGGCTGGCTTAGCGCCCTCCTCTTGCCTCCCTCCCTATACATCAATGTATGATTCTGGCATTGCAATTGCCCTCTCACTCTTCTGCCCCTGTCCATATCTCACGCTTTTGAACCCAGGCTTTCTACGTAGTAGTTCAGTACTCTACCGCAGAGCCATGTTACGGCTTCAAACTGCTTTAGGAAAAAAAGTCCCAACTTTGCTGCAAGCGCAACGCAATGAAAATGCAAGCGCAATGCTTTGCGTTTTCTCCAACAAATTTGAAGAAAATGCGAAGAACGGCAGGAAGATCAAAATGTGTAGCGCGCTGCTCAAGCTCAAAAGAGGCACGAAAAGAACCCACACAGCACGAGCACGTACTAACAACGTTCACCGCTCGATACCAAACACTCTACTCACACAAAAAAAACGCAATGAAACATACGTACAGGTACACACAAGGCAAGCACGAACTAACAAGTGTCACAGTTGTTGCTTCACTGTTTTGAACAGCGCTCTTCTTTCGCAAACGAGCCCTCTGCAGCGAGCCAGGTGACCTTTGTGCACTCTGCGAACTAAACGCAAAAATTTCGTCCGAACCATATGAGGTACAAACTGCCTCCATAAGAAGATAAACGCGCGTGAATGAGCGCGCGTACGGGCACGGGCGACTATCCCCCAGGGCAACGTGCGCACTGACGCATCGCAATAAGCGGGGTGTCGAGCCCGCACTTCGCGCCACCTCACTGGCAAGCACGGAGCACGCTGACAGTCCGCCGAGAGGTCGGCGTACCACCTGCGGCAAATGGTGTGTACATATAAAGAGATCACCGCCCGTATACTGAAAGACGTGCGCAACTGTGGCTGCACGGTTTGCATCGCGCGCTGCGGGGTTATTGGTCACTAGTTCGATTCTTTGCGTCGGAAAACAGTTTAGGGGTGAAGCTTCCTATGCAGTGGGTCGCGCATCCGCGATGTATGTAGTATCAGTACTTGTATTATTAGTAGTAGTAGTGGTCGTATTAGTAGCAGGTAGCCACTTCTACGACCGGACAAGAGGAGCAGCACGCGTGCACTCTTTCCTAGTGTGGAGGAAACCAGCGCACGTTAATTATGTATAAAAATATAGTAGTTTCTGATAAATTACCTTACAGAGACGAGTATTGGTGACTTATTCGCCAATGAAATTTGCCTGAAATTTGATGCTTCCAAAAAAAACTGTATCAAAAGGACGCACTTGAGCACTATCTGACCAGAAAGGGTAGCCATGTTAAACTCACTGGGCCTAACCTCCTTGGTTTTAGCAAGGTTTAGCGAGGGTTGGGCCGCAGTGCCTTGAATATAATGAACTAGTATATTGCCATGAACTAGCAGTGGTGAAAGGTGGGAAGTAGACATCAGGCGCAGGCCATAGGTAACTGCGCGAGTGCCACCTCTCATTCAGCCCTTGGAGTGTCCGCTGGATGGCAGTACTTCTATATGCAGGTTATGTGATGAAAACATGCAAGATGGTAGTACTTGCAGTGTTAACTAGATGGACGAACGGATAGACGGACGAACAGACAGACAGATGCACGGAAGGACGCACGGGTGGATGGTCTGACGCTTCGACCCACTATGATTATGCACACCGGGATATGCTGTGAATATATATATATATTGTAATGATGACAAAGCGGCGATCGTGCTCGGCGCATACCTGGGAGAGACGAAAGACGACGAAGACGAAGTCAGAATAAGAACAGCCGGCCTGCAGCAAAGGCGTTGTCTCTTATTTCTCGTCGTTACAATGGCGCAGTCGCGAACTACTGACCCCGATATCCCTGCGTCCACTACACTTCGAAGTGGACGAGTGCTCTCGAACTCCCCACCGATCACGGACGGCGTCCAAGCCTCCACGGCGGCACCGCATCATGACTGCAGCGAGGCCATTTCTCGAGGCTTCTCTCTGTTCGCCCAAGAGCTCAAGACATCCGGGTTTGGCTGCGCCTCTTTTGGATCGTTCAACGAGAACGAAATTCCATATTTTCATGGATTCAAGGATGACCCTACCAACTGGGTAAGCGTGATAAACTCGGTTGCCCTTAAATACTCGTGGAGCGACACGATTAAGAAGTCGGTCGCTGAAGGACGTTTGCGAGGATCTGCCCAAGCGTGGCATCGTTTCCAAGGCAGTACATACGCTACATGGCAAACATGGAGCGCGGCCCTGATGTCCGCGTTTGCGCCGCTTCCGAGCGCTTACGACGACCGTTTCATGACCATGCGGTCACGCCGGCAAGGTGCAACCGAGGACGTCGCGACTTACATCTACGACAAGCTGGACCTTTTACAAGCTTGCGATATACAGTGGACCTCCTCCGCAGCCAGGCAGTACATCATCGACGGGATCCATGACTCGACGCACGCAGCCGTCTTGTCCGCCTACAACCACCCAGTCCACATCTCCACTTTCGTACGCCAGGCAATGGAGTTGCAGGACACGTCTCATCGCCGGGCGGCTGCAGTTGGCCCAAAGGAGCCAGCTTCACCGAGACGCGGATGCTATACGTGTGGCCGCATCGGGCATGGGTATAAAAGCTGCCCACAAAGCCAACCTCAAGCGATGCAATATCAATCACGCCCACTTCCAACCCTCAAGGTCCGCGTCGACGGCATCGGAGAACTGACAGCTCTCGTTGATACCGGAGCTCAACGTACGGCGTTGCTTCGCCGCCACGCCTCCGAACCTCTCCAGCCTTGGACTGAGCCACCACTGCGGGGTCTCGGTGGCGACGTACTACCGGTCGGTGCCCTAAACCTGCAACTCAACACCGAGGCCGGCAGCAAGTTTTTGTCCTCGGTGCCCGTCTTCGACGACCTGCCCACAGACATGGTTTTAGGGGCCGACTACCTGCTCTCCGGGGAAGTGCGCCTCACGGTGGAAGGAAGTACCGTCAACCTCCATCCTGTGGCTCCAAGTGTGCCTCCGGCGCAATCCCAAGGTGAGCTGACGACGCCACTTACACTTCCCGCAATACTCGAGAGGCACGCATCGCTCTTCGCTGATACTACTACTCAGCTTCCCGGAACTAGCGTGCTAGTGCACCATATTACTACCGACAATCATCCGCCGGTGTCCATACCGTTACGTAGATATGCCGAACGAGAGCGGATATTAATTGACCAGCAGGTGCAAGAAATGCTTGCCGCAAGCATAATCAGGCCATCTTCTAGCCCGTGGGCAGCACCTGTTGTCCTAGTCCGTAAAAAGGACGGCAATCTCCGATTCTGTGTTGACTACCGAGAGCTGAACAAGCACACCATACCAGACTCGTACCCGCTACCACGCATTGACGACGCTATTGACGCCGTACGAAAAGCGAGGTTCTTTTCGTCGCTAGATTTAAAAGCAGGGTATTGGCAGATCAACGTGGCTGAAGAAGATAAGTTTAAGACGGCCTTCCGAACACCATCTGGCTTGTACGAGTTTAATCGGATGCCGTTCGGTCTGCGAACTGCTCCAAGCACCTTTCAGCGTGCCATGAACACAGTGTTAGGCACACTGATAGACCGTGCCTGCGTCGTGTACCTCGATGACGTTCTAGTCATCGGGGAAACAGAAAAACAACATCTACAAAATCTCGACACGGTTCTGCAGAGGCTATACAACACCGGCTTTCGACTTAACCGCGAGAAGTGCCAGTTTGGGTTGACGACAATATCTTATCTTGGTTATCAGATATCTCATAATGGCGTACGACCCTTGCCTGAACGCATAGACGCCGTTGCCAAATACCCTGCACCAACATCTATAAAACAGCTCCAGGTATTCCTAGGAATGGCGTCATACTTGCGCAAGTTTGTACCGAGCTTTGCGTCAACTGCTGCTCCACTCACGGACTTACTGAAGAAAAACGCCCAATTTCAGTGGGGTCCTTTGCAGGATAACGCCTTCCAAACCCTCAAACACCAGCTTACACATAGCCCGGTGCTCTGCCACTTTAATGAAGATTGGATGACAGAAGTCCATACTGATGCGAGTCAGATTGGCCTGGGGGCGGTTTTACTTCAACGTGACTCGAGTGGGCGTGGGCACGTCATCTGCTACGCCAGTCGTAAACTATCGGACGCAGAACGGCATTATCATTCGAATGAACTGGAGTGTTTGGCTGTAGTATGGAGTGTGGATGAAAAGTTCCGCCACTACTTGTTTGGCCGACACTTCACGGTAGTAACAGACAACTCCGCGATTGCGTGGATGTTCCAGAAGCAGCACCTCAAGCACAAGTTTGCCCGATGGATTGTTCGGCTCCAAGACTATACGTACGACATCCGTCACCGTGCTGGAGCACAAAATCAGCTTGCGGACGCTTTATCGCGAAATCCGATCGAGGAGTTCTCCACACGAAATCGAGAAACCTGGATCCTGTTTTCTCAACAGGACGTGACCAAGGCTCAGCAAGCCGATGGAAGACTCGCATCCGTTATAGACTCCATTGGCGATGCGGGACGCAATGCCAAGTTTGTCTTACGTAATGGAACGCTGTATCGGCGTCACTGGGCCGATAAAAGCACCGAGTGTCATCTCCTGGTCATTCCTGACACCTTAAGATCGAGCGTACTACGCGCCATCCATGACACTCCCGAGGGAGGCCATGTTGGCTACAGAGCCACCTTACGCAAGGCACAAGAACGTTTTTGGTGGCCGAAAATGGATAAAAGCGTGCGTTCATACGTTGCCAGTTGCGAGATTTGTCAGCAACACAAACGACGTCCTGGAGCTCGACATGGACTTCTTACGCCGATCAAGCCTCCAGAGACAATTTTCCACACGTTGGGCATAGATCACATCGGGCCTCTTCCAATGACGACAGCGGGCAATCGTTACATTATACTCGCTGTGGACTACTTGTCCAAGTTCGTAGAGGTCGCGGCCGTGCCTTCGCTTGCTGCTAGCCATGTCATCCGATTCCTGAAAGATCGCTTCGAATGGCGACACGGTCTTCCTAACAAGTTGATCTCCGACCGGTCGACCACCTTTCGCAGTCGCGAGCTCCGCACTTACCTACAACAAGCTGGAGTGGACCATCACTTCGCGTCGGCATACCATCCGCAGGCGAACGGACTGACCGAAAGGTCGAACCAGACTATCCAGGCTAGACTCGCACCGTACTGTAAGAATCACAAACGAGGTGAGGCCGACTGGGATGATCATCTCCAAGCAGCTGCGTACGCAGTGAACACGGCGGCACACAGCTCCACAGGAATTTGCCCCTACGAGATTGTCTATGGTCAGCTCCCGCAACTGAATGCTACGTTCGGTTTGGACACTCCCGTTAAAGTAGGGCGTTCCGCTGCACGCCAGAGACTTTGTCGCGATATCCGTGTGGAGGCGCGTAGGAGGATTGTGCATGCTCAACAGGCACAAAAGCGATACTACGACCGACGCCACCGTCCCGCGCCGAAATACAGTGTAGGTGATGAGGTGTGGCTACAGCGAGGTGCGCCATCGTCTTCAAACAAACTGCACCCAAAGTACGACGGCCCTTACATTATTTCTGAGCGCTTGGGAGATAACACTTGGCGAGTACGATCCACAGCTTCTGATACGCGCAGAGACAAGAGAAAACGGAATAACTTTGCGGTGCATGTGTCGCGGATGAAGAACTGCATACGGCGGCAAACGTGACATTGGTTTGTGTTTTTCTTACAGGAGTAGACCAGCTGCAGCGTGGCCGAGTGTAATGATGACAAAGCGGCGATCGTGCTCGGCGCATACCTGGGAGAGACGAAAGACGACGAAGACGAAGTCAGAATAAGAACAGCCGGCCTGCAGCAAAGGCGTTGTCTCTTATTTCTCGTCGTTACAATATATATATATTGTTACGTTAAAAAATGTGTTTACGCTGTGGCGTAACAGTAGACTTGAAGGTGTGGTGCACCGGAGGCCTATCTCTATCTAGCCGAACGTCCTCTATCTGCCTGTTCCCCGCTACCCAGAGGCTTATACCCAAATCACATATGCAGTAACATTTCCCACCACGCAGACGAAGCCCACCGGGCCAGTTAAAGAGTCTCTCTGGGAATATAGCGCTTCAAACGTGCTATATTTACAAGTTCATTCTATGCAGACCGTTGGCCATTTGAATGAAGACGTGCTACGCGGTAAGTTAAATCACTTATACGGTCTAGAACAGCATAAGTTCCCGAACAGTGCACTGGCAATTTTTCACACAACCCACGTTTTCTATTTGGCGCCCACAGCAGCACGAGGTCTCCGCGATTATACGTCACGTGTCAACATTCACGGTCAAAACGTGTCTTCGAGTTATCTTGCAAAGCGAGGGTGTGCAGGTAATCAAGACTTCGGGCTTTTTCTGCACGGCAGACGATACCGGATATACCGGAATCATGGCAATCCAAAAACTGGAAGACGGTATCCAGGGTATGACGAGGCAGCCGAGCATACAGAAAAAAGAACGCACTATAGCTAATAGTTTCATGCTTTGCGGTGTTAAATGCGTAAGTGATGAAAGGTAGCACGCCGTCCCAGTTCTTGTGATCTGCTGCAACATACAAAGAGAGCAAGTTCCTTAGAGGCCTGTTAGTTCGTTCCGTCAGGCCGTTTTTTCGGGGATGAATGGCATAGAGCACCGAAAGCTTGAAGTGCATAGACGAAGCATCTATTCCGCCACACCTGCAGTGAATTGTCGCCCACCATCACTGATAACAATCTTAGGAGGTCCATGTCGTTGAACCACAAAGCACAGCATGAATAAACACACGTCAGCTGCTGTTGCCGATGGTATAGCAGCTGTCTCGCAGTACCGTGTTAAGTGATCGGTACATACGACTATCCAGCGATCACCATTACAAGACCTCGGAAAGGGCTTTAGAAGGTCAACCCCAACTTGCTTGATCGAATGGAGTTCTAGGGGGTGGAATAGGATGTAGTCGTCCTTGAGGAGCACTGGTAGAGTGCTTGCGGCGTTGGCACTCGTTGCAACTAGAGACGTAGTGTTCCGTCGTCTGACACATTTTCGGCCAGTAAAATCTTTCTTGAAGCCGGCAAAAAGTTTTCGCTGTGCCTAGATGGCCGGACGTTGCGTCATCATGCATAGTCTGCAAGACAGAAACGCGAAGACTCTTCGGAACCACGAGATATTGTTAGCTGGTCGTAGCATAGTTCTTTTTGCACACAAGCCCGTCGCGCATGCAGAAGTGAGTCGCCGATGATATTGACTCGGTAGGAAGGAGCTCCTGTATGGTGCGGTCTCTTTGCTGCTCAATAATAAAGGCATTGGTATCAGGGAATGGCAGGTTCAATGGTGCGATGTAAGCGTCGAAGTTGCCCGCTTCACAGTCCGTCAATAGAAGCGGTAGTCGTGAAAGACAATCTGCATCAGCGTGACGACGACCACTTCTATAGGAAACCGTAAAGTCGTAATCCTGCAGACGGAGTGGCCAACGCGCTAGTCGACCGGATGGGTCACGCAGATTGACCAACCAGCAGAGCGAATGATGATCTGTCACGATGGTAAAGGGGCGTCCGTACAGGTAGGACCGGAAGCACTGCACTGTGAAGACTACTGCGAGGTATTCTTGCTCTGTGATAGTGTACTTACACTAGCAATTGCTTAACGAGCGACTTGCATACGCAACGACATGTTCTTTGCTATCTAAGCGTTTAACCAACACGGCGCCAGCACCGACACCGCTAGCGTCTGTGTAAAATTCTGTGAGAGCCAGAGGATCAAAGTGTCGAAGAATCGGATGGGATGCCAAAAGGAACTTCAACTCTGAAAAAGCGGACGCACATTTCGGAGTCCAGTCAAAGGCACGCTTTTCTGAAGCAGGCGCGTGAGTGGGTGCGCGATATTGGCAAATCCAGGGATGAATTGACGGAAGTATGAGCAGAGGCCCAAAAAGCTGCGTAGTTCTTTTGCTGAGTGAGGTTGCTTGAACGCCTCCACGGCAGCCGCCTTCGCGGGATCCGGCCGTATGCCTTCTTTGTTCACCAAGTGTCCAAGGGCGATTGTTTGGCGCTCTCCGAAACGACATTTCTTTGAGTTGAGTACCAAGCGTGCTTTGCTTAGGCAGTTCAGCACGAGGTTGAGACGTGTGTTGTGCTCACAGAAAGTGCGCCCGAAAAATCACAACATCGTCTAGATAACGCACACATACTTCCCACTTGAAACCACGCAGAATGTTGTCCATGAAGCGCTCAAAAGTTGCAGGCGCATTGCATAGTTCAATTGGCATCACATTGAATTCTAAAAGGCCATCTGGTGTAACAAATTCCGTTTTCTCTTTGTCTTCCTTATGCATTAGAATTCGCCAATACGCTGACCTCCAATCAACAGACTAAAAGTAGGAGGATGATGAAAGACAGTCTATAGCATTACCAAAACGTGGCAATGGGCATACGTCCTTCTCATATGCAGTGTATATATATATATATATATATATATATATATATATATATATATATATATATATATATATATATATATATATATATATATATATATATATATATATATATATATATATATATATAAATATATATATATATATATATATATATATATATATATAGATATATATATATATATATGTATATATATATATATATTTATATATATATATATATATATATATATATATATATATATATATATATATATATACGTGCGTGTGTGTGTGTGTGTGTGCTTCTATGACGAGCTGTCGCAATAAAATATGCAATGGATATCGGTACCGTGAACCGTGGTTGCAGCGTTCGCTCTCAGCTTTTGTAACTATGTAAGGAACATTACATATTAACTCCTATAACTTACTCATTGCCTGACCCGGAGGAATACCCCGGAAGATATGCACACCATCGCACAGTAACATGTCATTCATTTTGATAAAGCCAACATCTGTGCTTTAAACTACGTACCGACGCTACGTTCGGCGATAAGATGCATTTGGGCGTCACTAAAGTCGGCGCTCCTGGAAGCTCACGATCGCTCCCGTAGCCAAGATGGCGGAGAAAACAAGGATGCTATGGTCTTCTTGCACCTACGAATAGTTGCCTCCGCAAAAAGACACATTTCTGACCCTTCAGCAAGGGGTTATTCCTCCTCAAAAAAAAATCTTTTTCGTAGTCCTGTCAATGAGATACACATAACTTCTTAAAATGTCCAAAGTAGCCGGTAGAACTGCCAACGCTACGCTTAAAGTGATAAAAATACGCTATATCGGGAACTACTTGCCTACTACCTTGCATGATATAGACTCCAAGAATTCATGGGATCAACAGGCGTTTTTATTATAAGCAGATAGGGTATTTAAAAATTAAGTAATTTTCATGTAGTTATTCGTTCAAAGCATGTAAATAGTTGCCGTTTATTGTGTTACTACAGTTGAAACAACCGAAATAAATTTAGACACCAAAGCCTTCCAAGTTCACGTTGTACAACTGCGCAAGACTATAGCGCACTTTTACGTTTTGTTTGTTTCTTACTCTTTACAGGCCTGGGTGAGCGCAAAGCATGACGCTTTGCGCGCCCACCAAGGACACAGTGATGTACTTCTTACCTCTCTATGGCGTGGTACTACCTCGGTTTCCTGCTTCATATATCATGGCAAACCAGAGGAAGAAATGTGTTAAACTACCGACCACTCACCCGTTTGCAGATGGTACCGCAATCGGTCCCTACTATTGCTTATTCTTCGTTACAGCTACTGTGAATCTGCAAAGGGCAGATCTGCTTATGCCAAACTTTCTGAATAGTTTTCTCTTTTGTCTTGCACAACAAAGAAATAAACCAGAAACCAAACACGACCGTTGCCATCATGGCCACTGGTGCAGCTTGTCGCCGCATCGAGTGATTCGGGTATCGTCTCACTATACCAAAGACCTGTCAAAGCTTGGACTTCCTTCTACTATGAGCGTGAGGGTAAGTGTGAGCATTGCTTTCTTTCACACATATGCGTCAGCACTGAAGCTTGCTACCTCCCTGAAGATCCTCATTGCTGAAAAGCACAAGCAAGCTCCCTTGTAATAAGTATCATGCAAAAATACATGCACACAGACAATGAGCAGAATGTAGAAAACAGGAGGCAACTACTGCTAACACGGTTGGATTGTTTTCTGTTATGTCCTCACCCTGCATATCTTGCCTTGCTACAGTGCCTGCACAGGGGCTCTACCCAAAACGACGCAATGAAGCTTTCATTTTTGCTTAAGGATTTGGTTGCACTCAATCGGCAATGAATAAAGGCGCGACAAGAATAGCATCAAGCGATATTTTAGCAGCGAATCCCTGGGGCAGCCCATGTAACTTACATACGCTGCATAGAGCACTCTCAAAGCGGTAAGCAAATGCCCGTTTCGCCCACAAGAAAACTTTTTTGTGGTTGTCTTAGATTCTCTCTGTTTTTGTTTTTTTTACTTAGGTAGCAAGTTCACTGTTTCTGACCATACCACTGACACGTTTATCTCATTTCTTTCTTCGCTGCTGTCCCTAGCATCGGCACATTGCATGCTGTGCAATTCACATTGCTCTCCGCATTGCTCTCCACATTGCTTATCGGCTGCACCATTAAAATGGTGGAGGCGTCCGAAGATGTGTAATTTAAACAGCTTGCATGGAAATCATCATCATCATCATCATCATCATCATCAGCCTGACTACGTCCACTGCAGGACAAAGGCCTCTCCCATGTTCCGCCAGTTAACCCGGTCCTGTGCTTGCTGCTGCCAATTTATACCCGCAAACTTCTTAATCTCATCTGCCCACCTAACCTTCTGTCTCCCCCTAACCCGCTTCCCTTCTCTGGGAATCCAGTCAGTTACCCTTAATGACCAGCGGTTATCCTGTCTACGCGCTACATGCCCTGCCCATGTCCATTTCTTCATCTTGATTTCAGCTATGATATCCTTAACCCCCGTTTGTTCCCTAATCCACTCCGCTCTCTTCTTGTCTCTTAAGGTTACACCTACCATTTTTCTTTCCATTGCTCGCTGCGTCGTCCTCAATTTAAGCTGAACCCTCTTTGTAAGTCTCCAGGTTTCTGCTCCGTAGCTAAGTACCGGCAAGATACAGCTGTTATATACCTTCCTCTTGAGGGATAGTGGCAATCTACCTGTCATAATTTGAGAGTGCTTGCCGAATGTGCTCCACCCCATTCTTATTCTTCTAGTTACTTCAATCTCGTGGTTCGGCTCTGCGGTTATTACCTGCCCTAAGTAGACATAGTCTTTTATAACTTCAAGTGCACTATTACCTATCTCGAAGCGCTGCTTCTTGCCGAGGTTGTTGTACATTACTTTCGTTTTCTGCAGATTAATTTTAAGACCCACCTTTCTGCTCTCCTTGTCTAACTCCGTAATCATGAGTTGCAATTCGTCCCCCGAGTTACTCAGCAATGCAATGTCATCGGCGAAGCGCAGGTTACTAAGGTATTCTCCACTGACTCTTATCCCTAACTGCTCCCATTCTAGGCTTCTGAAAACGTTGAGTTACGTTGCATTTTTTGCTGTAGTAGGTATTTAGCAAAGAGGGAAGACACTTCGTCACCAATCGGCCACTCTGCACGTCACTCTGTATGGTTAATATTTAGGAATGCATCACTTAAGGTGTGACAAGGCTACCCCGAATGAAAGGATGGCACGCTTCTGACAACTGAAACATTTTATTCAAAACGCATGTTTATATAACAAAATCACAGTAGTTCCCCGCCAAGACGACCAATAGCAGACAGTTACCTCAAGCAGCACGTCAGCTGCTAGCACGTATCGTTCAAAGAACACTATCTCTGTTTTGTTGTTCATGTAAACTGATGGAAGAGTGGCTTATTTTCAAAACTATGAAGGTTACAAGTTATGGAAACTCTAGCAATTGGTCAATACTCTTATAACTGATGCTTCTTCAATGCACTATAAGGGCACCCTCGCCGCACCACTTTCAAGAGAGAGAGAAAGAGATAAATAAACGTCACGAGAGAAGACAGGCATGTAAAGCAGACGATAAATATCCGGTTTGATATTCAGTACTGAATTATGGGTAAGGAGAAACTTAAAAGTATACAAAGAGCACGAAGGAGTAAACGATACAGTTAGTGCATAACTCAAAGCGGCAATCCGATGGTGAGCGTTTGATTATCACTCTATGGCCCGTATTCACAAACGCTCCTCGACTCAAAACTTGGCCTCAAGAGACCTTTGAGACTCTTTGCATTGCAGAAATACGAACCCGACTCAGTCCTCAGGGATCCCTTGAGATCGAGTTTCGAATCGGGGAGCATTCACGAATACAGGCCTATGTTTTGCATTGGTTCTTGTTGCCTTAGCTAAAGTAAAGATACTCAATCAAACTCAAATAACTCCTATTCGATAAGAGCACATAATTACACGTCTTTACTGACCTGAATTAAAACTCGAATAGTTTCTTTTTGAGAAGAACACTTAATTATACATCTAGACAGAACCAAATTAGCACAAAGGTATTGGTACTACTCAAGGTAAACGAAAAAAATAAAATATCTGAAAATTGTGTTTATTGGTCATGGTCCTGTTTTTACAAGTGTCGCGCTTATACATTACGCGCTCATGCCTCATACGTGGCAACATTATAAGGATAATGGTTAGGTAACGCAACTGTAATCCATAGATGAATACAAGTCGACGAACTGGGAATAAAATAGGCAAATAACGAACCAACGGTTTTTAATTTTATGCAGCGAGGAAAATCTCTTTGCTTCTGTTCAAAAATGACAAAGTTATTGTTTCACAGGTTTATTAAACGAAATGCTGCAAATAAACAAGTAAATTATTGAATGTCACTACACTGACAGGTCATTGTTAGGCGGAAGGCAGGAGTGTAGTGAAAATTATAAAGAAATATACGCATCAGCAAGGAAACATGATATCTAGGTCAAGTTTCTAAAAACTAAGAATGGGGTCACTGCACGAATTGCACATAATAATTTCTAAACCATTAACCCGCCACGGTGGTCTAGTAATTACTTTGCTCGACTGCTGTCCCACAGGTCGCGAGATCGAATCCAGGCTGCAGCAGCCGCCTTTTTCGATGAAGGCGAAAATGTTAGAGGCTCGTGTGTTTAAATGGTGGTCAAAATGCCGGAGCCCTACACTACAGCGTCCCTCATATATATATATGCTGGTTTCGGGACGTTGAAATGAAACAATTATTATTATATTCACCAGTCATTATTCACCACTCAATTATATTACTACTACTACTAGTATTAGTTTTACTGCTACTACTCATATTACTATATTACCAAGCACGATAGCGCACAGTAGCTAAGGCAGCTTCGATGGGAAAATCTGTACATAAAAAAAAGCAGAAGCACAGGGTGCAGTATAACTGAATCTCGTGTTAGAACAATGCTGCAGAAGAACAGAGCCCCGAAAGACTGATACAAAGGCGTCAGAGGCAGCCGTACATAGAGTGAGCATATGAGTCCTCTTCGTGACCTTGAGCTCAACATCTCGGTGCAACTTAGCTGTCGTCAGTCCTATCTCGCGACTTAGGCTTCCTAATAGGCACCAATCCGTTCTCGTCGCCACGTTAACGCAGTCCCGGAAGGCAGCCTGACTCAGCGAGCCAGATAGAGCCGATTCTGGTGGTGAAGGAATAGAGGGTAAAAAGCGGATTTCCCGGAAACGAGCGGCTCTCGTTAGCCGGCTTCGTGAAAGCATACATTGCGTATGCACACTTCGTATGCTCTGAGGAGCATACTACCCAAAGCTTGTGGCCTAAAGATGGCACCGTTCTTGCAGCCTTTTTTGTTATACTGATATACTCTTCCTTTTATCACAAAAGAAGAACACAACGCCCCTCACGTTTCTAAGGAATTCGTCTTGACGCAACTGTAAACCAAAGTTCGCATGGCGGTTACTAGAGAGGCCGCTCCTTGAGCTTATTGTACACCATTTTACACTAGTAAAATAGGTCTGTGGTATAATAATACGGCAAGGCATTGGTCAAGCCTCAGGAGCTTCCTTGCACGCACGATAGTGGCGAGACTCAAAAATAAATGTAAAGCGCTGCCTCAGCATGATATTAACGGATACTGAAGGCGCAGCCCGCAAAACACGTTCCACTTACATGGATACACGTCCTATCTGGAAGTGGCCAGCACCGAACAAAATTTTAAGATGCTGGAACTTCGCCTTCAAAATAAGATCGCGATAGCGTAATCGAGTGTAGTGCGCAACCGCTTGTGAACTGCCAGTCTGTTTCAGTTCTATGTGCATGCTTCGACTGTGCCGTAAGTAAATAATAACTGTACGCACAACGTTGGCTGTTTCAGAGTATCCCTGAATGCTTTTTGCTAACAAAATATTTAGTGCCAACTATGTCCTAATTGTTCCTTTTGCGCACCAGTGAAGGGCCCACTACGCCTACATAGGGCAACACGCGAACCTACACAACATCGAGTTTTCTAAAATGAACTAGAGAGCGCTCTGGCACTGCGATCGTTCAGCGACCAAGGAAATTATGCGTAGTACACGGATTTTTCTAGTCTTCGTGCTTGCGAGCCTCGAACAGACTTGTGTTTTGGTTTTGGTTCGAATGATAGAACGAATAATTGTGAACTTGATGGGCAAACTTGAAATGGTAAGCCCAAAAGGTTGAGTTAGTGAAGAACAACTGCTGAACATTTGCTGATTTTTGTTTCGTAACAAAGCAACTCTAAGTCAGGCGAAGCCAAATGGAGCCGAAAGTATGGAGACTAGACAAATCCGAATACTGCCCATCATTCTGATGCTCACTGAAGTGACATGCGTTGCAGCTCCCATAGACACTAGCTCCAGACCTCCTTCAGGTGTATTTATGAAAACTCTATCCTACCCAATCGTTCAATTTGTTGATGGTGTGGCTGGTGGCGACGGTCAAAGATGTCTGAGAGCATCCTAATCGGTCGATATTCAAAAGAATAACGTGTTGCTCGATTCACATCCTTTGACGCCTTGAGCGATTCCACGCTTCTGTCAGACAATATATATGATTCTTAAGGAGACTTCCACTACTTGACATTGATATAGTGTTTATTTCCAAAGAAGTTTCAACAAATATGGTGGCTCTGTGGTAGGAAACCTCCTTGCAACGCAAACGACCTGAATTCGATTGTTCATCGGACACAGAAGCTTTTATTGTTTATTTTATTCGCAGTTTTCGCGATTTTTTGGGCACGAACAAGGCAATTTTTGTTGAAAACCAACAATGCCGACGCCGGCACAGACACCGATACTCACTGCAGCAATAAAGCCGAGGCAAGAATTTGTGCGAAACGAGCTCTTTAACGCTATTGCGTTTAAAAAGTAGACACTGTCGATTGCGTTGAAGCAATGTTATCAATCTTAAAGAAGCTTAAGTGACTATGTGCAGTTATTTTGGACGCACTTGACAAACAACTACACACTAAAGCACACACAGAATCGATATAAAAAAACAATAAAAGGCTTTATTTTATGCTTTAGTTGCGGCTAACTGTGTCTTTCCTTTTCAAGCTCACCAAGAAACAAAATGTACTAAGTCAACTTCCCTAAAAAATAACATTGCCAGAATGTCAACAGATTTGCGACGCATTGCGTGGCTTCTATGGCGCTCATCCAAAACGCACGATTTCATGGTACGAATTCCTCTCTCAACTGCTGAGTTTCCATGTGATTTGCATGCATTATTTGTGCGCTGGGTCTAGGACAGCGTCTCCATACCCCTTCAATTTAAATGCGAAGCACGTTTTGGGGAATTGAAGGCACTTTGCACGTTTCTATCTACGTATCTATGAATTTATTTAGCCACCTACGTCTGGATGCTGTTGTCTTGACCTCCATAACTTGGTGTACACCATAATTGGAATAAGATTGATTGATTGATTGATTGATTGATTGATTGATATGTGGGATTTAACGTCCCAAAACCACCATATGATAATGAGAAACGCCATAGTGGAGGGCTTCGGCAATTTCGACCACCTGGGGTTCATTAACGTGCCCCCAAATCTGAGCACATGGGCCTACAACACTTCCGCCTCCATCGGCAATGCAGCCGCCGCAGCCGAGATTCGAAACCATCACCTGCGGGTCAGCAGCCGAGTACCTTAGCCACTACACCACCGCGGCGGGGCTAATTGGCATAAGAGGGTAACAGCTTTAGATGAATGTGACTGTCGTGTGATAACATGAATAATATAAAAATTTTGTCGCGTATGTCGTCAAACCATTTCCTCCAGAAGTGCGGCACATACCCGTACAGCAAGGAATATGGTATGCGAAAATTCGCCATAGGTGATTGGCAGTTTATGTCTACCCAGCAACGACAAAAACACCCATTGGTAATTGAAATGCCAGAGCGATAAGAAAAAAAAATGGCATCAATAGCGTTTACTCGATAAGCAAAAAGAGTAAGTATCAGGGTCCCAGCAGAAATTCAACCCAATTATTTGCGTGGAAATGAAGTTTTCTACTACAGCTTCACGCCAAGTTTCAGAACTGGCCTAGGAAAGTACCGTATGCAGGTGTAAGTTTAGCGAAATGTGAATTGTGGTTCCCATTCTCCATATAACTATTTACACATGTTATATGTACTTCCTTGATAAATTCATCACGTCGGGTTACCGTAAATTGTATTTAAGCGCCGTGTAATGGAGTTTTTTAGCATAGCACTATCCAGTGCTACCTTCCTCGCTAGCACAGGCGCTTCATATCAAAGTACCACTTTTGGTATTGGTAATACCGCTCTTGATGTTGGCATCGTTACGTGTTCCTAAACAAGTGGTTATATAAAACGTATGTGACTGTTCGACATATGTCTGTACGTACATTTTCATATCTTCAGCGTCATGTCATTTCGTAACTCTTCACTGAATAAAGAAATTGCTCCGCAGTCATTCCTCTGCACGCTTCGCATGACGCCGATTTCCATAGTGATTTGCCAATCTTTATTGGGAAGTATTGTACTGCTTAGTTCACGAACTGAAAGCTTTAAAATATTTCAATGCTCTCTAAACCATTTCTGTTCCTTCTACAACTAAAAACAGGAAACCAATTAAAGTATTCAGCTTTCAAGCGAAATACCTGCCGAAATTTATTCTCCTGTTATTTTCTCCTTGCTTCAGAACACACGTCCACTGCACGTTGTTGCTGATTCAGTGATGAGCAGTGGTTTTAACCTGTGTGCTTGTTTGTTTGTGTGTGTGTGTGTGTGTGTGTGTGTGTGTGTGTGTGTGTGTGTGTGTGTATGTGTGTGTGTGTGTGTGTGTGTGTGTGTGTGTGTGTGTGTGTGTGTGTGTGTGTGAGTGTGTGTGTGTGCGTGTGTGTGTGCGTGTTTGTGTGCGTGTGCATGTGCTCAGACATCAACAATACGCTGTAGCAATGCCGTCACATTGTTTTTTTTTAGTTTTTGCAGAACGTGTCAGATAATTTGAGAATAAAGGTGGTCAAACATAACACAACAGTAATCACAAGCTCCGTTTCCTTTCAAAAGCCAACTGCGCCAAGAAAGACGTGCTACTGTGCGCAACTACGTGTGCGCATAAAAGCAGCGAACCACACAACTTTTTCTCTGCTATGCCTTTCGCAAGCTTTCTTTGGGAACTCCGCAGCGCATAGTAAGGCAAGAACAGCACTGTCTTCGAAGAGCTCGACGTAAAAAAAAGCGTAGTAGTGTTTCTATGTGGTACGCTATGTCGCATAACATTTTTTATGTAAGACTCTATACCTTGTTCTTCCGCTGCCAACTGTGGTTCAGTATCAGTTCGTATCTTACATGCCCAGATAGTGAATACTACAGATTTGTGAGAACACGCTCTTTTATTTACTTAACAACCCTTGCAACAACTATTTTCTTTGTATTGACTAAGTTTTTAAAAAGTTCAGTATATCATTAGCACATTTAGGTTCGTCATTGCACACACTTGACTGATTGATTGATATGTGAAGTTTAACGTCCCAAAACCACCGTATGATTAGGAGAAGCGCTGCAGTGTAGGGCTTCGGAAATTTCGAGCACCTGGGGTTCTTTAACGTGCGCTCATATCTGAGCACACGGGCCTGTAGCATTTTCGCCTCCATCGAAAATGCAGCCGCCACCACCGAGATTGGATCTCGCGACTTACGGGTCAAAAGCCGAGTAGCTTACCCACTGGAACACTGTGGTGGGGCCTCGTTGCATTTATTTCCGTTCATTGTTGCTAACCGGCATTTCTTCACGTTTCTCTGCGTTTACTGAATAGTTTTACTGAAGTAAGACGTATTAATGCGGGAATTAGTTTTACATGAAAATCTTTAGGCCCAGTAAAATGCTCAACTACAACAGATAACTGCAACGTGAGCGACAGGTGCCCATGCAAAGCAACCATTGAGCAAAGTGGTATGCGAAAGAAACCAGCAGCAGATGACGAAAACAGAGCATACCTAGAAAAACGTGTGAGTGGCCGTGCACGGCGCTTGCCGAACGACACAACTTCTTAGACACACCGGGAAGACCGGCAGGCACAGATGGTCACTTGGTCTCTTCAACAAACTGAATATTTGTGCCAAATTGAATTTCGCCTTTGATTGGCACTCGAGAAGCTTTTATCACGAAAGGACGCCTGCCTCAAAATTCGTCTGCCCACTCGGTCCTTGCCGTGCACTCATTTTTAAGAAACGAATTCATTGCAGGCACACTCTCTTTCGTGCCCCTTGCGGATGTTCGAGTTCCGTAAACCTTGAACGCTGCGAGCGGAAAACTGGACGAGAGCCGTTTAGAATACATTGATAAGTGAGGAAAGAGTTTTTACGAAATATGGCTGCGGGCCGTTCAGTTTGGTAAGTGGGGTAATTAAAATACCCTAGTGGCATAAAAGCCGAAATAGGTTGTTAGTAGGCCTCGGAAGTTTGGTGAATACACGTATGCAAATGACAAGACGGAATGCCATGATAATTCGAAGTTGGTAGCATAAACAGCTTAGCGCAGCTTCGCACAAGTGATTTGATGTCTGAAGCAAGAGCCAAGTGAGGCAGCCTTTAATTTTATGCTCAATTGAACTTTGATTTATTTTTCTCTTTCTTTCCATTTTCCTGTGTTTGTTCTATCTCTTGTCTTTATTTCTTTCTATGTCTTCCTTTGTCTTTTTCTCTATATCGACTTTCTTTCAATGTCTCTTTCTAAACCTTTCCATTTGTGTTTTCTTATATACTATTTCTTACTCTATTTGTATCTGTTCGTTTTCTGAGATAAGCTTACCCTTCTACCCTCCTTCTTTCCGAACTTTTCATCCTAACAATACTTCTTCTCGCACTCACTACCTTTCCACTGCCCTTGCTGTGCTATACTACACAAGGCAATGGTGTTATGCTGTTCTAGCACGCCCGGGGGTCAAAATGCCCGCGTTCGGTTCAGGGATGCAATGGTTCAAATCCTACATCATAGGGACACTTCTTTATCAACATTTTTCTAACTTTTTTGTGTCTTTTTTTCTTTCTTCCTCTTTTTCTCTAATCACTTACTCAGGCATCAGAGTTTATTAATGGCGCATATGTCTTGTGAGAGATGCAGAAGACGAAGAAGTCGCAGAGAGTCCATGCAGGATCATGATAACATTTGTTCACAAATAACAAACTGACTGAAGCAGAGCCACTGTTAAAACTTCTAAATCTGCAAAAACAAATGAAATTAGAGACGTATTTCACAAAATCAAACAGGCGAAACAGAATGAAACAAGCACTACAGCTTCAAAAAATACAAACTCAGTGAAAAATCAACAACTGAATGATACCGTAAGCGTCATCCTATTTCAACACTAACTCAAAATATAGTTACCACCATTACTATTCGCCTGATGTGTGAAGACTACTGCTAAGAACAACCAGCCTTCATCGCAAGGTCAGGTTGCTGACGTTCTCTGCCATCGGTGCTGCTGGTGCCAGACTCAGTTTCATTGAATGATAGATATGTGGGATTTAACGCCCCAAAACCACCATATGATTATGATAGACGGCGTAGTGGAGGGCTCCGGAAATTTCGACCACCTGGGGTTCTTTAACGTGCACCTAAATCTGAGCACACGGGCCTACAACATTTCCGCCTTCACCGGAAATGCAGCCACCGCAGCCAGCCGGGATTCAGACTCTGTTTCAATGTGGGGTTGTTAGCTAAAATTGAGTGGTCTCCGTTCTGAGCTTTATTTTAAAGTCTCTAGTTGACTGCCATTGCTTTTGAATTTACCCCATCTGTTGTGCTGACGTCGAGCAATTCTTCTGGCCAAGTGCCATCCGTCTGGTTGGAACCACTGTCACCTAATGAGTTTCCGTTCGAGTTACTATTTCGCAGTGGGGTCAGCAACATTCATGTCGCAAGGTGCCTAAAAATTGAGGTCTCACCAGGCTCACGAACCCTCAGGCTGTCCAAAAAGAATTGAAAGCCACATCTAACCACTTTCAGACCATCACTGACGTGTGCCAATTTTGACAAGGTGGCATAGTGGGTAGGTCACTGGAGAAGACCTGTATGCAGGATATTCTTTAGTGTACTTCATTCACGTTAACCCCGGTGAATGCTTTCATTTCGCCTCGCATCGCGTGTACGAAAAGCCTCGTAAGGGGCGTCAATTCCAAGCTGAGTCCAGAAGAGACCATAGACAGGCTTTCGGCAGCAGACGGTATTTCCGTTTACCGTTGCAGTCGCCTGAATAATAACAAGAACATACCAACCAAATCTGTCATTGCTACATTTTTGGGCACAACTTGCTGGTCAAAAATAAAGCTATGGCCTCTTATTTTTTGCAGCCCCTCCCTTCCCGTTCAGTCCAATGTATAAGCTGCTGGAGATTCGGCCATAGTGCGAGAGGATGCAAGTCAAATTTTCATTGCCGCTTCTGCGGCAAAAGCCACTCCTTAAGTGAATGCTCAGCAACATCAGAAAAATGCTGCCTTTGTGGAGGGAGTCACTCCACAGACCATTCCAAATGCTCTACTCGCTCCAAGGAAATACTAATCCTAGAAATTATAGACCACCGCCGCTGCTCGCGCAGGGAAGCTATTGACAAAATGAAAGGCAGGGCATTCGGATATTCTGCTGCAGCAGTACGACACATTTTATTCTAGACTCCAACCTTTTACAAGTAATTGACTTTGCCGTCGAAAAGGCAATGGCTAAGGCAATGAATAAGTTTATATATAATTTCAGTGACTGTTTAACGCAAATTATTTCAACTGAGACGGCGCAAGAAGTGCAAGCTCAGGCTCCTACAGTTCCTCAACAATCAGACACCATCGACGCCATTCAACTACATGGCATGGTGCTGGATAAACTGTCTGAATGTGTACGTAAAGCTGAGCAACCTGCACAGATGCAGTCACGCCGCTGCACGCCTCAGCCAAGCACAAGTAATGCTACAGATGTGGAAATTCACATCCGAGGTCATAAACGTATACGACCACCTATCTCTGTGGGCCTAAAGCCAAAAACTAAAAAGAATGAGTTGATTGCAAGAAAAGATGCCATGAAGGGCAAGGCATGTGCCTCTGCGTTGCGCTCAGCACCATGGGCCAAGTAAAGGTACTTAGTTGAACTGCCGTTCTATATTCACCACCTCAATCGACTTGCATTACCTCTCTAACCAACTTAACACCGATATTATAATTCTACAGGAAACTTGGCTTACAGCTGATAAAAATTATTATTTTACAGAATTTCGTTCTTTTAGATTAGATCATCCACACATGGTGGTGGTTTAATGATACTAGTATCAAGTAAATTATGTCATAGGGCGAAAATTGTTTTCGGGATGTCAGACCCTGATTGTGAAATAATAGCATTAGATTTCTACCTTCCGTGATGCCATCCTTTTTCAATCATGAATTGTTATTTCCCCCCTGGTGTACAAAGGACAAGCGGCCTTAGCAGTGCTTTGGCAGCTAGTCAAAAGGAAACAGCGCTCACAGGTTATTTTAATTCTCATCATTTGTCTTGGGGGAGAAAGACAGACCTGTGTGGTAGACGGCTGTAGGAGTGTGCCATTCACTAAAGTTTGTGGTGTATAAATAAAGAACACGTAACATTTCTGCTTAGGTCAGACTTTATCAGTGTTAGATTTTACGTTTTGTACCAGTGCGATTAATGTGTTGTCATGATCCGTGGTTGCCTCTCCAACTAACAGCGACAATCTTCCCGTATTGTTTTACATTGTATGTTCAGTAACAAATTTGGAGCAGCAACCTGCAGTATATGTCAACCATAAGAAATTTAAAACCTGTCTGTGTTCGGCCATTGCAGAACTTCAGAATGACAATGGTCAGGAAATTGCATCTAAGATCAGCTCCACACTAGAGGGATGTCGGCAAAATTCAGAGTTCGTTATTCCATCGAGTAAACGGCCATCAACTCGTTGGTGGACTGATAAATGTACGCGCGATTACAAAAGGCAGAAAGCTGCTTGGAAGAAGCTTCTGCCTAATCAATGCCCAATAAATTGGAAAGACTATCAGTTTTTTTGCCGGCGTATTTAAACGCACTGTTAAATGCACGAAAGTAGAATATGATTGTCGACATTTTGATTATCTTGCCAACTCAAACAATAGGTGTGCTTTGTTCGCGTATATGCGGTCAAGAAAGGTACTGCCAACACCTTTACCTTTAGAATCAGGTATCTTAGCGCTGCAAGAGATGAATAACCTCACTGGAAGAGATAGCTACCGGTTTAGAACGTCGCTTTAGTACAGATCTCTTGACTATTCACAACATGCAGGAATCTATGCATGAATTTACAGAACTTTCCACATCTGAAATAACCAAACCTGTACTCTGTTTACCCACGACTGCCCCTTGACCGGAAAGAATTACAAATTCGATGATAACGTTTTACTTAGAATCACCTAATGTTCTTTTATATATTGTGAATTAATCGTTGAAGACCTCATGGATACCGCACGAATGTGAACTATCTAAAATTAGATTGTTGCTGAAGAAACAAGACGGCCGATGCATATTGGACAACATAAGGCCCAATGCCTTGACATCAAATCTGGTGTGAACTTGATTGAGAGTTATCTATACTCGAATCACTTGATTTATTGACGAATGGTCAATTCTGAGCCCCTGTCCAATCGTGTTCAGGGCTGGGCGCTTCATATGGAATGCCCACGTTGATTTAAAAAGTCGTATAAAATTAACCCGACGGGACAACAAATATGCAGCTTTAGTGACATGGAATATCGCTAAAGCATGCGATACAGTAGAGCATGGTATTCTGATAGATCGACCGGAATCCCACAACTTTCCGGCATACATAGTGTAACGAGGGCAGTGAACAGCAACAGCCATTTCACTAGTAACGTCGATTCACAAATTCCATTTGGACAGGAAGTTTTATTGTTTCCGAGGTGACTTTTCATCGATTGTGCACAGAAAAACGAGAGGAGTACCGCAAAGCTCAGGGCTGTCCCCGGTGTTGAATAATGTGCTAATGAGCACCATTCCACGTAACAAGGACGTAAAAACTTACGTTTATGCCGACAATATCGCCTTCTTTGCAATTGAAGACACAATTCAGACTTTATACAAACGCCTGCAGTCTTATCTTATCACCCTGGAGAACTGGCTTGATGACAACCACTTCTTATTTATTTCAAGTAAATGTGCCATTCTTACCGTCCCCTTTGAATACCCCGTGCACATCTCGTTATGTTACCATTTTGAGGACATACCACAGGTGAAATCTCTAAATAAATTGGGGTAATTTATAATGCATCTCTTAACTGGAACCAACACATTGAACTTATAGCTGGTTAACGTGAACAAGCAGTCCGCTTGTTACGTAGGATAAGCAACTTGCGAATAGGCATGAGGAGAGATACACTAGTAATGATATATAAAATGTATGTTCGTCCTATTCTCGATATTGGATGCGTGCTTTTTTCTAGTGTTCCAGCCTACGAAATTCGGCCTCTCATTCTTTTAGTAAGAGAATTGTTCCGCTTATCTCTTGGCCTACCCAAAATGGTTGCTAACTGCGTTTCATACCTAGAATCGAGAGTTTCTTCTGTTTCGTGCATGTTTTGTATCTTGACCATGAGACGTTTTTAAGAATTTATGAGTCACCAATCCACCAGTCGGAGACAGTTTTCATATCCTCTCCGAAATTATTTTCGGTGTTAGATTGCCACGGTTTGACACCGCACAAATTATATTTGTACAACGTTTACTGGACCCGCTGATTGTAGGTATCTATGAGACAAAGCACACTATTGATAATTCATTCCATGTGGATATTCTATTTCACGACATATTCCCTAATAATCCAAAGTTACTCCCTAATCCCACTCTAAAGGGTTTACTGCAAGAAAACTTGCAGAGCATCAAAACAAGTGTAAATATTGCTACAGATGCATCATAGTGTGAAGAAAAGTCAGATGTTGATATATTCAGCCCGAACTTAGATTGGTTCTATTCGGTCCGACTATCTGATTTCATACCCGTTTTTTGTGGCTGAATTTTTGGCAGTGGTACTGGCCTTACGAAAGTTAAATGCGGAAATTTCATCAGCTGTTATATTTACAGATTCTTTGTCTCTTTGCACTGCGCTTTCTGTTGGTGCTGAATTGCTTATATTAAAGGCGTTTCGTTCATTAATACCCGCAAATTTTAGAAAAGTTAGATTAGTTTGGGTGCCGGGTCATAAAGGGTTGTTCTTGAATGAAATGGCTGATTCTATAGCAAAGTCATCAGATAGTGGGCCAATTTTACCGTGTTTTCCACCATTCGCCTATGTAACAGCGGCGTGATTTGGCAAGGGTATCATTATATAAAGCTTCGCAGGTACATCCCTCACAAATTCGACAGAATATCTGCACTTCGTTTCATTTGATTTCGTTTTGTTCCTTGCTTGGGGGTGGTACCCAAGAGGTGGGTATATATATATATATATATATATATATATATATATATATATATATATATATATATATATATATATATATATATATATATATATATATATATATATATATATATATATATATTTGTGTGTGTGTGTGTGTGTGTGTGTGTGTGTGTGTGTGTGTGTGTGTGACGCTACGATGACTGGGTGACGTGGCCTGGCTCAGACGCCAGTTTATTCCCATTCTCACTTCCTCATTCTCTGCTTCTACAAACCATCCAAACCATCATATGTCACATGATTACCCCTGCCCCAGAAAGAAGGCGTGAGTTACAACTCACAAACAAGAAAAAAGTGAACAAGAAGTTGCTGAAAAGTCACAAATGTCAAAATAAAGAGGTAGCGTAGTTTCACAAGTATCAAAATGCACGCGTTGTCTTTTTCGTGGCTAAGACTTAAGGGGAGAGTGCAGCAGTCCGGTGATATCAATAAGAGATCTGACGGGCTAGGCTGATGGTTGCGTCCTGAATAACACAAGAATGCTTTGCACGTGAAAATAGCGGAAATCGCAGCTGGCATTCTTGTGAAGAAAAAACGAGGCTCGAACACCTTGCAGAATCGACAGTTATGGGTATCGTAGGCATCGAATTCTTCGTCGTGGCACAGGCCGAGCAGGCAGCTTGCGTGCGCGTTGATCGAGGTTGAATGGGCGCTGCCTGTGTTTCTGCCAAGTACAAGGCGTGCTTTTGTGGCTTTTGGAGATCTTTCTATGGCGATGTCGCAGATGTTTTGATTGAAAGCACATTCTTGATCTTTGGTGAAGAAGGTATCCACGATGATGGGCCTTTTTGCAATGTTCTTTAAGCCTTAAGAGTGCACTCAATGACATTTTCTTTCATCGTTGACAATGTTGAAGTATACGTTGGCGTTGTAGTTTCTTGGTTTCATCAACTTGCTTGTGGTGTGACATTGACCGCGGTGCGACAGGATTCTTAGCGAGTTCTCTGCAGGCTTCTACGACGCCAACCAATGCAACTGTTTCCGGCGCAAAATAATGTGCCGGGTTTCGTGCACTTGAATCTTCAGTATTTATAAACCGTTGATTGGTTGCCTGAAGAGTACTTATGTCATCAGAAGTCGCACCTGTGGTTTTGTCTTCATTATAGGCATTGAAGTTGTATACTGGATTCACGTCGCTTCGATCTTGTGATTGATGAACACTCGACGCTTCTGCAGAACACTTTTCTTCACAAGTTGCTGATTGTGAACGCTTCTGTCTTTGTGGAACTACTGAGCTGAATACTTTGAAGAAATAAGATTTCTGTGAACATTCGTTGTCTGGTTTGCTTTCGTGCGGATTTACTAACTCGTCATGCGTAAATGCCGTCACGCATCCAAAGCCGTGTGGGTCATGTCTGCGACACGAAGCATCAAGTGATTTGGGTTGTTCAGGAACACGTGGAGTGTTATGGTGCCGCAAACACATTGGAAATGGCGATTTGATCGCCCGTAAAAATCTAACCGTAAGTTCAGTCTTTTGGCAAAATGGTCTACATTCCTATCGGTATACGGTGGCATTACCTTCTCTGCTGCGTCGTGCAAGTCCCTAGTTGGTGTTGTAATGCGTGAAGTGTATTCGGACGAGTCATATAATGGTACAATGGTAGAATATTTACTGTCAAGTCTTCTTTGGGAAATACGTTTACTGCGGGAAGAATTTGCGTAACTGTGATGGTTGAGTTGAGAAGCCTTCAGCTGATGAGGTATGGACAGGTCTTCATCGTATTCTTTGAAACGGCTGATCATGTCTTCTTTGATATTTTTCCAAGACTCATGGTTTTCGAAGATGTGGGTGAGGTGAAACTTGAATGCCTCACCTGAGATGTAGTCAGTGAAGTTTATGATCATCTCCCGTTCTGACCAGGATGCAGCGGTGGCGTGGAGCTCGAAAAGGTTGAACCAGTACTGTACGGGTCCGTCGTCCTCTGATCTGGTGTACTTTGGGATGTCAAGGTTGTCTGATGGTGCTGTCATGATGCTGGTTTTGGTGTAGTATTGAGATGCACTTTTGCGGTCCACGTTCGATCACTGCGTCTTGCTGAGACGTTCGAAGATGGTGGCCGGTTGACGAAGTGGCCGCCAGGTCTTCATCCAGTCCACTCGTGTGACACTACGATGACTGGGTGACGTGGCCTGGCTTATACGCCATGTTTATTCCCATTCTCACTTCTTCCTTATCTGCTTCTACAAACCATCCCACCCATCATATTGTTACGGGTATATATATATATATATATATATATATATATATATATATATATATATATATATATATATATATATATATATATATATATATATATATATATATATATATATAACGCAAGCAACCACATATGTTCATTACGCGACATGTGATGAGCTATACTTTGCAGGCATAAAGTCGGGCAGGTAGTGGCGGCAGTGCAGTGGGAAAGGTCGTTCCATTCAGCAAATGCACGTGAGAAGAAGGAGGTGAAAAATGTCGTGGTGCGTCTGCGTGGTTTGGCGACTTGAAAAGCATGGCCACTTATTATATTCCTGGCGCATGTCCAGTAGTGCCACACGTAAACTAGAAGTCACAAAACAAGGCTGCACTGTAGGATGCCGAAACTAAATTTCCATCATCACAGGTCTAGTCGGGCTCTTTTTCCAATGTGCGCTTTCTGTGGCGAGCCAGAAACTATGTACCATTACTTTTTGACATGTAGGCGATTTACTACAGCTCGCAGATCCAAGTTAGAAAATCCTTTACGTGCTATTGAACTCAACTTATTCACGCCCGTGATTCTGTCCTTTGGAGCCTCTATTTCTGGGTTTGACAGTGAAAAATTATCTGAATGAAACCAAAAGTGTAACGAACTAATAATATTCTTCTGTGTGAAAAGTGCATAACTTTTCTCTTTTTTAAGTTAGGTTTTGATTAAGTCACTGTATATTACTAATACAAAAAATTTATAGTAGGTACAGCTCATTGTTAAAAATAATTTTGTTTTAAATTTTTAAAGGTTCAAATTGACAAGTTCCTTTACTCTAAAATTGATTAATACTTTGTAAGACCACTCAATTGTTGGCCGATCCCCCACGATGGGTATGGGCCACAAGTGAAGGTCAACAGTGACAACACGATGAAAGCAGGTTCAGCGGGTGTCGTAGTGCCAGCTCGGTGGGCTCAAAACGTTACACAAGAAAATTCTGGCTTTCAATAAACTAGAGCTTCCTTATCGCTTAACTGCATTTCGATAAATATGTTTGAAATACGAAGCATTGCAGACGTAACAGTAGTTGTATTTTATTAGCGCTCTGTTTCGCCTGTAAAGGGTGCACTGCTGCACATGCTATCATAGAGCGGAGAAGCCAACCACAAAAGATATCAGTAGAAGGTGAGTTACATCTATAGAGAAAACACCATCAATAATCTTGAAATTATGAGAGCCTCTGACGCATAAATTCGTATATGATTTAACAGTGAATTATTTTTCAGCTAGGAGAATCTTCTTAAGTCTGGAACGGGAATTATCACCATCGTGAACCAACATCCCTACTCCACGCCCTCTTTCCCTAGTTTTTCGTCTTTTTCCCTCCCAAAAAAACGTGAGGCAATTTCTTCGGCCTGGGATGCACTACTTTGATTGACGAGAAAACAGGCATAGAGAGAGAGAGAGAAGTGGAAAAAACAAACGGGAAAGAAAAGCTGAAAAAACAGATGATAATGAAAAGAAAAAGTTTACACTTGCCTTGTAAGATCGAAGTTGTCATCACAAAATTTCGTTGCCGCATAAGCTCCCTCAATTTTCACTTGCACAGATCTGGTCTATGATCTCCCCCATGTGCATTTACTGTAATCAAGAGGAAACCATTAATAATTTTTATTATATTCTCGCCGTTTCCATTTATTCAAAAAAAGCAAACTAGGCCCACCTTCTAAAAAACTGGGCATGCAATTATCAGAACCTGCTCTTCTTTCATTTGGACCCTCTACACTGAGTTACAGCCACAGGGATGTTTTATTTGCCATTCAGGAATACATCACTGCGACTAAACGATTTTCTTGCCGAATTCTGGCCTCAATACTTTTCTTTTCCTCCTTTTTTCTCTTCAAATTCGCAACTGGCACTTCAAATAACTTATGAATACCTACTACTTTTTAGGAACGAAGCAAAGCAGAAAGTATCGGACAAATTCACCTTATAATTGGCCAATTTCCTTCTTTGTGTACGAGCCATTTGCAGAGGAAAACAACAACAACGGCTTAGGAAACAACAAGGCTGGCTGATGTTAAGGGGTTTACCTTGGCATTCTTAGCTGATGCTAGGTCTTTCCTTGCCGTAGACAAAGCAGAGTTAGGCGAATGCCTGTGACAGACCATGCAAGAATGTTCAAACTGCAATGCTTGAAAAAACGTGGAAAGATAGGTGGGCACCCATGGTAGAAGCTAGGAGCTTTTGTCGTTCGGGATCGGCTTTCGCGGCGAGAAATCCCGATGTGGTAGCTGTTGGTGCGCGTGGCTGACAAGGAGCGACGTGGAGCATTTTTCGCAGACACCCGGCGTTTTCCCTCGACCCTCACGAACTTTGTCGTTGGTATGCCTTGGCTAAAAAGAAGTTTTTGGCGAAGCAAGACTCGAAACCTCGTACACACGAACTGGAGCCGAGCTTCTTAACCACTCGGCTAAACAGGTGCCCCAGCAGAGCATAGCGTAGTCTCACATAGCAAAACATAGCAAAAGGTGGCAAGGGAAAGTGAGGGTTTTAAGCAGAGATGTGGTGGTGTGATGAAAGAAAGGAGAAGGAGAGAAAGAAAAGCGTGTGTATGGTATGAAAAAATTTCATTTAGGTCCGTCAGGGCGTGAGAAAGACGTAGCGAGCTGCTCCCACATCGGGAAAAATAGACTGAACCCCTCCTCCACGTCGTGGGCCCTTTGAACTACCCTATCTGCATCCCTAAATTTCTACTGCGTAGCGCAGCATCCCATTTAAACGGTATAAGGTTTCCAATCCGTAACGCAGGGCACCACCGCAGCAAGTGCAAAAAAAAGAAAATTAGAGATAGAGAGAACAAACAGAGAGAAATAAGGAAAGACAGCGAACAAAAAAGAGAGAGAGAGAGTAAGAGGGATAGGGAGAAAAGAAAGTCAAGAGCGAGAGAAAGGAATTAATTAAAGAAATATTATATGTAAATAAAACACAAGAATTCTTCGTTAACCTTAATGTTGTGTAATTATTTGTGTAGTTTAAAATGCAGCCTATAATAAAGTTTTACTTGAAACTAGAATAAGCGCGTAGCACGGTTGACCAAGCGGTTCTTTCAGAATTTGCACACTTTACGAGGTAGTGGCACCCTCACCGGCGTTGCACGAGTCTCAGCCGTATGTTGCAGAAGCGTTATCCGCAATCTAAGACACAAATATTGCAATGATTTCTTTTTTATTCTTCTTTTTTATACTGTTTGAGACCTTGTCACAGTTTATTTTTGTTTTCTGCTTGCACCGACCACTCTCTGACCATGCGACAAGAGTACGCGGGTGGAGGACAAGCTAGGCCTCTAAAGTTCTTCGAATTTAAAAGATAGCTGGTATAGCTGTTTGTAGGATTTATTTTCTTCCGAACTTGCCAAGAATTAAGACTGATTCTTTTCGGCAAAGCAACGCCTGGCTCGAGCTTCGTGACAGAGACCACCCCGTCTTCGTGGCATTGAGCCGAAGGAAGACATCTTCGACGCTGGACGTTTAAGGAATACAACTTCACGTACAAAACTATTTACAAAGTGAACAAAAGATGGCCCACACTGATCTAGAGCAGCAATGCCAGAGTCTAGTTGGCCAGCTTTCCTCGTTGCGAAAGACATTTCGGCCTTTTTAACGTTCATTTGACCCGCAGTTTTCCCAGAATTATTTCTCGTTGCCTGTTGTCATTATAACTCATCAAGACTCTGATAAGCACGTCCGTGGAAGAAGGGGAGAGTTGAGTCCAGCCGTCCAGACCCCTCCAGCTCAGGAATGTGAATATTGAAAAGGTGGGGGGAGGGGGTAGGTTACCCAGAGCACAACCATGCATATAGAATAACAATAGAGGGGAAAGAGAGAAATCAGAGGATGTAAAGGTAGTAAGAGATGAGGGTGGCAATTTCGGCTTGTTGGTATAGTAGCATGATAATAGATGGTAGCGCCGACTGAATACATGGGCAAAAGAAGGCACATTCAAGACAACACAGCACTAACTTTGAAGAACCGTATAATACTCACTGATCCCGCTATATTAAATGTACCATCATAACATCATGCCTACATATACGGAGTGGCCAGAGAACGGTTGTGCAGCTCAAGCAGTGGGTATTTACTAGCATACGCTGCATGTGTTGGTATTGCGAGGCGAGAGATGATTTAGGAAAGCTCAATTGTTATTTCACCTTTAATATTGTTACGAGTAACTTGTTTAATGAGCTTACATTGTCACATCGAGGGGCCTGGTGGAAGGCGTCGTCACACGAAGAAGTGGCCGCTGTGTTCGGAAGGCGCACGATGCTTTGGGCTACGCGGCGGGCTTTAGCTTGTTCGAGACGTCGGCATTCTTTAAGGATTTTGTCGATGCTCGAGACGTTGCTAAAAACCAGCAGGTTGAAAGCGTCGTCAGCAATGCCTTTCAAGACGTGGTTAACCTTTTCGTCTTCCGACATGGACTGGTCGGCCTTGGAACAAAGGGCCAAGACGTCAAGAATGTAAGAGACGTACGATTTGGTAGAAGACTGGGCCCGTGTGGCAAGAGTCTTCTTCGCAGCGAGCTGACGACCAGATGAATCGCCAAACAGGTCAGGTATCTTTTCTTTGAAGAGATGCCAGCTCGTTATGTTGGATTCGTGGCTTTCAAACCATGTTCGGGGAGTGCCGTCCAGGTAGAAAAGCACGTTGGCGAGCATGAGCGTGGGATCCCATCGGTGAGTAGCACTGACGCGCTCGTACCGCTTCAGCCAAGTGTCGAGATCGATCGTACTATCACCGGAGAAAGTGCCGGCATCCCGGAGGTGCGGTAGTGTGACGTAGGTGGTGGCTTGGACTGATGAGGGTGGCGTAGAGGAAGTACCAGCAGTCGAAGCAGTCGAAAGGTCGCCGATGGTGCGACCGCTGCGCGTCTCCATCGAGGTACGGGGGTCGTCCACCTCCACCAATAATGTTAAGAGTAACTTGTTTAATGAGCCATTTACAGCACAGAGAACCCGACGAGCAAGATGGCGTCAGACCAGCATCCAACGGAAAAACCCACTTCGTCCTCCTCTTTTATGCAGCCGTGTTTAGCGGCTGTTTTGTATCAATATTCTCAATTACCTGCTTGCCCCGCAAACGACCCCGGCTCGATCTAAACTGTGATTCAGGATTTTGATCATTTATTTTATTTGCATCGTTCTTAATTTTTCAGTCACGCATAAGTTGATCCTTCGCTCGCATGATGCCGACACCACCACCGACGCCAGAACTTCTGCAAAACTAGCTCTTTAACGCTGTAGCCTTCATAGCGATAACATTTTAAAATACGGTTTCTCGAACTGACATGAGAAGGCATCAGGCATATTTTTTTACCTAAAAAAACGTTTAAGGGGGAAAGCTTCTTACACGAAGTTTTTCTTTTATCACTTTTTTGCATCAAATGATAGGTGAGGCACCTGGGAGCGTAGAAAACATACCGGTAATCGTGAGTGCGCCCTGAAAAATTAATTACAGCATGTTTTTAAAAGCTATTTTTGGTTCCCTGCAGTACCCTGACGTCACGACATGGTACTAGGAGCGCCACCGGATGGTAGTTTATGCACGCGCAAATTTTCGTGACATATTCTCGTCCACGCTTCGCTTCTTCGGTCGTGTGTTGCACGCCCTACCTGTGACAACTTTCGCGGCAGTGGGCACAATGTTAGAAAGACATGAATGACATGACATGGCGCAGGTTCTTCGTCGACAATACGAAGTCGGTCAGCAGCTGCATGTTGTGCGTGTACGCATCTTAAATGAAGTGGAGAAAACAGAAAACTCCGCTCGCTTGGCGTCCAGTTTCCGCAATGGCACACCAAGTCGGCTCACGCTTGTCACCGTGCTGAATCTGAATTGAATCGGTACGATTTGCACATATTAGGGAGTTTTAAAATAACGTTTGCAGGTGCTGCGGGCGTTGCGGGCATAGCGGGTGCCATATCAATTTCAGAAAAGCGTTCGCTGCCCCTAAGGAAAAGTCTAGGGACTTTCGCCCCGACCAAACCTAAATGCACGGAAGCTACACAGAGCACTTCATGGGCCTCGCGGGCCGCGATCGCCACACGCTATTTTGGACGTATTGCGGGTCAGCCGCGATCGTGAATGCGACTCTCATTACGGAGCATGTGCCATGGCAGCGACCGCACCGCAAGAGCTCGCGGTGCACTATTCTAAAACTCCCAATAAAGTGCTTTTAGCCGCATACTTCTTTACGGTAACGTGCTGCCTGATACCGATTTGTGTTTACCGTTACCGGAACGCATGTTTTTCAACGTGTTGGTTCCCCAGAAGTTAACGCTTACGTACATACGTAAACGTTTACCTTTACGATTTTGCAAACCATAACTGGTGATGCCAACTGCATTCAAACTATATTTAAATTAGAGAGGATTGATTCATCACTATGGCAAGATCACAAGACATTTTCACGGTATCCTCCTATGCGCCAAAATGCGCAGAAAAGATACAACGTCACTGTAGAGATGGTGTCAACATCTTGTGACACTTCGTGCAACCACAGCCATGAACACTTTGGCTTACGCGTATTGTTGTTTAGGTGAAAATAATTAAAAAGGTATCTCAATCGTAATAACACCGAAGCGCGGTTTTGGCACGACACATGCATTGCGCAATTGTTCTGCAATAACACTTTTGTGATTGCTTGGTTCATTTCAATCCTGCAAGATGGATCCACTTATCCTACCTCTCAGGGGCTTGCACGTTTACAGGTTGGATGTTCTAGGCATGTATGACCACTTATAGCTGTGGTATTCTGGCCTAAACAAGGTAATCACTGCTGGCGCTCGCACTACGGCTTATTTTGACTCGACGGCTGGAGTTTTTGCAATGCTGATATGGTGCGCTCCTCCCAACGAAGACTCATATGCGAGATCGGGCCTAATACTTAAAGCCTATCTGGTGGGTAGATTTCGTTATTCAAAGGTTTACGCTCTGCAAAGACCCATGCATGCGCATATTTATCTGGTAGAACGGTAACGTATAGAAGTGTACGCGGAATCTAAAAGACCCTATTGTCCCACGTTTCACCGGCGCAAGACCATCCACAGGGCAAAATAATGAGGCCATGACGACCAATTCTAAATCAAACGATTTTTTTGCCTTCTTAAAGAAGTAATCTTGTATTCACGTGCGCGTACACTATTCCAGATTCAGATAGCTCGCTTCACAGGTAGACTGGATGACAGTGACCGCACAGCCGAACGGCGCAAGTAGACGAGCGAGAGCTGCCATTTTTGTGTTTTGGTACTTGATATTATCACAACTTGCCAGACTGCTGCGTGAAGTCACCAGGATTGGTACTGTACCCTGACGTCAAAGAAGAGTCGATCTCGGTAGGTGTGCTGCGAGAAATGGTACTTTATTATCAAAATAGAATATGTTATTAGGATTTGCTGATCATCATACTTGCACCGAGTCGTCTCTGTATAGAGGAAAATTGTATGGCAGGGCAAACTCGCCTCCAAAAAGAGGTGTGAATACTTTTTTTAAGGCATGCGTCATGCGTTTTCTGTATGTAGTAGCCACTTCTCGTATTGGCCTTTGAAATGTCCGCTGGGTGGTGGCACTTGTATATAATGATTATTTTATAAGAAAATGCGAAATGGCGGTACTTAGAGTATTCTCTAGATGGGCGGACGGACGGATGGATGGATGGATGGACAGACAGACAGACAGACAGACAGACAGACAGATAGACAGACAGACAGACAGACAGACAGACAGACATGTGGAAAGACGAATGGACAGACATAAAGAAAGACAGGCAACAGACAGAAATATGGGCGGATGAACCGACGGACAGGCAGACGAAGGGACGGACGGACATACAAATATACGGATATGCTGACATACAGACAAACAGGTGGATGGACAGACGAACAGGTAAGGCAGACAGACAAAGAGATGGATGGACACACAGACGGACGGACGTATGGACAGATGGGCGAACCGAAAGACAGGCGGACGGACGGATGGACGCCATACATACAGACAGTCAGATGTATCGATGGACAGACAGACAGACAGACAGACAGACAGACAGACAGACAGACAGATGATTGGACGGACGGACAGACGCGGCCAGCAAATGATTCACAGTTTGCTGATAAAACCCTTCGAAGCTTCGCCCCACTCATCATCATTCACTGCGTCGATATGCTGTAATTTCAATGACAGTGCCAAGAGCCGCTTTTTTGGTGTTGTTGGAAGTATTCAGGTCGTCAATGTCTAGGTGCCTTGATAATTCAGGCATGAATTACACCCACATTCATATAATACAATAGCGTTCCGCTGCGAATTCGTGAAATATTTCCTCCCGCCGACAGAGAAGAAGTTATGGGAGATCACACCCATTAGCAAGCAAACATGCAGATGGAAACTCTTCTGGACTGATACGGCAGAAAGAAAAAAAAAGTAAAGAAAGAAGCTGCGTGGCGGCTTTCTATGGCAGACTCTTGAGGCAAGTGCCAGCAGGGTTCTAATGAGTCGCATCTCGCTATGCAGCCTTGTTTCTATGGAGAAGCGGGTCAAGGCAATCGGGCACGGCGGTGGCTCTGCGTCTACAGAGATGAATCCCAAACGCCGCGTAGCTATGGAGACGAGCTCCTCACCATTTGGCATTTGCTATTCGCGTCTTAGAAGTAAGGCTCTGCCGGACTACATAATTCTTTGGATGCTCATAAATAGGAGGAGCACCAGGAAAGAGACACGGCGCACGTAGTATCTAATGAAGCCATATGCAGTGACTGCCCGGGTCGTATTGTTTTGTCAGGAGGGGCGAATGCTCGTTTTCTTTCGCGATACCCATGAATAGAGGTTGCGGAAAAAGTATTTTTGTGGACGATGTCTTCCAGCAGGTCAGCCCAGTTGGCTGCGAGTGAATATTGAGAATTGACAAGAAGTCTTGAGTGGGATGCCTTGAACATCGATTAAAAGTAATACAGTATAGTCGTCACACTATGGCCGCTAATTTTGCAAGCCGAATCAAGCGATTATCTTTGGCAGGTGTCGGTAGCTGAGTGCCTGTTGAATATTCCACGTATGCGGGGACTACCGCAGACCAATGGTGAGCTCGATGCTGGGAAAACTATTGTGATTCGGTATGTACATCAAATTTCACACCATTTGCAAAAGATAGCCCTGAGAGGAAATATCCACGTGGTGTTCTCTGCTCCAGAAAAACTAAGCCGTCTATGTAAGCTTACGAACCCGAAAAAAGATGTGCAAGCCACTTTTGGAAAGACGCATGTAACTACGTTTGTTGAATGCGCCCTAGCTGTTGTGTACATGTTACTGCGGTCGTGTGGCGCAGTTTACATTGGGCAGACTGGTAGGTGTGTTAATGACCGCTTGCGTGAACACTCTGCAGTGAAAAAAATAAAAAAGATTTTTTCTGCTGGTTCACTGGCTATGCATTGTGAGACGTGTGGATGCACTCCATTCTTTTATCAGTGTGTCATCTTGGGCCGCCGTCGTAACCAGTAGACACGAAAAATCATCAGGGTGAACGCTATCGCAAATTGTGCGAAGCGGTGTGTGAGTACGTCGTCTGCGGCCTTTTCTCAAAAAGAGCTAAATTTTCTGGAGCACGTGCTGTGAAGCATTCATATATAGAATAGTTCACTTGAAATCAGATCACAACTAGGTCTCTTTGATAATGTGCTGTGCCATACGTGTACGGTTTCGTCACGTGTGTGCCGTCATGTGGAATGAGCTACATTATGTGTTGTAAAGGTACGCAATAAACAAAAGTTGAAAGTTGGCGTTCACACAGTCATATGTTTTAAATGCGAAGCATTTCTTAGCGAACTTCAGCGACTTTGAGCGTATCTATCTATCTATCTATCTATCTATCTATCTATCTATCTATCTATCTATCTATCTATCTATCTATCTATCTATCTAACTATCCGCCTACGACTTTTAGCTCTCCTGGCCGTTTGGATAATGGTACCGATACCAAACTTGGTATGACACAACATGACTGTGTGAAGAACAGAAACAACAAGTCATAACAAGAAAATCGTGACATGTATGTCATGAATGTCATGATTTATGTTTCATGGTCTTGCTGCTCCTCGGGTGGTCTCGTTCACATGACATGTTGTAAAACTTGTATGGTATGACATTATTGCATGGCGAACACAAGCGACAGACCCTAACGTGGAAATCATGACATTCATCTTATGTAAGTCATGAGTAATGACTACACGCCACGCTCATGATGCGCTCGCAGCCGTCTCGCTAGCTTCACATATACAAAATTCGGCGTTACGTGAGGCGAATAGATGACGAAGGTATGTGACTGGTGCAAAAATGATAATCATGAGATGTGTCTCACATGACATCATGACTACAAGCCACACTTAAGATGCCCTCGCCGCCGTTTCGCAAGCTTCACATACACCAAACTCGGTATTATGGGACGTGAATGCATGACAAAGCAATCTGACCAGTGCAAGCGTGATAATCATGTGATGCGTGTCATGTAACATGACATGATACGCTCATGATGCGCTCATGGCCGTCTCGCTAGGTTATGATGTGCCAAATTCAGTATTACGTGACGTGAACGGATGACCTATGTAAATGACATGCCCAAACATAATAATCATGAAATGCGTGTCATGTACATGATTACATGCCAAACTCATGATACTCTCGGGGCTGTTTCACTAGATTCATATATGCCGAATTTGGTATTACGTCACGTGAAAGGATGACGAAGGTATGTGACTGGTGCAAACATAATAATTATGAGATGCG